>NC_132793.1:42408846-42711250 GCF_048418805.1 Vulpes vulpes
CAACTGGAAAAGAACAGGCTGTTTAGTAAATGGTGCTGGGTAAACAGATGAAGAAAAATGAAATTGGATCCCCACCTATCACTTCGCACAAAGATGAGCTCTAGCTGGGTTGAAGACCTAAAATAAGATGCTAACTGCGAAGAGAAGACATGGTAGGAGAACACCTTTATGGTCCAAAGGTAGAAAATTAAACACACCTTTAAATGCACAAACAATAAGACAAAATATTGGTGAATAGGCTTTATCAAAACTAAGGATCTCTATTCCACAAAGTTCACAGGCAGATAACAAAATGAGGGAAAATATTTGCAATGTCTCAAACAGACAAATTAGTATCCAAGCCTTGCAGACCCTTTTGCAAATTGAGGAAGAAAAAGCAAACCCAATAAAAAAAAATTAGCAAAGGACACGACCATGCAATCAACATAAGAGGAAACCTCAAAGCTAACAACTTAAAGAAATACTTAATGTTGCTAGTAATCACACAAATTGAAAATTAAAACAGTGAGATAAAGATTTGGAATAGAAGGACCTTCCACCTACTGGTGCACATGAGTGTGAACTGACATGGTCAACACACTTCTGGCTCTAAAAAGAAGTCATTCATCCTGTGACCCAGAAATTCTGCCCCTGAGTAAATCCCCAGATTTGCTCTTACAAATCTATAATTGGCTGAGGATAGAGCTATGCATCGTGGTGCTGGTGATAGTAGAAGCCAGAAAGAAAATGAATGTCCTCCGGTGGAGAAATTGTGCACACTACATGCAGCTCGGAGGCCCAGCCAACAGTTTGAAGCAACAAAACAGATAGCACTTATTTTGTATGGTGGGGAGCTTTATAAAAGTAATGAGTGGGGGGAAAAAGTAGAATGAGATCTACAACATGATATCATTTATATAAACTTAAAGGCATGCACCCAAAACAACAAAATATATTTTCAAGCAAAGAAATAGACTGAATGGTGCTATTCCAGTTACTATGGCTCAGTGACAGGTATCCCAAAACTTAGTGACTTAAAACAACCATTCTACACTATTGCGTGGATTCCAGAGGTCAGGACCTTAGACAGGTTTGCCAGGAGATGAGCTTCACATGGGCACTGACTGGGGTCACTAGGTGGTATCTGCGGGAAGCTGAGTGGTCTGCAGGGCTCAAGGCAGCTTGCTGACATGTCTGGCATTTTGGCAGGGGCTCAGCTGGGGCTGTCAACCAGAGTGCCTCTAGCATTAGCATGGTAGTCTCAGGGTAGTTGGGTTCTTACAGAGGCTCAGAGTACCAGCAAGCAAGGAGGAGGCTGTGTGGAAGTCACACGGCATCACTTTCACCACACTCTAATGGTGGAAGCAGTCACAAGCCCACTCAGATTCAAGGAGAGGGACATAGATTCTGGGGTCTTTATAGGAGAAGTTTCAAAGAATTTGCGGTCATTTAAAACCTCCTCTGTTGTCTGTGGTAAGGAAGGAGTACAGGAGAAGAGAATGAGGCTAAAATAAAATAAATGGGTAAGAAATTCTATGTTGAATGGTGGCTCCATTCAATATGTCCAACTTAATCTATGCATGTGGTCTTATTTGCATAACAAGGATGCAAGGAACAAGGATGTTCATCAAAGAAATTAACATAAGGATCTTAAAATGAAATCATCCTAGATTAAACAGGTAGACCCTAACTCCAATGCAGGTGACCTTATAAGAGGGAGGTAGGGGGAGATTAGGTGACAGGAGAGGAGAACACATGGGGGGCAGAGGCTACTGGAGGAAGAGGCAGAGATGGAGCTATGTAGCCACTAGCCAAGGAATGCCTGGAGAAGGACGGATTCTCGCATAGAGGCTCTGGAGGGAGCACAGCATTTAGCAACACCTTGATTTTGGACTTCCAACTGCAAGATTTCTGAAATAATATATTTCTGTTGTTTTAAGTCACCTGTTTGTGGCAATTTGTCACAACAGTTCCAGGAAACGAAGGCATACTGTGACAAAAAAATGTACCAGGATTTTTTAAAGGAACTCCTTCCATCTTCATTTCTCCTGAGGCCTAAAGGCCAAGAATGTGCAAATGAAGGGCGATCCCAGCATGCCAAAGGGAATTCAGGCCAGATTCCCAAAAGTGATGTCTGGAAACCAGGCATGTGACACTTAGTCTCTTGACCAACTCAAGGTTACAAAGGGTTGAACCCAACGTGACCAAAGAGTTCTCTGAAGGAAGTGGTTGGTGGCTGTGAGGCCCACCCTCCCAGGAATGGGGTGGGAATGCTGCTACCTCCCCTCAACCTGCTCAACCTGGAGCAAAGGAAATCAATGAGACCCTATAGTCTCCTAGTCCTAGGGCCTAGGAATCTGAAGGCCAGAGGTGTGGTCATCAGCCTGAGGTGGGGGTTGGGTGGCTGCCCTGGAGCCAGCCAGGCCCCCATGGATGGCAATGGCAGAGCAAGGGCACCTGTAGGCTTGTCAGGTAGCAGATGAGGGTGAAAGAGGGTGGCAATAAGACCATTTCAAGTCCTCTTGAGGCTTGCCCCTTTCCTGACCCTCACCATTGTCCCTCAACTTCCACCGGGAAGAGTCAAAGGTGAATGCCAAGGAGGAATATGTGCCCAAGCCAGAGAAATAGCAAGAGAGCTCATCCCACCCACTTGCCCATGGCTGCGGGAACACACCTGAGCTAGGCAGGACCGTCACATCCAGAGTTTGGGTGATTACACTGCACTGGGCAAATCAAGACTTAAACTGTTTGAGTCAAGTCTTCTATCTGAACGAGTGCTTGAGGACATTTTATCACCTAAAACTGAACAGATGAGAAGAGACAGCTGGTGGTTCCTTCCTGGGGTTGGGGAGGAACTGGCCTGGTGGTGTGCATGGGATGGGTCCAAGGAGACAAGAGCAGTGTTGGGATCACACTGATCCCAGTTGCGGAGACAGGAATATTGACAGCTACCAGCTGCCACACCATGACTTGCTGAGCCAGCACAACAGTACGGTGCTAGCATCTACCTGGGTAGTCTCTTTTTAAAATTTTTATTTTTTTAATTGAAGTGAAATTCACATAATATAAAATTAACCATTTTAAAGCCAGGGATGCCTGGGTGGCTCAGCAGTTAAGCATCTGCTTTCGGCTCAGGGTGTGATCCCAGGGGTCCTGGGATCGAGTCCCACATCAGGCTCCCTGCATGGAGCCTGCTTCTCCCTCTGCCTGTGTCTCTGTCTCTGTCTCTCTGTGTCTCTCATGAATAAATAAATAAAATCTTAAAAGAAAAAACATTTTAAAGCCAACAATTCTGGGGGTATCTGGGTGGCTCAGTCAGTTGATCATGTAACGCTTGATCAGGTCTCAGCTCAGGTCTTGATCTCAGGGTTGTGAATTCAAGTCCCACATTGGGCTCCACACTGGGCATGGAGCCAACTTCAAAAAAAAAAAAGTGAACAATTCAGTAGCATTTAGTACATTCACAGTGTATGCAACCAGCACCAATGATGATTCTGAAACATTTTCATCACCCCAGGAAGGAACCCCATATCCACCAAGCAGTCATTTCCCATTCCTCACCCATGCCCCCAGCCCCAGCCCCTGGAAACCACCAGTCTGCATTCTGTCTGCATAGATTTACCTACTTTGGATATTTTGTATGAATGGTGTCACACAATATGTGACCTTTTGTGTCTGGCTTATTTCATTTAACACAATGTTTTTGAGGTTCGTCCAGACTGCAGCATGTATCTACCGGTTCATTCTTTCTGTGGCTGAATAATATTCCATTGTATGGATAGGTCATAATTTATCTGTTTATCCACTGGTGGGCATTTGTGTTATTTCCACTTTCTGGCTATTGAAAATAGTGCTGCTATGAACACGTGTGTACATGTATGTGTTAGCTGGTTTTCAATTCTTTTGGATATGTACCTAGGAGTGGAATCACTGGGTCATCTGGCAATTCTTTCCCACTGAGGCTGAATCATTTTGCATTCCCGACAATAATCTCCAAGGAGTCCAATTTCTCCACATTCTTGCCAACACTTGTTATTTTGTTTTGTTTTTTATTATAGCCATTCTATGGGGTGTGAAGCTATATCTCATTGTGGTTTTGATTTCAATTTCCCCGATGACTAATGATGCTGAGCATCTTTTCATGTGCTTCTTGGCCATCTGGATGTCTTCGGAGACATATTCATTTGAGTCCTTTGCCCAAGTCCTTTCTTTAATGGTGCTGTCTTTTTGTTGTTGAGTTTTAAGATTATACACACACACACACACACACACACACACATATATTCTAGATACTAGATCCTTACCAGATATATGACTTGCAAGTACTTTCTCCCATTCAGTAGGCTGTCTTTTCACTTTCTTGTGAATACCCTTTGATGCACAAAAGTTTTTAATTCTGATAAAGCTCAATTTATCTAGTTTTTCTTTTGTTGCACATGCT
Organism: Vulpes vulpes; assembly: GCF_048418805.1. Taxonomy (NCBI): domain Eukaryota; kingdom Metazoa; phylum Chordata; class Mammalia; order Carnivora; family Canidae; genus Vulpes; species Vulpes vulpes. The sequence goes on from NC_132793.1 coordinate 42,413,267, forward strand.
TTTGGTGTCACATCTAAGAATCTGCTGCCAAATTTGAGGTCATAAAGATCTATCCTTGTCTTTTCTTGTCTTGTGGTTGGTCCATTTTGAGTAAATTTTGTGGACATGGTGCGAAATAGAGATCCAACTTCATTCTTTTGCCTGTCACTACACAGTTGTCTGGGTGCTCTATTTGACTCCTCATATTAACCTCAGGAGAGAAGCAGTGTTATCAACACCATTTTACGGATGGGGAAACTGAGGTTTTGAGAGGTGAAAAGTTATCCAAAGCCACACAGATCGCAAATGGCAGCACTGTGATATGATATGGGCCATATCTGAGAACTGGTACTTCTAACCATCGTAGTCAATGCCTCCAATGCCTAGGCCACCTCTCTTTAGTCCCTCTGATTTCAGAGTGGCCCTTCCTTGTCCTCCCAGGGGCTCCCCTGCCCCCCACCCCCCACCCCCAGGCATACCAGCAGAATCCTGATCCACCTCCTGGCTCCCAGCTCCTACCTCACCACTCTTTGAAGCTGCCATCTTCCTGCAACCTTCTGGGGATGGTGTAATTATGAGTTGGGAATCAGAGAGCCAGGCCCACCTTCACGGTTTAGGGTTGTCCAGATACTGTACCCATTGCCAACCCAGAGAGTCAGGCTGGCCGAGGGGGTCAAGATGAGAGGGTGTTTTTGTTTCTTTTTTTATCATGTAACATTTAATAATTGCAAATATATTTATTACAATTTACAGATTAAAGTTATATACACAAATATAATTTTAGCTATAAAATCCCAACAAATTGGTTACATTTAAGTCACTGGATCTGTAAAAGCCAATTTAGAGTCTTCTAGTCCTCTAAATTCACCTTCCTTAAATTATACAAAAATAAAATCTGATAGTTTTGATTTCAAGTTAAAGATGAAGAGGTGCTGTTATCACATTGGACACTCAGAAAAGGAAATTTTACCTGTCTATACAACGCCTTTCACATGCTACATTGATACTTAAAGCACCATTGCAAGACTTAAAATGTGTACAATGTTCAATCACAACTTCCAAGTTTAACTGTGTTCTAACAACTAGGATTGGGATGAAAGGACAAAATTTTTTTCTCCTTCAGTCCACTTAAAAACAGCCCTGTCTCTATCACTTCTTTTAAAGGAGGGTAGTAAATGGGAGAATCCTTCACCAAGCTTCTACTCATTTGGTGGTGAAGCTGGAATCCCAAGGGAACAAGTTTCTAAAATCCAGTAGATGTCAAACTATCCCATTATTTTCAAATATGCGGAGGTGCTAGATTTCAGACTAAGCCTGTGAAATAAAACAGTATATACTTCAGTCTGGTTTTAAAAGAATGAATATAATTTTTTTTTTGAAAAGCAGCCATGTCCCCAACATTGAATGGCTTCTTTTTCCAATTTTTTATTTATTAATTGAGAGAGAGTGAGAACGAGAGAGATCACAGAGGGCGAAGGAGAAGTAGACTCCCCAATGAACTCGAAGCCCAACCCTGGGCTCAATTCCATAACCCCGAGATCATGACCTGAACCAAAGGCAGATGCTTACCTGACTGAGCCCCCCAGGCACTTCTTCTTTTAAAAACCTGTTCTGTGTCTTCTTTTTTCCCCCCAGGTCTTGTTTTTTCCACCCTCCCTGACCCCCCTCTCCTCTCCTCACATGTGAAAATGCGTACACAAAACTGTATCCCCTTGTTACTCACACCCTGTAAGATGCTAGCTCTATAGTCTCAGGGATCACCTAAGATCATGCAGGGCATGCTGTTGGGGCCCAGTGAATGCATGTTGAATGAGCTGAACATGCATCACACAGCAGTTAGACACAGCAGTTCTCAGTCCTGGCTGACATCAGAATCATGTGAGCAGCCATAGAAAGATACCTAAGTCAGGCTCCCCTCCCCACCCCTCACCCTGAGAAAACCATGATTTGATTGGCCTGGGATCGGGATTGTTTTAATAATTCCAGAGGTGATTCCAACAGGTGTGCAACAATGCTCCCAGGGGATCAGCCCTGCCCAAGCTGGGCTATGAAGCTGTGGCCACTTGTTGCCCAGAGGCCTCGCCTCCCACCAACTGCCCCCAGCCCTTGACTGAGCATTGCATGAACTAGGGTGGCCCATTCCTGGGGGACACAGGGCTTTCTCATGAGCAACTTTGGCTCCAGGCCTCCCCAAAGGCCTTGCTGAACCTTTCTGAACCACATGGTCTAGGACACTCCCATCCAACCTTCCTTCCCACAGGTCTGCCAGGCTTATATAATTCCTCAGGAATTCTAGCCAACTTCTCCTTAATTAACTGAGGAGGTGGGTCCCTGGTCTATAATCTTGCACAGCAGCAAAGGAAACAAGTCCCACTACCCTCCCAAGTACTCATCTCCACACAGGGAGTGACCAGCCGTCTTAGGGCAGCTTCCCCAGTGCCAAAGATCTGGAACAAGCAATTTATTAAGGGAGTGTTTTCCAGGGAGAACTAGTACAGTGTGAGAGGGGCCGGATGGGGAAGAATGGGGAAGCCAGGCAGTGCCGGCCTACCACAGCACCCTGGCCATGTTGCCTATATCCAGACCAGGGGTGCAGAGGCTAGAAGCACAGCTAATCTGAATGTGGTGGTCAGAACAATGCCCTGCAAAATATCTGCATCCTAATCCATGGAATCTGTGACTATCCTCATTTCTTTGGTGAAGACGACTCTGCAGATGGGATTAAGTTAAGGATCTAGAGATGAGAAGGTTATCCTGGATTACCTGGGTTGGCCCAGCATAATCACAATTGTCCTCGTAAAAGGGAGAAAGATGTGAGGTCGAAGGCAGAAGTTGGGCTAGTGTGGCCAGGGCCACAAGCCAAGGGACCCAGGCCTCTAGAAACTGGCAGAGGGGAAAAGTGTGATTCTCCCCTATGCTTGCAGAAGGAGTGCAACCCAGCCACATCTTGGCTGTAGCCCAGAGAAGCCTACTTCAGACTTCGGGCCTCCAGAGCTGTACCATAAATTTGTATTGTTTAAGCCTCCCAGTTTGTGATGGATTACAACAGCAGCAGGAACGGAACTCACCGAGCATTAGAGGGACACCTGGATTGCCCTGGAGCAGGAGAGAGTGGGAGGCTGTCCCCACTCGCCTCTCTATCCACCTACAGGCTATCCTGAGGCAGCTTCTCCTCACCTCTGCGTGTCTGATGAGGGATGGGGTCTCCTGCCCTGCTCCTCTAAAGCTGCCACCTAGAACTGACCCCTCAGCAACGAGGTAACCTCAAGCCACCTTGTGGTCATCTGGTCTCGTTGCGTTAGTACCATCTTTTTTTGGTGTGTGAGACAAGGATCTGAAGAGCTGGCGCCTTTGGCTTATGCTTTCTTTCACTGTCTATGTGAATAATTAACTGTCTGAATCTAAAAGTGGATCGTCTGTGTTCATTAGCCCCATCAGTCAGGGCCTGGTGATGGCCTGACCTAAATGTGCATAAATCTGACTAAGTCCCAGCCTCAGGCCAACCCTCTGGGGAGCTGGGGCAGGAATTACACCTGGAGACAAAGGAGATGGGTTCTGTTCTCTGCCAAAAGTCATTGGCTACCAGCTGCCCCACAGGGAGACTTAGTCACCCAAGCACCTAGGCTCTTGATGTGACCAAAATGCTCCATGCCAGAGCAGGTTCCCAAAGGCCCTAGGTGTGAGCCACTAGCAGCCAAGCGCAGGGACTTTGGAAAAGGGATCCCAGCAGACCAGGGAGGGGAAGAAGAGAAGAGAGTGTAGACTTTGCTCTACATGAATCATGAATCATGATTCATGATTCTACAAGAATCATGTAAGACTCACTGGGTGATAGATTTTTGAGCCCATGGACAGAACACAGATACAGGAGCCCATCCTACGCAGCTAGGGGAGCAGCACCCAGGTCCCAGAGCCTGACTCAGCCTTCCAGGGTGGGAATTAACACTCCTGCCAACATCCAGGCACAGAGTGGTGGCTGTCCATGGACCAGAAAAAGGTGGTTGTTTCCCTTCAGGAAACAATACAAGAGCCCAAGCCTGTACTTTTCATGCCAAACTGCTCATGGAAGCCAGTGGGCAGCTGGCCATCCCTGGTTCTTGGAGCACAGAGCTACAGCAACTGGCTCGGCATCCAACCTGTATGCCAGGCAAGCTGACCAGAGTGGCCCTTCGGTGACAGCACAAAGAACACCCTTTGCCCCTCCTGTCTGGATACACCTTTATCTTTCCTTTTGCTAACCCCATCTCACCGCCCCTCTCCATTCACCCCACTGTAAGATTCTGTTCCCTATACCTTCCCACCAACATGTCTCCTTCTCTCCTGACTTAGGGATGACGAAGGCCCACAGGCACTTGGAATGTTGCTCGGCCATATACAGAACCCTCAGGGATAAAGAGGAACTTCACTCATGGAAGAAAAGATTGAAGGGAGAAGGAAAGACGTTCAAATCAGAGGCTGGTTGACTTTTTCTGTAGACGACGTCATAGCAAGTATTTTAGACTCTGCAGGCCACACAGTCTCCATCTCAACTACCCAATTTTGCCACCGTGGCACAAAAGCAGGCACAGACAATACACAAACAAGTGGACCTGGCTGTGTTCTAAGAGAACCTTTATCACACAAGCCAGCACTGGGCCAGGTTTGGCCTATAGGCATAGTTTGCTGACCTCTGGTTTACATATTCACTGACTCCAGTTATTTAAAATTAGAAGGAACTTTAGAGATCATCCTGTCCAGGAATGACAAATGGGTTTCAACCCACCTGCCAACTCTGCCTGCTTGGTAGTGGCTTCCTGGCTCATTGTGTTGAGAAGGGTTCTGAGGCCAATCCCTACCACAGTGCCATAAAGGAATAGCACCGTATGCCCTGGGCAGGGAGGGGCAGTGGCAGCACCAGTGCCTCATGTTGGCCACTTGATTAACTAAACTCCTTCATCTTCTATATGGATAGCTCAATTCCAGAGAGGTTAAGTGACTTGCCCAATGCCACACAGCTATAGCCAGGGAGCTTGTCAACCAGCTTCTTCATGTTACTGAGGCAAAATGGAAAGTTATTTATCCTATTGTCCCATTACCATGTCTAAGCCAAAGAGATCCTCATGCTCCCTTTGTGCCAAGTTTCTAGGCCTGGGATCTTGAGAGCAAAGCGACAGAGTCCAGGACCCCATCTAGTCCTTGATTTGTGAGAATTTACATTTTCGAGAGGCTTTCAAAACAACCCTGAAAACTTATATTATGGTGTCTGAAAAATGAGGCTGGCTCACAGGGAGTGCCGCCTGCCAGAACCTTGTTCATGGTGGGGCACAAAGTGGCTCCAGAGATAAGCTATGATTTCCCTTTGTAGCAGGAAATGCTTCACAAGCACCATGGCCCACTATCTCATGAACCCTGTAGGGCTACAGCCAATCTTGAGCCCACATCAACATTGTGAAGCATGAAGCTCTTACTATTTCTCACCTGCGGGCCTATTTCCTAAGTTTCAAAATGCTTATCACTATCAGATAATAACTGCCAGGGTCTTTATTAATACCAATTAATAACCAACTATAATAAACTTTCAAAACAGAATGCAGGTCAAACTTGTGGAAGAAACTTTTAAAACCCTGAACTCTGCAAATTAAGCCATTCTATTTTAAAAATCAGATTGTCTACTATTAGAGCATCTCTAGTACCAGAGCTTTGCAATTGTTTGAACCTCAGTGTCCTTAGCGAGCAAATGGAGTAGTCCTAACCTCACGGGTCCATTGCAACGGTCAAAGTGACAGATTGCAGCAGAGCCCACTTTGGAAGTCACTCGTAACCTCAGGGGACAGTTCTGGGCCAGGCTACAGGGTTCCTCCTTTGAGCATCCATGTCGCTCTGCCCGAGTGTCCTCTATCTCCCCTTCCTCGGCCCCGCCCCCAGCAAATCTGGCCAGAAATGCTGGGGGAGAGACTGTTCTCAGGAGCAGTGACCAAGCAAGGAGGGATGGTGCCAAGTGGTGTAAAGAACTCCTGCATCCTCATCCCCCTATGCACGATTCTGAGATATTGTTTGCAATGATAAAACTACACAAGCTCTCAAAAGGTCCCCAAGGGCACTTGAGTCCTATTTCCTCTTCTCATTAGCACACCCATTATTGGTATTCTTCTCTCGCTTGTGTTACTGACTCCCTCCCAGTGCATCTGGGGTCATTTCTCAAACTACCCATTTACCCAAATCCTGGCCTCAGGGGCAGCCCAAACTGAAATACATTTACCTTCAGGCGGGCCTGAGAAATTTTGTGCTTCCCATCTCCCCATGCCAGGGAAGCATATGAGAGGGTCACAACCTCTGGGCCCACTGGAGCTCTCACCATGAGGAGTAAGAAGCTGGGGTGGCCAGTGGCAGCCACAGGGCTTGTCCGTCGGGCACGCTTTCCTACTTTCCTTCTGCTGGTCGCCCTGGGGAGCTCCCACCCAGGACGCGGTCCTCGTGCGGCGGAGAACCGGGACCTCCAACCCCAACCTCACACCGCCGCGGGGTCATAGGACCCAGACCAGCCAATCAGAATAGCCCAACCTGCCAGACGCCGTGATTGGCTCGGGAGAGTCCAATCAGAGTCCTCCCTGAGGTTGCTCTGGGATCCCGGGAAGAAGCTGGAGAGGAGCCGCGCAAGCCCGGACTGGAAACTGGAAGGGTGCGTCTCAGCCTGGGAATGCCTGGGATTTCTGCCCTGTGCATAGGGCTTGTGTGCAGGCAAGGGAGTCTGGGAAATGCCACTCTCAGGGGTCCGGCCCCCTGGACCTGGACCAGAGTGCAGAGAACAGGAATGGAGCAAGAGCCAATGCTCCTCCCAGAGCAGGTGGAAGGTGCAGAGAGAACGTGAGGAAGGAAGGAAGGAAGGAAGGAAGGAAGGAAGGAAGGAAGGAAAGGAAAGGAAAGGAGGGAGGGAGGGAAGGAAGGAAGGAAGGAAGGAAGGAAGGAAGGAAGGAAAGGAAAGGAAAGGAGGGAGGGAGGGAAGGAAGGAAGGAAGGAAGGAAGGAAGGAAGAAAGGAAGGAAGGAAGGAAAGGAAAGGAGGGAGGGAAGGAAGGAAGGAAGGAAGGAAAGGAAAGGAGGGAGGGAGGGAAGGAAGGAAGGAAGGAAGGAAGGAAGAAAGGAAGGAAGGAAGGAAAGGAAAGGAGGGAGGGAAGGAAGGAAGGAAGGAAGGAAGGAAGGAAGGAAGGAAGGAAGGAAGGAAGGAGAGCCCATCCAACAGCCGGGCCCCGACAACTGCGAGAAGAGAGAAGGGAGACAGGGACAGAGGGAAGGCCGTCCTGCTCCTCTTCGGTACCGCGTCAGCAACAGTAAAAAATGGGGGTCCAGGTGTCTCGCAGGTCATTGGACAAATGTCTTATAAGGTCCCTTAAAGGCCCAGGACTCTCCGATTCCAATTAGGTTTTGTCCAACAAATTCACGATTCCGTGTCTTCGGTTGCGTGGTTTTATGCATTTGGCAGCGGTGTTGATTACGCGGACGTTGCCTTTGCACATCGATCTCCTTGGGAGCTGGGCTCCCAGCCTCTGAGTGCCACCGTCATCAATATTATCTCTAGGCTCCCGGGCTTCTGGGGGGCGGGGCGGGGGGCGGTATTTAAACTCCTCTCTGCTCTTGAAATGTGCCCAGGGTCTTAAAGGAAGGATCCCTTTCAGAAAATGGACAGCCACCAAAATAAATTATCCAGAAAAATAAAAGCTCTTTCTCTAGCACAGAAGAAATTTAAGAGCTCATTAGCCTTAGGAATAGAGTATTTTCTAATATGTGAGGCCAGTAGGCAAAACAATGAATATTCATGAGCATGCTCCCTACCTCTCCATCCTGAAATGAAGGTGTTGGAAACCATCTTTTTAGGTACTGCCATTTGGGGGAAAGGTATATTAACTATCAGTAGGTTTACTGACCCAAAATACTCTAAAAATGAGATTTCTGACATTTTCATTAAAGCTTGTACCATATTCTGCCACAAGTCAATTCCTGGGGAAGACAATGGAAAAAAACTGGCCAACCTACCAATTTCAGATCAAAAGTCTGGGGTCAACGATAATCCTGGCTAGTTTTATAAACTCTATTGGCCCTATCCCCACTTGGTTTCCCACCTTGGCTTCCATGTTGTTCCTATATTCTCCCACCATATGGGTAACTACAGGCAGAAGGTCCCATGGGAACCAAACCAACCCAGGTAAAAGGGGGAGCAGAGCCTCCTAAAAGCTGATGAGGATCCTCCCAACCTTCATGGATCAAGCCTTAGGCTCTTTCCCTTCCTGGGTCTTGTGTGTGTGTGTGTGTGTGTGTGTTTTCAAGGTTGAAGTAAGCCAATGGTTTTCAACCTTGTGCATTAGAATCACCTCCAGACCTTTTATTTTGTATTTTTTTAAAAAGAGTTTATTTATTCACAAGAGACACACACAGAGAGGCAGAAACATAGGCAGAGGGAGAAGCAGGCTTCTCACAGGGAACCAGATGCAGAACTCCATCCCAGGACCCCAGGATCACAGCCTGAGGCAAAGGTGGATGCTCAACTGCTGAGCCACCCAGGCATCCCACCTCCAGACCTTTTAAATATGATCACACCCATGCTGCAGACTACTAATCATGGCAGTCTCTGAGGTGTGCTCAGTACTCCGTGTTTTACCATGCAGGTGAAATTATGTGATTTTAACATACAGCCAAGAGGGCTGTAGTGGCTGCTCTCTGAGATGATTGATGCTACCATCAATCCTCACACTTCCTAACATAAATGCTGTTCTCCACAGAGAGGGGGAGCCTGTTCTTCCACTTCTTGAACCTGGGCAGAAATGATGAATGCCACTTCCAGTTTGGCTGATAAGAGAAGTGGCAGTCTCTGTTTTCTTCCTCGTGAAACATTTGTTCTTGGGATGTTCCCACTCAGAACCCAGCTGCCATGCCATGGGAAGCCCATACCACCTTGAGAGACCCAGTGAAGGTGGAGTCAAGTCAACAGCCCGGCCAGAACAGCTGAGAAGCCCTGGATCAAGGGGAGCCATCCACAGGTAGACAATCTCCTGAGGTACCTAATGTCCCCAGGGCATGGGGATACCAGGCACATCCACAGGGCTCAGCTCCTTCCTGTCTGAGTCTTGCCTCACCCCCACCCTGAGATAAGCCTGGTAAAAGCATGACAGCTTAGGGGGCAGGGCAGCAATGAGAGCAAAGGGGAATCCCTTCTGTTTAGGGAGAAGCTGACCATCAAGTATTCCCTTCTAGGGGAAAAGGGTCTTTGCTTTATTTTCAATTTTTCTGTTATTAATTTGTGTATAGTGTGTTATAATTCATAGATTTCCTGGTCCTCCTGGATGCTGGAAAGCAAATATGGTCAACAGTTCATTTTGCAAAAGAAGGACCAGAAAGTTCAGACAGGTTATGTGACTTTGCCCAGATGCCACAACCAGTAAAAATTGAAATTGGGATCAATTCTGATCAAGTCCAAGCCAGGGCTTTTTTTCCTGCTATATTCCACTGCCTGTCCATTTTGGGGAGCAAAAAGATCAGAGGGTGTGGGAGAAAATGCTGTATGCTACTTAATATCTACTCTCACTCTCTGACTTGGTAGCAGGACCCTGACTTTATTCAGGGAAGGGATATATTCAGCTAAACCTACATTTCCCAATCTTTCTTGTAGTGAGATGTGGACTAGTGGCTAAGTGGGATGTAAGCCTTAGCATTGATGGGGCTTCCAGGAAACCTGCTTCAGAGGCATCTGTCTCAACTGAGAGGAACACCCCTTTTGCCTTTCCTCCTTCCAGACTGCAGTTCATACAATGGCTGGAGCTCCAGTAGCCATATTACACCGTGAGGTTACTCTGAGGGTAGAAACTACTTACTGCAAGCAATAGAGCAGAAAGATGTAACAAGTATGGGTTCTGCCCCGGATTGCATACTTTTAAACTTCCTAATAAGGCAAAGAATAAATGCCTGGGGTTTTAAGTCACTATTTTTCAGGTCTCTGTTATAGCCAACAGCAATTTTAAATTCATTAGGTTTATGTAACTGACTATTCTAAAATTCTAATCAAAGTTACAATTTGATGGTGCAACTATCCATCAGGATACCAAAAGCCCATTTTCCATGCAAGGGGGACAGAGGCTGTAAACTAAGGCTGTGACTCCAGCAGGCATGTGTACCCCATAGGGGGGAATGGTGAATCTGCCATAAAGCAGCTATGCAATGGATATTTGTTGGATGGACAAAGACTTTTGTAGACACCAGTCATACCCATTTCTGGTTGCAATACCTCTGTTCCTTAGCATCCTTTCAAGGACTTGAGAAATACATCACACAAGAGTGACCTTTGTTAGTCTAGAAAGAGCAGAAGACTCAACTACATTTTCCAGGGAAGATCAGCCCCAGCCCTCAGTCCCCAGGGATTTTATCTCCTGTCTCCCCTGGTGACCTTCAGTTTACTTCTGCAGTTGATGTGATACTAGTGAAGAATTTAAAGATATTTGCATGATCTGCATTCCTGTGATTTGCCATACAAGAACCTGTCCGAGTTAGTTATTGTCCTTTGGCTTAGGCTCTGGAATGAAGTCAAATGGAGCATTCTGAACCCAACCAGAAGCCTACCCCAGCCAAGCCCAGGCAAGCCTACTCAAGATCAGCCAACTACAGCAGACCTCCTGCCTCAGGGGTATGAAATAAAGAGTTGGTTGTGGGATTGTGTTTTATGTAACATCATCACAAAAGTAACTGACTGATACACCAGTCATTCAGATAGCCATGCTAGAAACTTGAATGTCACCCTTTACTCTCATCTCTTCTTCATGCCTCACACTCCAACCCCAAGCCCCAAATATTCCTCAAAGCCATCTCATCCTGTCCAGCCTCTCTGTTTCTGCCTTACTACAGGCCTCATCTCTGGCTTAGAGTGACTTCCCAGTGGCCTTCCTGCCTTTAGATTGATCCACTCAAATCCACTCTCCAGGGTGAGTTTCCTGAAGTGTAAATCAGACCATAAACCTCCCTCACTTAAGACCCTTCCATGGGTTTTAATTAGGACCTTCTGTTTCTGTGTGCCATTCCTTCTCCTGGGGACACTCTCCACCTTGAATCTAACTCGGCTCCAACTCCTGCTGTTTCAAGCTGGTGACATCCCCTCAGACACTACCCCCACCCCCATCCCCCACAACCAGGCTCAGCGTCTTGCTGGGCACTGTCCAAGTTGCTGGGCTTTAGGACACTGTCAAAATTGCCTGTGTCTTGTCCAGCTCTTCCATAAACTCCATAAACTGTGAGCTCCCCAAGGGCAGGGCCTGAATACATTTCTCCTGAGTAAACTCTGTATATGTGTCCAGTGCACAACCTGAGCCACTGCTGACAGAGGAGCTGCTCCAGTGTCATCTCCTGCTGCAGGAGGGGCCAGCTCTCTGAGGCGGGAGCCCAGCTTTGCCAGAAGCAGTGGTCTGACTAGAAAATTCAAGGCGGAGGGGAAAGAATGCCAGGGAGTGGGGGTGGTGGGGGGGAAGAAAGGAGAGGGGAGGTGGGTCAAGGAGGAGAATAGGGAGAAGGCAGAGCTGAAGCTAACAGGCCGGGAGGCAAGGGGCAATGGGGAAGGGGTCCAAATACACAGATGGGGGTCAGGAGGAAGTTCAGGCAGAGAAAAGAGACCGGCGTGGGGAGGCCTGCTTCACGCTCAGTCTCCCTTCCAGCTCTTAATTCCCCTGTAGAACTGGCTCAGGCCATGTGTGCACTTGGCTCGAGACTCCAGGTCTGGTGCCAGAAACATAAACTGGAGGGTGGGAGAGGTGCGAGGCCCAACAGAGGTGAGCAGGGCTGCCCAGTGCACAGGACACAGGGCCATGAACTCCTCTCGGCCACCTTGAGGCAGGCCAAGAATTCTAGACACTCAAGGCCCAGGAGAAGCCTGTGGGGCACGGTCTGGGCTGATGTCAGGGAAGCTGGTGGGCAGGAGGAGGCAGGCAAAGCTGAACTGTGGCAGGAGAGTCTTGGCTCTGTACCGGGGAAAGGCTGGGTCCACCGGGAATATGGCTGTGGAGCCCACATCTCCAGCAGCTCCAGACACAAGAGGGTTAATCCCAGGGGGGTCTCTGAGGAGAGAAGCAAGACCCTTCCTGGGGACTCAGTCTGTGGGCTCGGAGAAACCTATGCCCTGGAGGGTGCTTCCAGAGCCACTGATCATCAGGTCCACCAGGGTGGGGGGCATCGGGTGGGGCTGTAGTTTCAAAAAATAGAGTCCCAGGCCCCATCCTGGAGACTCTGATTCCATAGGGCTGGAGCAGGGCCTGGTGAGCTATACATATTTTTTAAGTTCCTTAGGGATCCAAAGAGACAGCAAACTTAGAAAAGTCATCAAACTTTTTTTCTATAAACTGCCCAACCCTAAATACTACTAAACTTCATGGGCCAATCAGTCTCCTTTGTAACAACTCACTTCCATGGCAATGTATCACAAAAGTGGCCACAGATGGGGTGCTCAGCTGGGGTGACTCAGGTGGTTGGGCCACATGACTTTTTTTTTTAAGTTGTAAATAAAAATAATAAATAAATAAATAAATAAATAAATAAATAAATAAGACTTTTTTATTTATTCATGAGAGACACATTGAGAGAGGCAGAGACACAGGCAGAGGGAGAAGCAGGCTCCCTGTGGGGGACCCAGTGTGGGACTTGATCCCAGGACCCCGGGATCACGACCTGAGCCAAAGGCAGACGCTTAACCACTGAGACACCCAGGTGCCTCAGGGGTCATCTGACTTGATTTTAACTCAAATCAGGATCTCAGGGTCCTTGGATCAAGCCCCACTCTGTGCTCAGTGGGGAGTCTGCTAGAGATTCTCTTCCTCTCCCTTTGCCCTTAGGAATGCATGCTCTCTCTCTCAAATAATAAATAAATAAATCTAGAAGAAAAAATGGCAGCCATAGATGATGCATAAATGAAACATTACGAAATGTTTCAGTAAAACTTTATTTATAGGGGATCCCTGGGTGGCGCAGCGGTTTAGCGCCTGCCTTTGGCCCAGGGCGCGATCCTGGAGACCCGGGATCGAATCCCACATCGGGCTCCCGGTGCATGGAGCCTGCTTCTCCCTCTGCCTGTGTCTCTGCCTCTCTCTCTCTCTGTGACTATCATAAATAAATAAAAAAAATTAAAAAAAAAAACAAAACTTTATTTATGGGCCTTGAAATGTGAAATTCATAGAATCTTTACATGTCACAAAATATTATTCTCCTTTTGATGCCCCCCTTCCCCAGTCAGTTAAGACATAAATACCACCCTGAGCTCAAATCAAGTAGTGTGCAGGACTGGGCCCAAAAGCTGTAGTTTGCAAAGTCCTGCTCTAGACCAGTACTGCTATGAAGAAGTAAGTATAGAAGTGGAAAGTAAGTGTTTAGAAACTCTCGGGGCACTTTGTTGTCACTGTGGCATCCAAGCACATGGGCAGTTGAGTTGGCACAGCCCAGGTGGGACAGTGGGGCATGGCCTGCATGGGTCATGCATGGAAGGACCAAGTGTGGTCAGTGATGGGGAGGAAAGTTTAAAACCAGGTCCTTCATCCCAGAAGCTTTGAAAAGCAATGATCTGAATTCTTCTTCTGACCCCAGGGAGGATCCGAATTCTCCCACTATAACCCACAATCCCCCTACAGTTGTAACTACAGCAACCAAAAACAACTAGGCATGGAAAAAAGAACTCAAATATATCTAATGTTTAGTGAAGACCTCCTTTGAGGAGAGTGATGATGCATATTTTTTTCTCTTTATTTGTTCTCCTAGTTTTCTCTAAGGAATATGTGTGAATTTTATCATTGAGGGTCCTTTTCTGAATTTTTTTTAAATAAGAAGCAGCTTTAAGAAGATTCTCAAGAGAATAATTTTTCCGTTGGCCAACCCTTCCCAGTGTCTCTTAATCCAGTCAGAATGTTCTTTTTTTATATTTAATCTACTTCTAGAGAAACAGGGAAGAGAAAAAAGAAAATGAGAAGCATGTGCTGTCCCTTCGTTCTGGTCATTCTGTGTTGTTTTTAACATGAGGCTCATGGCCGGGGGCCAGGGTGGGTCAGAGCTGGAGATGCTGCCATGAGCTACGAGCCCACCGCCACGAGCTCTGAGGATGCAGAGCATTCTAGCACTGACAGTCTCAGCTCTGGGACCTTCGCTGGACTCTCCCAGTGAGTGTCCTAGTCACTCAGGACTCCCACTCAGTGTGGGAGAAAATTCAAGGCAACACCACTTCTATCTATAGAAAAATAAAACAAAACACCATTTCAAGTGCCCAGGGATCATGGGCCTCCATGGACCTGGATTAAAATCCTGACTCAGCCACTTTTTTGCCCTGGAACTCACGCACTAATTTGCTGAGCTTCACTTCACCCCTCAGGACAATGGGGATAAATGCAACCCCCACCCCACCATGCCCTGGGCAGTGTCATGAAGAGCAAGCACATAATAAAATTTCTGACACAGGCAGGCTCTAGGAGGCTAGCTCTTCCTGCCTGCTCTGACCATCTAGGTCACAGTCATTATCACAGGCAAAGAGCCAGGCATGAATGAGATATATTGATAGTTCTTCAACTCCTAAAGAAGACATGAGTTGAGAAGAAGCCATCAGATGTTTTCTTTCTGGGCTCCAGCCTTGCGTCTGAGTGCATACCTTTGCACCTACCTATATACTCCAGCCTCAGCCCCAGCCCCAGCTCCAGCCCAGAGGCAGCCAGAAACACTGCCTGGGTTCAGGATTTCCTTTGGTCAAGATCTTCACAGTCCAATTTAGTAGCCATATGTAGCTATTTAAATTAATTATACTTAAATGAAATTAAAAATTCAGTTCATCAGTTGTACTAACTGCCTACCAAGTGTTCAGTAGCCACATGTGGCTGCTGTAGGAGACAGTGCAGACTCAAAGCCTTGCCATTGTCCCACAAGGTTCTCTCAGACAGCAGTGTTCAAGAGGCTCAGTGGGACTCCAGAGGACAGCCCTGGACTGTGAGGAATTCTGGCGACCATTTATAAAAGCATCCTCTCGTTGCTGCAATAACACCTTTCCCGGTTAAAAAACAAACAAAAATCTACAAAAATACCATCTAGATCTAGTATCTGGCATATTTGGTGGATTTACTTAAGAGAAAGCAGACCCCTGGGTGGGTGAGGTCTGCTGGCCTCTGCAGGCATCAGACCTTGAAGCTAAAGGAGGCTTCTGCTTACTTGTTATCTGCTCTTAAAAAAATAGCCGATAAAGAGGTGGTACTTCTTGTTTTTAAAAACAGAACTATTTTAAGGAAGTCTGGCTTCAAAAGAGCTTGATGCTATTCACAGGATGAAGAGAAAGGATGGCCTTAAGCATTGAGGACCTCTGGTGCACCAGGACAGCTCCAGGAGGTTCAAGACGGACTCAGGACTCCTCAGATCCTCCCCAGGGCTCCACATTCTCTTGGCTGTAGCCCCATGTTCTCAGGGGGACCAGGGATCCACCATGGCTCACCTGGATGGCAGGATGACCTGTCTTGGCAGGATGGATCCAGCCCTGCTTCCCCAACCTTCTCCAGAGGATCTTTGGGAATCTTTACTTCTACATGGCCCTGGCTTCCTCCTTCATGAAACAGTTTAAACAACTGATGCTGACCTCAGATAGGTTTTGTTCCTCCCTCAGAACGCACACATGTGGTTGGCATTCTTGGGCCCTGCCAAGGCTCCTCCGACCTCCAGCTAGCCCCAGCTGCCAGCAGAGCCCACTTCACCCGCCCACGGATACAACTATCCAGAAGGGCACCAGCAGTGTTCCACAGTACAATGGTACAGATACTCCCACCCCCTTGTCCATTAGGGAGACACCCCAAGGCCTTGTCCCAGAAGCCCCAGCATGCCTAATGAACCCCATCCCCTTTGTTCTTCCCTCCCCTCCCTGTCTCCTCCATATCCCCACCAGTATTTCCTAGGATCACCTCCCAAATAAACTACCCTCAAAATGCTTGTTTCAGGGTCTGCTCCTAGGGGAACCAAATCTAAAATAAAGACTGAATAAATCCCCCAAGTGGTTCAGAGGCAGCACAAGGAAGTTCTAGAATCAAGTGAGAAATGTGCACTTGAGATGGGGAGGGGACATTTTTCAAAATGCCCAGAGGAATCCAAGCAGTTTCTCAGTGAAAGAGTCCATTTGCATCTCTGTGAGGTCTGGAGCCAACCATCCAGGGATCCCCATGGCTTAAGGGGATCCCCGAGATCCCTGGGTGGCGCAGTGGTTTAGCGCCTGCCTTTGGCCCAGGGCGCCATCCTGGAGACCCGGGATCCAATCCCACGTCGGGCTCCTGGTGCGTGGAGCCTGCTTCTCCCTCTGCTTATGTCTCTGCCTCTCACTCTCTCTCTCTCTCTCTCTCTCTCTCTGTGACTATCATAAATAAATAAATACATAAATACATAAATACATAAATAAATAAATAAAAGGGGATCCCCGAAATTCAAATATGTACCTCTGGACACTCAGACTAAAACCGGTGCCCTGGAACCTGCCCATGCTTCAACCGAATAACAATCCGGGGAGTGAAGGGAATGAGAAAGGGGCACTTTAGTTTAAACACTCTGGAAGATCGTTTCCAACACCCTCATCCACAACCAGCCCAGATCCCTAGCAGAGGGCCAGCCTACCAGAGTCCTGGTCTCATCAGTCATTCAAGAGCCTCAGTGAACAGGGCACCTGGGTGGCTCAGGTGGTTGGGTGTCTGCCTTTGGCTCAGCTCAGGTGATGGTCTTGAGGTCCTGGGCTCAAGCCCTGAATCAGGCTCCCTGCTCAGCGGGAAGTGTGTTTCTCCCTCCCCCTCTGCCTCTCCCCCATTCATGTTCTGTCTCTCTCTCTCTCAAATAAATAAAATCTTAAAAAAAGAAAGAAAAAAAAAAAAAGAAAAGAAAGAGCTAGGGAATACCCAGAACTCACTGGAAACCAGAAGGGGCAGGTGCCAGATGAAAGACTATGTGGGCCTGTGGGCAGTGGTGTCACAGGAGGGAAGAGAGGCCATGTCCTGCCTCTTGTCCCCGTGCAGGAAGGACCAGCAAGACTCCTTGCCACAGAGAGATGCCCCCTTGCTGCCTTCTCCCCCTGCCCAGCAAGCTGGCACCCACCCTGGGTGCTGTCAGAGTCCCCACCTCCCATTTCTAGCACCCCACAGCACACCAGGCTGGTGACTCCAAGAAAAGCCACCAGTGCCCAGCACATCCATGGCTCCAAGTGCAGCCACCCTCTGAAGGAAAAGAAAGAGTCTAAAAATGCCCTCGTTGGCATTTATATCCAATCCATTCTTGAATCAGCAAACCAAGGGTTTCCTTTTGTAGCAGAACCAAACTGGTACGTCTGACTCCCGGTGGACTTTCTAGACAGTCTACACTGTTCGTTCCAGTGGGGCCTGCAGGAGACAGCCAGGTCAACGGCACAGGCAGCTCACTACCTAGCTTACTGTGCTGTTTTGGTTTTTAATGTGTAATGTTAAACTCAATTTAGTCTTAGAAAAGTTGTAAAAGGAATACAGAGTTCCCTTATATTCCTCATCCCACTTCCCCTCCTCTTAACATCTTTTATAACCACAGCACAATTATCAAGAACAGAAAATTAGGATTGGTGGATTTAAGCTAACATTCGTTAATTAAATTTCACCAATTTTGCCAACAATGTCTTTTTCCTGTCACAGAATTTTATCCATGATCCCACACTGCATTTAGTGGGTATTTCTTTCTTGGTCTCTTCCAGTCTGTGACAGTTCCTTGGTCTTTCCTTGTCTCATGACCTTGACATGTTTGAAGAGTAATGATCAGTTATTTTGCAGAAAGTCCCTCGATTTGAGTTTGTTTAATGTTTTCTCCTATTGGAGTGTGAGGTTTGCGTTTTTGGCAAGAATTCCATTAAAATTATATTGTGTCCTCTGCATATAAAAGGTTCGTGATGTCAGTATGTCTTATTACTGGTGATGTTAACCTTGATCACTTGGCTAACTCGGTGTCTGCCAGGTTTCTCTACTATAAATGGAATTCTAGAATATATACTCTTGGGTGTCTGGCTTTTTGCCCCTCCGTATCAAGTTTTTGGGATTCATCCCTATTCTTGCATATATTATTTGTTCTATTTCACTGCTATGGAGTGTTCCATTATGGGAATATACCACGACCTCTCTCTACCTCTAGGAGAGGAGGGAAACATCAGATGTCTCCTTCTTTATTGCCTGTGGCAACATTGGCAACATTTCTGTTGGGAGCAGTGAGTATAGCACAGAAGTTGTATTGAGTTGTACAGCATACAACCTGTGCAGCTGGACATGGCAATCTATGATCGAGGACTACCTGAATCACAATTCAGCATCTCAGATTTCTTTGAGCTAAGGTAGTCCATTGCTAATCTCATTTGGGAAACTCAGGGTGAAGTCCATACTATATAGCATGGCAGTGTTGGTATACTGGGTATGCCCATAAGCTCTGAAATCTTACTCCATGTTCAAATCTTGTTGTTGTTTTTTTTTTTAAGATTTTATTTATTTATTCATGAAAGACAGAGAGAGAGAGAGAGGGAGGCAGAGACACAGGCAGAGGGAGAAGCAGGCTCCATGCAGGGAGCCCGATGTGGGATTCGATCCCAGGACTCCAGGATCACACCCTGGGCTGAAGGCGGTGCTAAACCACTGAGCCACCCTGGCTGCCCTCAAATCTTGTTCTTGCCACTCATGCGCTAGGTAACCTGGAGCAAGTTCCTTTCTTACTGTGACTGTTCGTTCCATCAGTAAAATGGTGTGATGATGATAGTACCTGTCCCATAAGGCTGTGCTAAAAGTTAAATGAGATTTGATTACAAGAAAGCTCCTAGCATGGTGTCAGGCATATAATAAACATGTATTGTTATATTGTTGTCATTAAATAAATATTGTTGGGATCCCTGGGTGGCGCAGCGGTTTGGCACCTGCCTTTGGCCCAGGGCGCGATCCTGGAGACCCGGGATCGAATCCCACATCGGGCTCCCGGTGCATGGAGCCTGCTTCTCCCTCTGCCTGTGTCTCTACCTCTCTCTCTCTCTCTGTGTGTGACTATCATAAAAAAATAAATAAATAAATAAATAAATAAATAAATAAATAAATAAATATTGTTATTGTTAATACATGACTGTTGATTTTTATTATTCACTAATTATTTTTAGTATTATAATACTGCTCATTTGCTTCTCAGCCTCCATTTTTGGAGGGCATGGTTTGAGGGAGAATGTATCCCCAGGAGATTCCAGCAAACAGAATTCCTATACCTCTTTGTCCCTGAAAGGTCCTGGAGTTATCAACAAATAACAATACTCACAGGATGGGTGTGAAAGAATTATTTTAAGGAATTGGCTCACATGATTGTGGAGGCTGGCAAGCCCCAAATCTGCAGGATAGACCAGCAGGCTGGAGACTCAGGGAAGATTTAATGTTATAGCTAGAATCTGAAAGTAGATAGTAAGGGACAGTTCCCTCTTCCTCAGGGGAGACAGTATTTTTCTGATCGGGCCTTCAACTGATTAGATGAGGCCCATCCATATTGTAGAGGGCAATTTGCTTTACTCAAAGTCCACCGATTTAAATGTTAACATCATCTTAAAAAATACCTTCACGGGAACATCTAGCCTAGTGTTTGACCAAATATCTGGGTTCTATGGCTTAGCTAAGGTGATACATAAAATTAACCATCACAGTGGGCTACAGTTTGAGGCTGCTGTTCCTATGTAGGTTTTAAGAACTCCAAATCCCCACAGCAGTCAGTGCAGTGACATAAGTGAGGGGGTTTATCAGGTGGGGCTCACCTCCTTATCTTGAGGAGGAGTGGGGACTGTGGCTACCCAGCAAGCCCACATCTCACTGAAACATGTGGTCTGGCCCATGTTTTACCACAATCCACTGTCACATGGGAACACAGTGTATCAGGAATGCCAGACCCACTTGACATTTTCAAGAAATATTGAAATGTGGATTCGTGTGTGAAATTTTCTACTTCTTTAATGCTAGCAACTAATTAGATTTTTTAAAATATGCAAGGCCAAAAAATAAAATAAATAAAATAAAATAAAATATGCAAGGCCAAGCAAATCTAAGAGTAACATGTGCCCTTTGGCAACCTATTTGAAATCTTTGACTTACAGGATCTTACTGAATCTGTCAGCTTCCTTGTTTTCTTCATTCACAAAGCTTCTACTAATAAAAGTCGTAGCTTTGTAGAGGAGATGATAAGTTCTTTCAAAGCTGGACTGTCTCTGAAAATCCAGAATGGCGCTTCTCCTATGTTAGTGGGGTTTCCGGAATCACCTGGAGGGCTTATTAAACTACAGAAGTTGAGCCCACCTCTAGTTTCTGACCCAGGCAATGTGGAATGGAGGCTCAGAGATTGCATTTCTAACAAGTCTGCACATGATGCTATTGCTGCTGGTCCAGGGGCCAGATTCTGAGAACCATTGGTCTGGAGGGCAAAAAGCCAACATGGGTGTGCAGAAGGTGGACTGGCATGGCCACAAGACAGGTTAAGCCTGCAGTGGGTGGTATTTGAGTCACAGGGTCACATCAGTCCTGGGCTATAGCTATGGAGTCACCTCCATTCTCAGTCCTATCTGCTTCCCCACCTAGGACCCCATTCCTCACAGCTCTGTAAAGAAGCATGAATGGCGGTCAAGGTAATAAAAGCATCTCCTGCAAGAAGCTGCTCCTGGGATTGATGCCCTGAGGCCCAGGGGCCTGGGAATGAGACATTCCATCTCATCTCTGACAGTTGCACAACAATGTGAGTGTGCTCGAAGCCACTTAAAAATAGGTAAGGGGGCCTGGCTGGCTCAGTCGGTGGAACATGTGACTCTTGGTCTGGGGATCATGAGTTCAAGCCCCATGTTGGGTGTGGAGTTTAAAGAAAAATAGGTAAAAGGGCCTGGTTTATAGAAACACTCTGTCACAGGCCAAATGGTGGTCTCCAGAAAGATGCTCACATCCTAATCTTTGGAACCTGGGAATGTGATTAATGTGATCTTATTTGGAAAAGAAGGTCCCTGTAGTTGTAATTAAGTTAAGGATATCAGGATGAGATCATCCTGGACCCTAAAGGACCCCAGGTGGGCCCTAAATTCAGGGACAAGTGTCCTCATGAGAGCCACACAGAGGAGAGATGCAGAAATGAGACGAGGCCAGAAGAACACGGAGGCAGAGAACAGACTGATGCAGCCCCAACCCAAGGAACACCAAAGCCACCAGAAGCTGGAAGAGGCATGGAAGGATTCTCCCCTGAAGCCTTCAGAGAAGGCACAGCCTTGCTAACACCTTGATTTTGAACATCTGGCCTCCCGAACTGTGGGAAGATGAGTTTCCCTTGTCCTAAGCCACCCGGTTTGTGGCACTTTGTTACAGCAGCCCTGGGTAACAAACATGCCCTCCAGAAATGCCAGCTGTAAAAGGGAAGGAGGAGGAGAAGCAGGTGATTTGAAGGTGACCATACTAGAGGAAAAGCTTTGGCCTATGTCTGCACTTGTCAAACCTGTGCCAGTCTCCCCAACATCAGCAAGGCAGTACCCCTGTATTATAAGCCCTGACCCCAGCCTCCTCCAAGTCACTTGATTCAACTTCCCTGTGGCTTGTGGAAAACCAGCTGGGAGCACAATTCTGACTTCTGAGCAGCTGCCACACAGCCTCCCAGACCCCCAGGAGGCCAAGGCTGGAATTCCCAGGCCACAGTCCCTGGGTGGGCTCTGCAGCCTCCATAGAAGGGCAAGCAGCACATTGCCCAGAATCCCTGCACAATCGCAGTGGGGTGAAGGTCTAGTTCTGTTGGCCCGACCAAGCCAAAAGGAAGCCAAGTGCTTCCCTGCAGGGAACAGAGCTTGCCCCTGGGTGGCTTCTCCCCAGATGCCTGACTTTGCCTTCCCTGGTTTGGGTCAAACAGAGGCTTCTCTCCAGGGCTAAGAAATAGAAAGGAGACTCTCCAGCTGTTCTTTGATGCTGCCACCAAGTCTCCCTACCATCTGATCTAGTCTCTGCCCTCCGGAGCACAGGAATTAGAGTCTCTACAGCTCAGCTGCTGTGAATCAGTGTTCCTCACGCTTATTTAGCCCTAGCTACCACCACTGCCCCAAATTAGGAGGGGGCCCCTGTCCCCATGTCAGATTGAGTCACAGTGACCAGATAATCAGGAAGAATGAACTCAAAACCTCTTGAGAATGGCCCACTCTCTGCTCTCCGCTCTCTGGGGAGGAGGCTGAGTCAGCAAACACATGTGCAGGCAGCAGGCTCCTCCCCAAACCTCCCTGGAAGAGAAGATGCTCTGGCAACTCCACTCCATGAATTCCTTCTCTCTCAGACACGGTTTACCTCATGTGCTCAGAATTTCCTATTAAAGAGAGGCAGAAAAATGATCTCCAGTCCATCTCAGGGAAGCATGGTCTCTGGCCAGAGAGAAGCAACAGTCTGTGAGGAGGACAAGACTCACTGCCACGTGGCTCCCCAGACGCCTAGAAAATGCTGGAGCTCCAAATCCACACCCCCTCCCCAAAAAAACTGATTTTGAAAAGAATTTCCCACTTCTAGATTTTCTGTCTCTCTTAGATTCTTTCTTTATATTCGTAACCAAATATATTTTGAATTTTTCCTTTGCCCAAGAGACACATGCTTCCCTGACCACTGGCCTGAACCTCCGCCTGTACTATCCAGCCCCCCTGTCACTGGACAATGACCCCACACACACACACCCGGAGTGTGAAGGTAGAGCCGTCGCTGGCAGTGTGCGTTGTGATCCTTGGGTTAGCTGACAGGTGAGGCTCGGCCTCAGCCTTGGCTTCTGATAAAAGGTCAGGAGGGAACCCTGAAGGCACTTCCTTTCCCTCCTAAAATGTCCTGCCACCTGCTCCTCAAGTAATCGAATTCCCTAAATCCAGTCTCCCGGCAATCTGCCCAAATGCTGCAGCCACTTGCATGTGGTCCAAGCTGAGAATGAGTTTAAGATGCCGGATGCCATTAGTTTCGCTCCTAAAAGCACCAATGTTTTGCTTGTCCTCTGAGCACATCCCTCCCCCTGCCTCTACCTTTCTGTGGGCGATAGCTCGGAGGGATGCCATGTGGCAGTCCTGGCTCCAGCCAGCCCTGGGCTCCGGCCTCAGCTCAGGCATGGTCCGCTGTGCGGGCAGGCCTGCCGCTCACACTTGCCGGCCTGAGTCATGGAGCCAAACCAAGGCCCACACCCCATGTCTCTGAATATTTAAATGTTATAAATCAAGCAAATGAGCTGTTCCATAAAATATGTTCCATGCTCCTCCGTTGACTATATACTTTCATAAGACCTGGGGGATCAGCTTTGAATTCAGAATTCCAGGGCTCCACAGAGTCCCGTTCCCGAAGGTGGGAGAGTATGGAAAGCAGACCCTGGTGGAGAGCTGGCCCCCTGCCTGGCCTTGGCAACTCCCTCTGGTACAGGGAAGGCCGGACTCTAAGTCTCACCCAGACTTCTGCCAAGAGCTGCTGTGTGGCCACCCCGGCATCTACATACTCCAGTTGCAGGTTGCCTTTCCGGGACACCCAAGGGGGATAACCACATGAGCCCTGGAAGAAGGCCTCATGCCTTTTAGGCAGGAAATCCAGGGTCCCCGTTCCATGGGGTTTGGTCCAGAAAGGTGTCACAAGCTCTGAGTAGACCCATAGCATGGCCCCTAGATTCCTCACCTTAGTGGGGAGTGCAGCCAGAGAAGGGCCTGGGGCAGTACCCTCTAACGTACAGAGCAGGAGGCAGCATCTAGTAAGAATGCTCTAGGCCCAGCATCCTTCACAGACCCTCTGAGGCCTCAGGTCTCTCTTGGTCACCTGGGAAGGTGACCCAGGGAAGGGACACAGGGAAGCCAGGGCAGGGAGTACCAAGAGTGTGTTCTGAACTTGAGGTGCCTGGGGCTGTCAGGTCAGCAGTCCATCCCTTGATGCTGTAGAGTGCAGTCAACCCTGCCGTCTTCCTGGCTAAGGTGGAGCACAGAGCTATAAAGGTACAGGGGCCCCAGAATGACTTGTCACACCCTGTAGCCTGTCAAGTGCTTTTAGGTGCTTTATCCTGTTTAATCATCATACATAACCTGTTTGAGAGTCAGTATTTATAGCCCCGTTTTCCAGGTGGAAAAGCAGAGGCCCAAAAAGGTGAGGGACTTCACAGGCGGTATGCAGTAGAGCAAGTGCTCATTTCTGCCCGTTGCTTTAACCTTGGAATTTCCAGCTTCTTTGGGGACACAAAACTTGCACTCGTGAAATAATGAGAAGGAAATAAAGAAGCTCCTTCTGTGCTCTCCTACTCAAGGGCCATGATGACCCTGGGTCTGAGGAAGCCCTTCAAGAGCCCTGCCCCAACAGCTGTGTGGATTGCAGGAAAGCCCTTCGCATTGACCCAGATGAAATCACCTCCATTCATATGTAACCAAATATAACTGGGCCACCTGGAGGCCAGTCTGAACACGGAGGTGAATCAAATAAAACACAGCCCTCTCTCAAAGCCTTGAATTTTCCCCCCTCTAAGGTCTTCTGAAGAGGCAAACACCAGAGAGGAAAGGAAGTGGAGGGACCATGTCCCAAACCCACTACAAATTTGCTAAAACCCCCTTTACTCTCTCTCTCTCTCTCTCTCATTCTCTCTCTCACTCACTCACTCACTCACTCGCTCCAAAGTCCCACACCACAGGCAGGTGCTCACCCAGCCATCCTCTACTCATGTCAAGCTCCCAGCCCCTGCCTGCTTTTTTGTGCCACCAGCCTGCTCCTCCTCCCTGCTCCCTTCTCACCTTTCTGGACCAAACGCCCTTTCCAAGAAATTTTCCTTCTGAGAGTAGCACCTAGTGCTTCCTTTTGAAAATCAATTTAGATTCCCTGGTTGTGGCGTCTTCTGGTTACCTCCCCACCCACGACTTCAATTAACATAACAAAGGGCAGGGGTTAGGGAGGCCCTGCCCAGCCCTAGGGGAAAGGCTGACCATCTAAACTTTGTGTTTGTCACCGTCACTTATGTTACCAGGTACCATGGAAAACAGGATCCTTAGCTACAGCTGAGGATACCTGGATATTGTCTCTGCTCGGTCACTCATTAAGGGTGAGGCCTGGGTAGGTCACCTAACTTTTGGACCTTGACATAAGAGTGGAAATGGGATAGAGCGGCTCCTCCCTGAGGGCTGACCCATGCTGTGAACTTTGAGTTTGCTAGGTCTGGAGAGGAAAGGTGACAGGATCCTAGTCTTGAGAAAAGGCACAGCCTGAATCTCATCATGAGGAAACAGGCAGACCCCACCTGCAGAACAATTCCCAGACAATTGGTCTGTGGTCCCCAAAGATGCCAGTGTCATAGTGGACAGAGACAGGAAGCTAGAGAGACGTGACAACTGAATGCCGCGTGTGATCTGGGATCCATTCCCTGGGAGCCGACAGGGGTCTCTTTAAAGGACATTAGAGGGACAAACGGGGCATGTGTACACGGATCCAGCATTCGGTAAAAGCTTCAAGTCAATGTTGTAGCTCTTGAATTTGATCAATTGTTCAGGAGGAAGTGTAAGAAGATGGCCTGTGTGTGGGACATTCACCCTGAAGGAGTCAGGAGCACAGCGGCGGTCTCCCGCTCCTCCAAACATTTCAACAGTTAATTAAAAGAGCCCAAGAGTATATGGATGTGTGTGTGTGTGTTGTATGTTCTATATATAGAAAGAGAGCAGAGGGCAAAATGTTAACAACTGGGAAATCTGGATGATTTTTTGTCCTGTTTTTATAAGTTTTCTGTGGAAGTATTTCAAAACAACGAGTTTTAAGGAAAATACAGTGGAACATGAAAGCTCTGAGGTTATGAACTTTAATCTCTCAAAGAGAGATTCATTCATTCAGCAGTTACTGCATCCCTACTACCTACCAGACTTCCAGGAGGTGGGAGGCAGGGAACAAAGAACCCAGTCCAGAAGGCAGAACCAGGGCCAGGGGTGCCGAGGGCTCTGATGCATGCTCCCTACTCCTTGGACTCGAGGGCTCTCATGGTCCTAGAGGGGGCTGGGGCCTGCTGCCTGTGGGCCCTTCCTGGGAATTACCCTCACCTCAAGGTTACACCCTGTCCCGCATCTAACACCTGCTCACCTGGGGATGTGATTACAGACCTGGTTACTGCCTGGATTTAGGATAACTCTACAGGCCTCTGCCAGGGGCAACTCAAACTCCTGCCCCACCGCCCTGCCCTGAGACAACATTGAAGTTCAGGTTCTCCCTTTGCCCAAATCTCCCCTCCAAAACCTCCTCACACAACCAGGTCTCCCAGTTTGTGTCCAATGAACCTGATCAATAATCAGAGCCCAACAGGAAAACAAATGTCATGGTCAGATGAGAGTCATTCAGGTGGGTGATAAAAGGAAGTATTTACAAAGGTGGGGGGTGTGTGGTGGGACCATGAGGGACAGCATAGTGACCTGATTCTAGGAACAACTAAGCTGTTATCACTTCTATGCCCTACGTCCCAGAAGACAGGAATCTAAGGAAAGGGATTTTGGAAGAAGGCCATCCTGAATGAGACTGGTCTTTCAATGAGGCACAAAGAGTCCAAGATGTCCCTGCTGGAAGGGAGCCATGGAATAAACACCCTCCTTCCTGCTCCTCCTCTCCCCTGACTCCCACAAGTGCTCTCTACCGGCTAACCCCAGCCCAAAGCCACCTGCGTAAGCACTATTGATGTGCATGGTTTGTGGGTCAGCGCCTCAGGATACAAGGGGTAGCGATGGTGAGGTGGGTCTGGCAGCAGATGAAAAACACCGACCATAGGGTACAATGCTCCACCCCTTCCATAATCTGATGGAAGTTCTGAACTTCCCCAGGAAATGGAACATATTTTGCACCTAATTTTGAGGAACCCATGGATGCTCCCCCAGGGAAGCATGGCACCCCAGGTTAAACTACACAGCGCTGCGAAGGGGTCACAGTAGACCCACAAAACATGGAGGGAGGACAATGCATAAAGAAAGGGAGGGGTGACCATCTCCTTGTCTTACAAAACTGGAAATCAAGAGATGCCCAAAGTTAGGAATCAGCAACTGGTGTTGGAATAAGAGCTGTTCACAGAGGAACCAGAAATAGTAACAGAGAGTTACTATTCAAATGCCTGGGGGAGTGAGCTAAACCCTTCCCTTAGCCATCATGGAGTGAGTAGCTAGTGCCTAAAGATGGTAATTGAGGAGTAGAGGTAGAAGTTTGTGATTTGGAGTCTGGAGGAACTGTTGAAAGATATTGTCTCTGGGGTTCAGGACTGGGGGGTGAGTAGGGGCAAGTAAGATGGGTAAGTGCAATTGCTTTCATTGTAGGCTTTTCTGATATATCTGGACTGTCGCCAGCATATTATGGCCATGTACTATTACTTTGATAAATATAAATATTTTAAAAACACAACAACCTTGCTTTATTGGTATCTGCCCTTACCTCTATGCCTACAAGCCCTGGGACCTCAGGTCTCCTTCCCTGATGGCTGGGTCCCTGATTCCAACGCCCAGTCTGGCTCCTGGGAATTTGATTGCTTCTCTCAGGAACTCCTAGTCTCAGGACTGGTAGAGTGGGAGCCAGTCTACCCACTGGCCTCATTGTTGACAACTGTCCACCATTGGGATATTTGACTTCTTTAGCTTGGCCCTGGGTTGGACCAGCCCTGGAAGTCCTTCCACTCCTACCCTAAGCCTGGCTCTGATGCCTCCTGCATGATATAAAAGATTCACAGGCGCATCCACACTCCACAAATATTTACTGAAAGCTTGTTATGTGTGAGGCACTGAGCTTGGTGCCCAAATTAGAACTGGTTCCTCCCTTCTGAGGCAAGGAGAGGGAACAAGGTGTCCTGAGAAGGCCTAACAGGAGATGTAATACTGCCCGGGATTTAGAGATGTGTTTTTGGAGGAAAGGGCTGGTAGATGAGACATGCAGCATGATAGGAAGCTGGTTAGGTGAAGAGGAACAGGCATGCTCTAGAGAGGGGGAATAGTACATGGCAGATAAGAGGAGTGGAAGGGAGGCCTCTGCAACAGGGTCCCTCTAGGTGAGAGTGGAGTGAGGTAGGCTGAGAGGGGCAGGGTCCAGAGCACCAGATCCTGTGGCCGTATAAGATCTTTCCAAGGTTTCTAGGCAAGCAAGGAACACAATCAGACAGACAGACACACACACACACTGAACCACCCAGTTCAAGGTGTACAAGTTACCCTGAGACATCTCCCTTGTGTTATCTGTGAAAGAGACACAGAAACCTGACACACTGTTTGTCTCCCAGAAGGGAAACTGGGTGTCTGCAGACAGGGGAAAGAGGGCCTCTTCAGTATGCATGCTTTCATACCTTCGGGGTTTTATTCATGTCACTGCATCAGCTATTCAAAAATAAAATAAAGATGAATCCTACCCCTGCCCCCTTGCCCCCCTGCCCCAAACCTGAATCTCCTCATGAGGAGCTCATTGGAGCAATCAGTCAAATCCAGATTGGGGGGCATTCTGCTAAACGAATGAATAAATATTAGTGTCACAAAAAACAAGGCAGACTGGAAGAAGGTTCCAGATCAGAGGAGACTGAGGAGACCCAACAGAGGGTGATGGCCTTTGTTAGGTCCAGGATCAAAGCAGGAAAGGATCATAATCAGGATAGCTGGCAAAATTTGAAGACAGACCATATAGAGAGAGACCAGATTTGTATCTATGTTAAATTCATTGGATGTGATAATGGTTTTGTCCTTATGAAGGAGAATATTCACCATCTTAGCAGACACATGCAGAAATATCTGGGTAAAATATCAGGATGCCTGTAATTTATTCTCAAATATTTCAGAAAAAAAAAAAGAAGGAAAGGAGGAAGGAAAGAAATATTGATATTTGTTTTGGACCAATGTATATGTTTCTAGAAAGAGAGATAAAGCAAATGTGGCAAAATGTCAGCTTGTCAGTGAGTCTCAGAGCTACTATTCTTGCAGGTTTCTGTGGTTTAAAATTTTTCTAATGACAAGTTGGGAAAATTAAGGTTAACATAAAATTAAAATTACATTTGGAGCACCCTCGTGGCTCAGTCAGGTAAGCCTCTGACTCTCGGTTTCAGCTCGGGGGTCATGATCTCAGGGTCGTGAGATCCAACCCCACATCGGGCTCTGCACTGTGTGTGGAGCCTACTTGAGATTCTCTTTCCCTCTCCCTCTTCTCTAAAAGGAAGGAAGGAAGGAAGGAAAGGAGGAAGGAAGGAAGGAAGGAAGGAAGGAAGGAAGGAAGGAAGGAAGGAAGGAGGGAGGGAGGGAGGAAGGAAGGAGGGAGGGAGGGAGGGAGGGAGGGAGGAAGGAAGGAGAAAGAAAGAAGAAAGAAAGAAAGAAAGAGAAAGAAAGAAAGAAAGAAAGAAAGAAAGAAAGAAAGAAAGAAGAAAGAAAGAAAGAAAGAAAGAAAGAAAGAAAGAAAGAAAGAAAGAAAAGAAAGGCCTAAACAACTGCTTACTTAAAACAACAACAACACAGAATGAGTTTGAAGCTTTCATATTTCAATCAAAAAGAGTCCCTCAGGACGCCTAGGTGGCTCAGTGGCTGAGCGTCTGCCTTTGGCCCAGGGCGTGATCCTGGGGTCTTGGGATCGATTCCCACATTGGGCTCCCCACAGTGAGCCTGCTTCTCTCTCTGCCTGTATCTCTGCCTCTCTCTCTGCCTCTCTCTGTGTGTTTCTCATGAATAAATAAATAAAACCTTTAAAAAAATAAAACAAGTCCCTCCCCTTTATGATGGTGGCCAATTTCTCTCTCATTGCACCTCTGGGTGATACCAGCAGTTAAAACGCTCATGCTTCCAGAGGCCCTTTTTAAAATACTTACTTTTGATGTCATAAAATGAGGGAAATGCCTCACCATGAAGGGGTGGAGGATACTACCTATTGAAAGAATTCTCAGTTCTTTTCAAGCTCATAAACATTTCCAACAGCATAATGTCGTGACCTTTTCCCCCTGCCAACCCAGTCATTTTTCTTTGAATAAGCTCATATTTAGAGAAAGAGAGCAATTATCCAGGTGGCCTTTAAAGAGTGAATGTTGTCATGGGAATTCCCAGCACTGTGATGAGAAGGGCTGGGGTGAGGGCTGCTGGCTTGGGCAGAGGGCAGAGGAAGCCCAGTGAGGACCCTCATGCAGGTAGTGGTCTGTGTTGCCAGTAGATCCAGAGCCTGGACTGGCCACTTTGTTGCCTGTACTGTAGGAACTGGAGATAGTGATAAATAAAATTAATTTTAACCACCCATCGTTGCCCAGCAGCAAGTCGACCCAGTAGCCATGGGTCTCTGGAAAGTTCTGATGGTACCAGTGAGAACCCAGGAGAATGGGCTTTTGGCTAGCAGGGCAGAGCCTGCAGCGGGGAATCCCAAAATATGCAATGTGGTGTGGAGACCTGGGGATGCCAAAAACAACACTCTTGAGCTTGACCTTGCTCACTCGGGACCGCCCGGATCTCCCTTTGTGCAGCTGGAGCATCTTTGAGGCCCGTGGCTTACAGCTTTCTGATGACAGCATCGTAAGTAGCTAAGAGTTCAGGCCCCAGAGTCAGTGCTGGGTTCAAATCCTGCTATCCACAAGTGGCTTAATCTCTCCCAGTGTCATTTTCTTCTTCCCTAAAATGGGTGGTGTGAGAACCCACCGTGAAATGAGAGCTGATGATGAAATGAAAAGAACCCTCTCAAACCCTCAGGATAGAGGAGCACAAAGTAGGAATCCCACAAGGGGTGGGTAGCCCAAGGGCTCTGGGCCAAGTGGATCAGGGTCGTGGACCGGGGCAGGAAGCTGGAGGCCTGGAGAGATGGAGCAAGGCGCATCCCCAGAGTGGGGGCAGCGTGGGGGACAGCCAGGAGGCGCACACAGTGACCCAGTGGAGAAGGATCGGGAAGGTGGGCCTGAGCAGTGCCAGGCACCATGAAGTTCCGCTCGGAGAGGAGAAGCCTCGTTAACCGTGGGGCTTCTGCTTCCCCGAGTGGAGTCTGGATTCTGGACTGAACTAGTCGAGAAAACAGAGCTGAGGCTCAGGCGTCGCCAGCAGCCTGCCTGCCCTGGCCTCCCTGCTAAATAGACGCCAAAGAAAGGGGTTTCATAACCCATACCCCGAGGATAGACGGAGCATTCAAAAGATCGCGGTTCAGGGGACGCCGGGGACGCGCCACGGGAGCAGCCGCCCGCCAGGCCCCGCTGAGTGGGCCGAGGCCGCGCCTCCTCCAGCAGGCCCACCGGGCTGTCCTCCTCCAGCAGGCCCACCGGGCTGTCCTCCTCCAGCAGGCCCACCGGGCTGTGGTGGATTGTCTGCGCCCCGGGAACTCGCCGTCTGTCTGCCCCTGGGTTCCCCTCTGGGTCCCAGTTACGCGCTCCTCTTGGAAATGTTCAGCCCTTCCTTGGCAGAGTGAAGGAGACAGGAATTTTCCCCGACCTCAGTCACAAACGGTGGCGTAGCTGGGTGGGGTGGGGCGGGTGACCTCAATGAGAAGGAGCAGGGGCGCTGCTGTGGCCGGGGTGGTGGCAGGGGCCCGCGGGAGGGCCTGAAGTGCCCCGGCTCCTCCTGAGCTGGGCCAGCCTGGCCTGGGTGCCCACGGCCCCAAGCCCGGTCGCCTGCTCACCAGCGTGGTCTTCCGTCAGGGCCAAGCATCTGCTTCTCTGCCAGGCCTCCTTCCCCACCTCCCAGCTCCCCGCAGCTGGTGCTCCAAGGCCCCCGCCCCCAGCTGGGTGGACAGGAGTCCAGGCCACCGCCGACTCCCCGCAGAGGACAGGAGGAAGAACTCTCTGGAATCCATCCTGGCTACAGTTGTTGAGAGAAAACTCTGAGGACACTGAGCAAACACCCCAGGAGCCAGGGTCCCCGGGGGCCTCCGGAGCTTCCCTCTGCTCAGGGTCTGCAGAGCCTGGGCCCCACCTGGGCGCAGCCACCCCATCTCAGACCCCGACACAGCGTCTGCGGCCTCCCCGCTGCCTGCTTCCTCCTCCTGCGTGTTGACTTCCTGCCAAACCATTTCCCTCCTGGCTTCAAACTTTTGTCGGGAAAGAAATGAAATCAGCACTTGGAGACCTGGAAGGGAAAAAACAGCTGCTGTTAGCAAAATGGGATGGGGGAGGGGAAGCAGAGACACTGGATCTCGGTGGAAGGGCAAGAGTCTGGCGGGGAGTGGGCACAAAGCTCCTAGCAGGAGAGGCTGGTGGGCCCAGCGGGCGCCATGAGGGAGGCTTCATCATGGCATCTTGGGCCACATTCATCAGACACAGACACATCCTGTGTCCACATTAATCATCCTTGGGCCCTGTATTTTCCTTCACTTCAGAGACGTGGGTACAAAAAAATCTCTCTCTCTTCTTAGCTCTCCGATAAGAAAAATAACATGTTTGGGACATGCATGTTTGGGACACACGTAGAGAGTGGTGGGGACTGTGGCATCAAGGCCACCAGGTAAAATTGCTCAAGTTGGGCAGACACTATGATATCCACCAGTGACAGCCAGGTGGAGATGTGGGCCTCATAACAAATCTGACCTAGAGATTTGGATTTTTGTGTAAAGAAATAACCTGAGATTTAAATGTTGGCAACTAATTCAGGAGATTTAAGGCACCGAGAGGCAGCAGATCATGGGCTAAGCAGAATGAATCTGTGGATGGAGCTGGGCGGGCAGGTCAAAGCCTGAGACCTCCGGTTTCTGAGTGAGCACTGATGTGTGGACCCCAGGCCAAGGCAGCTGGAGTGGGCAATGTCAGCCCTCCACCCACCCCTCAGATCTTATTCTACCAGTTTATGCCCCTGACCCTTCCCAGCTCTGCAGTGCTTTTGCTTCCCAGAGTGTGTACCTGGTGATCCTCTTGGGAGGGCTTCCCTCAGGCTACGGGAGTCTCCTTGTCAGACAGTGAGCCAGAGGTGCCTGGGATTTTACATTGTCCTCTAGTGCCCCCTGACCAAGGTGAAGGAGTAATGGCAGCAGGAATATGGGGGTCCAGCCCTCCTGCCTTAGATCAAGATAACCCTGAGCAGTGGCACCTGGGTGATTCAGTCAGTTAAGTCTCCAACTGGATATCGGCTCAGGTCATGGGTTCAAGCCCAGCATCTTGTGGGGGCTCTGCGCTTAGTGGGGAGTCTGCTTCTCTCCTTCTCCCTTTGCCCCCTCAAATAAATTAATAAATCTTAAAAAAGATAACTCTAAGCATCCCTTATCACTAGAGCACCCCCAAAGGATCAAGCTGAAGCCGCTCTCTAGGGCTTTGCCTGAGATCATCCCTGGTTCAGCCTCCTTCCTACCCGGACCTTCTTCCTTCATTCCCTCCCTAGTTTCTCCTGGGAGAACCTCCATAATAAATCACAGGCACCATGAGCCCCTGTCCCAGGATCTAATTCTGGAGGACACCTTCCATTCCCTTAGACACAGCCAAGGCCAATGGACACTCCTCTTGCAGTGCAGAAAAAAATACTTTTGCCAGGGGTTGATATAACAGTTTGAGAGCCTTAGAGGTCAACTCTGTAAGGAGATATTGGCTTGTCTGAGAATCAGTTTAGGATGTTGGGGCCCCTCCTACAGCCTCTCTACTCTCACACCCCACCCCAACCCTTCCTTTGCTTATCACCCATCATTTAGACTTGTGGTTGATCCTAAACATTCTCCTCCCCCACCACAAGGCAACTGTTCACAGTGTGTGTCCAGCCTTGCCCTAGGCCCAGGGTGAGACTTGACAAGTATCACCCAGTTTGGGTAAGTCCTCATCCCCTTGCCTAGCCACTGATACAAGTAACCCAGGCCACCAGTCACCTAGCAAAAGGAATTCCTATGGAAAGTTACAGAGTGGTGCAGAGGTGATTTGGTTATCTCAAAGCTAGAAATTATGGAACACAGATACAATCTAGCCAATGTGCAGGCTTAGAACAGGAAGGAAGCCTCTGAGGGTAAAGATGATCTACAAAAGAAGGCAAAGGAGAAAATTGAAGGGAAAGGAAGCCAGAGCCCAAACGTGAAGTTTGGCTTACAACCAAAAGCTTCCTGGTGCTTCCCAGGAGGTGAAGGTAACCAGTCGAGGCTGTTTATTAAGCCAGTTACTGCTATGGGCACCTGGGCAACCAGGGATAGAGATGACCCACAGGAGAGGGTCACATGCCTCAGAGTTAGCCTGACCAAGGGGAAGGGAGCTGGGGTATTTGCCCGTCAGCTCCTACCAGCCACCAAGAAGTACCCCTGGGCCTGTGTCTCCAACCAGAGACATCAGGAGTTTTGTATTAAATAGTGATGTCTGGGCCCCACCTCCAGAGATCCTGGGTTAAGGAATCTGCGTTGGGGCCTGAGCACTGGGACCAGTAAAATCTCCCTAGGGAATGCGTGTGTGTGTGTGTGTGTGTGTGTGTGTGTGTGTGTGTGTGTGTGATAGTTTGAGAAGCCCTGGTCTAGCTGATTTCTCAGCTCCCTTTGAGCCTACAAATTTGGGGCCTCCCTGAACAAGTTCAGCTGAGGATGGAAACCCTGAGAAGGTCACCAGTGCAGCTGGAGAGAAATCACTTGTTGGCTGGGGTTGCAGCTGGTGGCAGCTTGAGAAATGAGGTTTTTGGCCTTAACTTCACTGTTCGTGCTCCCGTGACCATATTGAAGCCTGACCCGCAGACTTTCTTTTTAGAAAGGGGGAAAAAATGTCAAGCATATTTTCCGAGGTTTAATTTCCTTCCAGTGTCCTGAAGAAACCTTCCTAAAAGCTTATACGGCCTCAACCCCAGTCTCTGGTAAGAACATCAAAGACTTTGAAACTGAGACCCAGTGTGACTTGGTTACAGTAAATAAAACCCAAGGGAGGAGGGAAATTAAAAAGAGTGTGGGTTTAGGAGAAACCAAACCTTGTCCAAGAGGATGAGAAAGAGAAGCTGGTTTGGGGCAGGGGAGGGGGGCGGAATTCTGAGTTGAAAATTCAGGAAAAGAAGGGAAACACATGAGGGGTGCCAGATTTAGCAACTAAAAATCTAGGATGACTAGTTCAATTTGCATTTCAGATGAACAATGAATAATCTTTTTTAGTGCCTAGTGTGCCCTGTACAATGTTGGGGGCATATTTACATGAAATAGTGCATGGGGGGTGCACACTTACACCACAAATATTATTCACTGCCTATCTGAAATTCAAATTGAAGTGGGCATCCCGGATTTTATCTGGCAATCCCCAAACACACAGACAGATAAACTGGTCTCAGCTGGTTAGAACGCCCTTCACCAGATGTCTGAGTTAAACTGAGCATCTCTCTGCTTAACTGGAGGTCTCCGGCCTTCTATCTGCGGCAGTGGAAGATGTTATGCCTATTTGTAGGTGGAGTGAGGGATGTGGAAAGAGGTGAAAAGCGGTGGAGAAAGGAGGGCGTCCTTTGGGGTGGGGGTGAGGCTCCCAGCATCCCTCTGCCTGCTTCCCCCACCCCCATCCAGGGCGCCTCCCCACCACCTCGTGCTGTTCCGCCCTGAGAAGAGCTCCAGTCCCTGTCCACGGTGAGAGTTTGCCTTCCTTCCGTAAACCAAGAAATCCGGTGGGGGAGGACTTGCAGCGCCCCGGCCCACAGGGACTGGAAAGGGGACCTCAGGCTTAACCAGCTCCCTCCCCAGCCCCCATCGGGGCCACCCCCTTCCCCATCTCCCTGTCCCCAGCCCTACACTTTCCTCCCCAGGGCTGCCTCCCCCCACCTTCCTGTCTTTCCACCCCCTGCCCCCCATCGGGAGGCCGGAGAGGCCGCGGAGGGGGGCCTCCGGAGGGTGGGTGCCGCGGCTCCCCTCCCCTCCCGGGACCCGCAGCCGGAGCGCAGAGCGCGCAGCTGGAAGCCCGGGCGGCGGCCCCGCCTGCCCCCACCGGCCGAGGTCGGAGCCCGAGGCCGCCCGGCCTCCCAGCCCCGTCCAGGTGAGGAGAGCCCAGCGGGACTGCCGGGAACGGAGAGCTGGGAGGTGATTTGAGAGCGATTGCAGCGCCACAGCCTCGCGCCCAGGCCTCCAGCTCCCGGAGCTGACCCAAAGGAAATAATCCAGACCAAGAAGGAGAGATGCGCCCGGATATATTCACAGCGGCATCGGGAAAAGGTTCAAAAAAATCTTGGTACATCAGCACAATGGAATTTTTTTTTAATTTCTTCTGGCGTTAAGTGCTCACTTGGTGACCAGCACCCTAACAGCTACTGGGTACGCAAATGTGGGTATAAGTAGGTCTCTGCCCCACCCCACTCTCCCGGGGTTTGCACACAGAATGCTGGCACTTGAGAGCACAGACTCTAGAACCTCGGAACAGAGGCTTTGAATGCTGATCTGATTCCTCATCTGTGATCCCTCTTGGGAAAGAAAGGGTTCAATGAGGCAATGCCTGGGAGGCTCATGGCACAGTGCCTGGCACGTAGTTAAAGCTCTCAGCAGTTACCAACTGTTGTCGTTGCTATTACTATTACTGTAGAAATATGATTAGGTGCCAAATGGAAGGTCATCAAACCATAATCATGGAGGAAGTTGTGCTCAGTGCCGTAATAAAATGACATGTAAGCATTAGGAGTACACAGAAAAGGATGTGCTAAGTGCCACAAAAGAAGAAAGTGCAGGTTCTGAGAGCACGAAGAATGCTGTGTTTAGTTCTGCATGGCCGCCTGCTGATGTTAGCAGAAGCCACCCAGGTGCTAGCTTAGCTGGGTCCTGAAGAATGGGTAGAAGTTTGCTGGATGGACAAGAGATGAAAAGCCATTCCAGACAGAAGCAAATATGTGGCCCGAGAGGGGAGGAGAGAAGAGGCAGGGTGAGTTCCAAGAACGACTTCTAAGTGTCCTATGGAGAATCAGAGTCTCAGAGTCGTGTCCGGGATTGCTGCTCTTTTACTCCTGCACACCTGTCCTCCATCACAAGCCAGCCCACCTGCTGTGGCCATCTAGACATTGGCTCTGCCCGCTCAAGACCTCACCAGGTGTATCCTTTATCCCTCATGAGGCCCATATCCTTTTGGTGGCCTCTTGAAGCCACTCAAGATGCTTTGAAGCAGGGCATCTGGGCGGCTCAGTGGTTGAGCATCTTTCTTGGGCTCAGGTCGTGATCCCACTCCTGGGATCAAGTTCCACTTCGGGCTCCCCATGGGGAGCCTATATCTCTGCCTCTCTCTCTCTCTCTCTCTCTCTCTCTCTCTCTCTGTCTCTCATGAATAAATGAATAAAATTAAAAAAAAAAAAAAAGATGCTTTGAGGCCTACACCAAAAGGGACGTTTCCAGGTCTTTATCCTTTTCTTCCTACAATGACTCACAACCTCTTAAAAATTTGCCCACTCCCTTTCCAGCAACCTTCAAGCTCTTTATGTCAAAAGATGCCAGGAGAAATAGGGGTAAGCCATTGTTATGTCCACTGACTCAAATCCAAGTGAAAATATCCCAAGTTCTTGGAAGCAGAGACTGTGGCAATAATATTAATCATAATAGTTCCTCTCCCTCAAGCACTTTGCATACACCATCTCTA
Source organism: Vulpes vulpes (assembly GCF_048418805.1). Classification (NCBI taxonomy): domain Eukaryota; kingdom Metazoa; phylum Chordata; class Mammalia; order Carnivora; family Canidae; genus Vulpes; species Vulpes vulpes. Next base: position 42,450,669 of record NC_132793.1, read on the forward strand.
CAAATTGCTATTCTTGTCCACTGGCTTTAGATAATGCAGCTGAGTGGAAGTGATTTGCTTAGGGCCACCCAGCTAGTGACAGTGAATCTGAGATTCAAACCCAGGGCTGCCTTACTCCAGAGCTCATTTTCATACCACCAATCATGCTATTTGAGAAGCTAAACATGGGGGTGCCTGAGTGGTATAGTCAGTTGAACATCTGACTCTTGGTTCTAGCTCAGCTGGTGATCTGAGTCATGAGATAGAGCCCCGTGTGGGGCTCCACACTCCGCACGGAGTCTGCAAGACTCTCCCTGTGCCCCTCTCCCCACTTAAATTTTTTTTTTTTTTTTTTTTTTTTTTTTTTTAGGGAAGCTAAACATGGCATGCCTGGTGGCTCAGTGGAGCATCCAACTCCTGATTTCTACTCAGGTCATGATTTCAGGGTCCTGAGATCGAACCCCATGTCAAGCCCCATGTTCAGCAGGGAATCTGCCCGAGGGTTCTCCCTCTCCCTCTGCCCCCCTCCCCTCACTCACATGCTCTTCACATTAAGAGAGCTATAAAATAAATCTCTTAAAAAATCCTCTAAACAAGCCTAGTGAGGTTTTGATCAAGAGTACAGAGAAAGCACTACTCCTGACATCTTCACTTGGGAAAGGGGTTAGCTGGTGAGGCTGTCACAAGCCCATAAGGGGCCACAGACCTGAGTGTCACACATTGAGTATCTTCTGTGTCAGACACTAACCTGCATGTCATGCCCGTATCAGTCAGGATTCCACACAAAACCAAAACCACATGAGGTCTTTCAACCAAGGGAATCTGTTTTGCAGCTTTGACTTGCTGAAGAGCCAAAGAGGGTGGTGAGGTGACCCAGAGGTTAGTAAAAGCAGGATGCCATTGCTGTTACCACTGGGGCCAGGACAGGAAGGGACAAAAGGAGAAGATAGGGTTACCAGAGCCCATGGTTGGAGGCTCCATAGTAGAAATGTAGTCACTGCTGGGGACACCACCAGATCTGTAACCCTGACAACCACCCCTCAAGGCCGTTATGTTTATCCTACTGTAGAGATGAGGAAAGTGAGAAAAGTGCAGAGGTTAAGAAACTAAACCAACCAAGACGAAGCACCTCTTCTAGGTCAGTGAAGCCCTGGTTCAAACCCCGGTCAGTGTGTCTGTCTTCACAGCTCTGGCCAAACCAGTCACCTCAGGAACTTTGCGAACCATGAAGAATTCAACAACAAAAGAAGGCAGTTTCAGAGCTTCCAAAGCCTTGGTCACTGTGGGCTCAGGGATCAGGGGCCCTGGGGTGACAGCAGTGTTCACGTCTGCTTCCCCTCTTGCCCACCAAGTCCCAGATATAGTGGGATGGGAAAGTCAAATGAAGCCACAGCCAGGACTCTGGTGTTGGGACTAAGGGCGATTTCTCTTTTCTTCTTTATACTCTTCTGTGTTTTCCAGATTTTCCCTGAGGAACATGCACATCATCATCATCAATGAGAAGGACAGAAAATCTTCAGGGAAACCAAGCTGGTAACAGGCTCCAGGTGAAGCCTTTAACAGGAAAAAGTTGGGGTGAAAGATGCTCGCAGGATGGCAGACTGGCCAGCATGAATGGCTTGCTGCCATCCTGCAGCCTTCTACCCTAGGAGGGGACAGAACCGGGACATGGTCTGGACAGAACATGACCTGGGCTGTTCCTCACAAACACTCACTTGTATATATGATACACATACATGTACACACGCACGATCTTATATGCATAATACACGTGCATAAATATGTGTTTGCTCATGCACACACACACGTGTACATGTACATGTGCCAAACGGCAGTCTCTCATACATCAAGTACATACATGTGCGCACACATCACACCCGTGTACACATACAGACACATTACACACATACACACACCACATACAGCCATACACACGTCACACACATAGGCTCATTCTGTTTTGCTTTTAAAATGGGACTTGGCAAAATTTTCCCAGCACAACCACGTCACGAGGCTGTCTCTGGACTCCGAGCAGCTCCGGGTGACGACGCTTCCCAGGAGTGGGGATGCTTTCACATTTCAGCCTCAGCACTGGCAACACAGCTGCCGTCTCAGGGATGGGCTCCGCGGAGCGCTTCTCCGACTATGGCCGGAGGCTCTGCCTGTGTGCTTGAACACGGAGCCCACGTCAGCAGCTGGGCTCTCCCACCCAGAAGGGCCCGGGACCCACACCCTCCTAAGCAGCCCCACACTCGAAGGAGGGCCTGAAGTTTGCTTGCGGAGTCCACACTTGCCCGGGAGAAGCCTATGCGGCCAGAGCCACCTGGGCCCACAGAAAGGCCCTTCGAGTCAGAATGCTTGGGTCAAGCCCCTGCTTTTCTATGGGCCTCAGTTTCATCATCTGTAGTGGAAAGGGCCTCTCAACTCTAACATCCCAACACAGCATCTTCCTTGGGTGCTGCATGGAGGGCTTGTAGTTCATGGTGCAGTCTGAGTCTCCTGACTTACAGACAGTGGGAGAGGGATTTAACTCAGAGCATGAAGCACACCCAAAGTCCTCAGCTTTATTTATTCCCCAGGCTCCCACAGTCACTGCCACTATAAATATGTATGTAGCTCACTCCACCAGAAAGCCCAGATGGCCTGGGGGCAGGACGGGGGTGGGGAATCCCCCAAGCAGCACATTGACTCCAGCGCCCCACAGGTTAACCACCACCGAGTGGTTTGCCAAAAACATCTGCCCACATGTTTCCTGGATGAAATATTGAACAGCAAAGGGTCCGGGATGGGAGGGGACTGCTGTGAGGCAAGAGCCTCCAGGGTGGTCAAGAACAGGAAGAGGGTGGCAGGAACTGCACCTGCAGGTGTGGGGACAGGGTCACATGGGTGAGTCATGGGCCTGATGCTCTTGAGTATCAAGGCAATGGACCTGCTTGAGGCAGCTTAAGATGCCCCTCTGGAGCAAGGTAACCTTCCAAAGAGGATGCCACAGCAGAGACGGAATTTAGGAGCTTTGGTTCTTTAGACAAAGAGCTTGTCCATCACATCACAGGATGCTCAAGGACAGGAAATCAGCTTGACATGACCTCAACTCAGGGGGAAAGAGCCCTCAATAGTCCAAGGAGTACAGAGTAGGCTCTGACTGAGAGCCACCCTGGCTCTCCGAGGCCACGTTCCTCCCTACAGGGTAAGGAATTGGTGAGGCCAAGAGAACACAATCAGCTGGATGATGCCACTCACCCCCTTCTCCTCGGGGAGCACCCATAGGCCAGAGGGGTGGAATGTCTGCAAGGTGTTTACTGTGGTAACTGCAGCACTCAGAGTCCCATTAGGAAAACAGAGCCCAGGCCAAGTGGTTTAATAGTGAATTAATACAAGAAAGAGTGAGAAAAGTGACAGAAGAGCTGGAAACCTAAACAGGGGAGGGTAAAGCAACCCAGAGATTAGAAATAGCAAGAAACTGCTACTTCCCCAGGGTTGGAAGGACAAAGGAAGGGAGGGATTATCAGGGGCTGGAACCATGCCCAGCAGGAGCTAGGGCTGGAGAGGAAACACAGCCATTACTGGAGACACCACTTGAAGCAGAGAGGACCAGGGAGCCTTTCCCTGGCCTCTCCCTTCCTCCCAAATGCAGATTCTCACCAGGGCCTCCCATTGGCTGAACCTACAGGAAGCCAGAGTGCAGGGGAGCCTGGGAAATGTAATCCATAGGGCCAGGCACCTGCCACACAGCAGAGCAGGAAAGGATGAGGCATGGATAGGACTGCCTGTAGGAAAATGACAGGCTCCACTGCCTTCACTTTATGATGGGGATGAAAAGATCCCCTGTGCCTACCCGAGGGGAGAAGATTGTCTCAGCTGACAGCTTTGAGTCTCTTCTCACCCATAGCAATGGAGGGGGTGAGCAGGGAGGGAGCAGGTTCTGTCTCCCAGGTCTCCATCAGGAGGGAGAGTAGGAGAATGACCTTAGGTGGGCTCTACGAGTCACTTGACCTGTGGCCTAGAGAGCTGGGATGTCTGGACTCCCAACATGACGTTCCCTGCACAGCGCTTCTTGAGTGGCTCTGCCACCAGAGCTGAGGATCCGACTCCTTATTAGCAGGAGTAGCTTGCCAGCATTACCAGGAAGTAACAGTAGCAGCAGTCACTCTTGATGAAGCATCTACTTGTCTAGGCATTAAGCTTCATGCTTTAAGTGGATTATTTCATTTACTTCTTTTACTGACCCTCTAAGATAAACACCAAGGATGTCTCCATAAAACCCAGAAAAAAATTACAGAAGAAGAAGAAGGAGGAGGAGGAAGAGGAGGAGGAGGAGGAGGAGAGAAGAAGAGGAAGGTCTCCCAGGTATCCACAAATAACTGAACAAAGTCAAAATCCTGAAACTGAAAAACAAGAACATCCCAGAAGGTCTGAATATGCAATGTGACTGCTTGAGGCCAAACGAGACCTTCAGGTCAACATAGTCTTTTACAGAAAACAGTTAACTTCTGGGTATGTTCTATGTAGTAAGGCATGCATCATTACTACATATGTTTTCACTGAGTAGTTATTTGATATTGAATGTGATTCAACATTTTAAAAGTTTCACATGACATCACATAAAATCTGGAGGAAGAAGTGGAAGATCAGAGAGGTAGAGTAACCTGCCCAGGGTTACACAGCTTGTCAATGAGACACATCGTATCACTCAGTGGAGTAACTGCTGATTAACCCTCTGCACACTATGGACACTTTCCCACCTGTCCAGTCAGGTTCAAAGCTCCTGATCCCAGGGCTGAGGTGGATGGGGGAGGGAGGTGACGTTGGATGGGTATATTCTGGCAGCATCCTAAGCGAAATACAAACTGGGAGAGAGTGTGGTATTATCAGTGCATCCAGGTCAGTACAGTGAGTGTGCTGTGTGCTAACAGTATGTGGCCGCTGTGTTCCCCCAGTGGTACAGGGAACAGTCAATTGTCTGAAGTCTCTCCGGCTCTCCCTGGCTTTTCCCTGGCTTTTCCCTTGAAACCAGTAAAAAGACCACATTATAAAGAAACTATGGAGCTCTTCAGTCTCCCTGGTCACACACAGGCCCAGAGGGGTTGGGTGACTTGCCCAAGGTCACACAGCTGGCCAAAGGGAAACCACCCAGCATCACCACAGGCACCTGCAAATCTGTTTCGGGGCCTGCTTCCTCTCTCCTTCTTCAGAAAGCCTCTTCGCTACTACCGAGTTTTGACGGTTTAAACCTAGAGGGTGGAATGGGTGAGATCTGATTTTTCACACACCCCTTCATGGGTTCTAAGCCAGGCTTTACCCTTGAACTGAAAAGTTTTAAGTTTAAAAAAAAAATTAAGTTTTAAGACATGGCTCTCTCCCCTCTCCCCACCCCAGATGCATTAGGACCTTCTTTTCCCAGCTCCCCCAAAACATATTTAATCTCTATGGTCAGAATATATTTCTATTCTATGGCCAGAAAAGACAAATGTGTGAGTTTCCCTGTTCCTGGTGGGACAGTTCCCAGGAAAGGCAGTCAAGTCTTCACTGCTCAGGAGAAAAAGGGTGGCCCCCCGCTCTGGGGCTGCATGGGATACACAAAGTCAGCAGGGGCAGGAGGTCTTGCTCATCTCAGCTCAGGTCTGCAGTGTTGGACACCAGGCCTCTTGTCTGGCCCTCTCATCAGGGAGTGTGGGCCCGATCCCCCAAACTCTATAGGAGCCCAGGCTGTGGTTCACTAAGGGGGATTAATACTCTGTCACAAATCCCTTGCCACAGGGGTCAGTGGTGCTGACACCTGGAGTTCTGACTCCTGGCTAATGAGCTGCAGGGGACAGGAGGCTAATTCTACCTGACTCAGAGTTAGATGATCCAGACGAGAGCTAAGCTACTTCTGAATGCAAGCATGGTGTTCCACTGGTTAGCTTTTGCTAGGTAACAAACCACCCCAAAGCTTAGTGGTTTAAAACAACAACCATACATTCAGCTCATGAGTCTGCATGTTAGCCATCTAGGCTGGGCTCGGCTGAGTGACTCTTCTGGGCCCTGCTGAGCTTGCTCCTGCACCTTCGGCCAACTGCTGGGTTTGCTGAGCCTCATTGAGCAACAATGGCTGGACTGCAATGGCATGTCTCTGCTCCATGTGGCCTCCTGAGTGCTCCAGCAGAGTACCCTGGGCTTTCTACATGCTGCTGGCTGGCAGGATCCTGGACAAGAGCAAAGGTACTCAAGACCTCTTGAGGCTCAGGCTTAGAATGGTCATTTCCACCATATTCCGATGGCTATGTCAAGTCACAAGGCTAGGCCTGACTCAAGGATCAGGAAACTGGATGGGAGAAACTATAAGGTCATATTACAAAAGGGCTGGGATATAGGGAGGAAAGGAGGAGGGTTACTGTGCTCCTAAGTGATCTGCCCCAGAGGTCCATCCTAAATTCTTCCAGGAACAAAGTAGGCACTCAGGAAGAAAAAAAATCTGTATTTATACTGAACAGAATAGTCCATCCACGCAATGGCCCCAGCCTGGTGCTCCCCTACTAAGCCTTAAGCCTCAGCGATGGGTAGAGGTGAGCTGGAACCCAGGAATACTGGTTCACAATGGTCAACTGCCAAATAGAGATGTTGTGAGCCTGTGTGAAGCCATCAGAGCTTGAAATTGGCCATGTGGGGTATTTCGACAGTAGAGCAATGGGTAACCACCACAAATCGAGGCGCCCATTCTCCCAGAGAGCCAGTGTGCCGGGACACCACCGCCTGTAAACCAAAACAAACATGTTCTCTTCCAGTCTCAGGGGTAAGGCAGGTGGACATACAGTGATGGGGCATAGCACTGGAGTCAGCAAGTGACGTGTGCAGGACGGGAAAGCAAAGCGAGAGGCGGGGGACTTGGGGGAAGGGTCTCAGAGTCCCCCGCCCCCGCCCCAGGGAGGTGGAGAATAAGTAAGGCATCCTGGAGGAGGTGACCTTTCAGCTGGGCCCTGAGGCATAAATAAAAGCTGCCATGGCCAGAGAGGGGGGCTGAGGCCACAAGTGTACCTACCATTTAGGTCCGTTTGGCTTCCAGTGACAGAAAACCCCAAACACTGTGACTTAAGCAAGTCAAGAAGTCTGATTTTCTCCCCCATGGCAATCTTAGGAAGGCAGTGGCCCAGAGGCAGGCAGTGCCTCCTACCCTGCCCTTCACCCCATGTTCTAGAATTTCAGAGAGCAGGTGCAGGACCTTCCCCCATCTCTCCCCTTCTTCAGATTAGGGAGTCGTTTAACGGCCCCGGATTTGGGATCCAGCTTCCTCCCCTGCTGGCCGAGTGATCTCGGACAAGTTGCTTCATCTTTCTGACTCTTGGTTTCCACCTTGGTAAAATGGAGAGAATTCAAAGCACGGGAACTCTGGGCAGGGGTGGGGGGCATGTGTGCAGAACTCAGCACAGCAGCTGACCTAAGGAGGGCACCCAGGGGAGACACGGTGTGAGTGAGAAAAAGAGAAACAGAGAAAAGAGAGACAGAGACAGGTTCTTCTTTCCAGACTTCAGCCAAACCCCCTCTTAGCTTCTCTCTATCCTGTCTGAGAAGTGGGGCCACCCTTTTTGCAAGGCTTGGGTGGGTGGATGGTTGTGGTGGGAAGGCCCTGAGGGCCTGACCTTATGGAATTTGGTCTACGTGGGCAGCTTTGCTGAACCTTGACCACTTCCGTCTAGCCATTTCAAACAAAGGGTCCATGGGGGACACCTGGCCCCAGCCTCCAGCCTGGCCACCTTCGCCTACAGCCTATGACCCCCATGAGGAGGTTAGGCCAGCCACACCTGCCTGCAAAGGCCTTTTTGGGAAACAGTGCCACCTCCTCCAGGGTCAAGATGTAAGGCAGGCTGGTTGTGGCAAGGCCCTCGTACAGCAGGGAAGGGGTGAGGACAGGAGCTCTGCTGGGTCAGTGATCCAAGCAAATATTTGGCAGATCGATGCTCAAGGTTGACCTTGACAGTTCATCACCTGGATCATCAGGAAGTGGCTTCCAGATGCTCTCCCCCACACTTCCCTTCGCTGCGGCCTTCGCCTTCCGGGACAGACATTTCTGGCTGGGGCCGGTGGCTCACCCATCCTCCCAGGCCCAGTAGGCTAGAGCTCCTTGCTTCGCCCACCTAACCGTGGTGGTCCCAGGACAAATGACCTCCCCCAGAGTGAGCAGCCAGGGGTGGCAAGTGTCTGGCACCGCGCTGAGTCCCTCCCACTGAAAGGCCAGCTTGCTTGCTCTCCCCAACCCACCCAGCCACACATCCTGGCCCCCCTCCATCTGGCAAGGACATCCCTTCCCCAGGCCCCAGAGGGAAAGAGACTTTGAGGGAGCTGGACCCACATCTCCACTGTAGCTGGAGAGGGAGTCCGGTGCTTTCTCAGAAAGCTGCTGAGTGTTGCCTGGAGCCAAGAGCCAAGAGCACAGCGCTGCTTCTCAGAGCGCTTTGTTCCACTTACTGGAGGGCTAAAAATACACTGGCACTGCCACAGGCAGCCCTCGAGAGCCCAGGGGAGCTGGCAGTGGGGACTAGGTATCTTGGCACCTGGCACAATTAGAAGGAGAAACACAGTCCCTCCTTTAACACAGAATTCACCAGCTCCCCTAAGCCCCCATGCCCATTTTGTCCCCAAGACTCTCCCTTCCTTTTCTTCTTGGACATGTGGGCTTCCCTGCACCCCCACTCCACCCCCTGCTTCCTTCCTCTTTCCCTAGCCTAGACCACCTTCATCCCTGGTGGGAGCCTGGGGCTGCCTACTTAACTGTGCTTTTACACATGTCAAGACAGCAGCTCTCCTGCAAAATGCCCAGGAAGCTTCAAATTCCTCTAGCAAAGCCACAATTAGCAGCAAGACTCAAAATGAAAATCTCCTTAGCAGGCAATGACCCAGCGGCTTAAATTCAAGAACTATGTATTGATACCTGGCTTCAATTGGTTGTAATCTTTCCAGGACCTCAAGCCTCTTTGAGAATCTGGTGGAAGCTATGCACCCAAAAAAATTGCTCCTAAGCAGCATTCGCTGACCAATTTTAGGGTATTTATGGATAGCATAAGCTCTATCCAGGAGCCCGCCCCCCATCCCCTGTGCCACACACACACACACACACACACACACACACACACACCTCCAAGCAAGGTACCCTTGGTTGCCTGGCAGCCAGGCACTAAGCTGGACCCTGAGCTGGAAAGATAAGAGAGAGGGCTGACTTGCAGACACATAGCAGCCAACACCCATGTATGTTCAGAGAGGCAGGAGCCAGGGGCCTTGGGATTGGGGAGTGGGGAGGAAAGCCAAGAGAATGGGGTATATCTGAATGGAGTTTTGAAGGACAAACAAGATTTTGCCAGAAAGAAAATGCAAGGTTAGAGATTTGTACACAGAATTCGTGTTCTTAGCAGGACATGCAAAGGAAAATGAATTTGAAAGCTGGGTGGGCCTGAGGACTGTAGAGGCTAAGCAGGGCTAGTATGTTGGTTTTCTGTGGCTGTATAACAAACTACCACACACTTGGAGGCTTAACACAGCACACGCTAGGGATGCCTGGGTGGCTCAGCTGTTGAGCGTCTACCTTAGGCTCAGGTCATGATCCCGGAGTTCTGGGATCGAGTTCCACATCGGGCTCCTTGCAGGGAGCCTGTTTCTCCCTATGCCTGTGTCTCTGCCTCTCTCTCTCTCTGTTACTGTCATGAATAAATAAATAAAATCTTAAAAAAAAAAAAAAAACACAGCACACTCTAATGATCTTACAGTTTCTGTGGGTCAGGAGTGAGCATAGCTATGTTGGGGTCTTCACTCACTCACTGCAAGAAGTGTCATCGGGAGCTGTGATCCCATCTGATGCTTAATGAGGGGGAAGAGGTGCTTCCCAGTTCACACACAGATGGTGGGCAGGATTCATTTCCTTGCAAGTCTGGGACAGAGAGCCCCAGCTTCCTCCTGCCTGGGGCTAGAGGCTTTCCCCAGCTCCTCACCTCATGGCTCTCTCCATAGGCAGTTCACAGCACAGCTATGACTTTTTCAAGGCCAAAGTCAGCTAAGACAGACTCTTCTATAACATAACCTGATTGAGGGAATGACGTCCCCTCACCTTTGCCATATTCTATTGGCTAGCTGCAAGTCACTGGTTCTAAGGCACTTAAGGGGAGAAGACTATACAGGGGCCACAAAAAGAGTGGGGGTTTATGGGGACTTCTCAGAATTCGGCCAACCACAGTAAGACTTAGTTGGAAAGAGGGGTAGAGCCCAATGGCGAAGGTCCTTGTAAACTGAAGTAAGGACTAAGAACTTTATTCTGGAGACATAGGAAGCCACTAGAAGGGGTGGAGAAGAAGGATAAGAGCAGAGGCAGAGAGGCCATTGCCCTTTTGCAAGGTGATTACCTTGCCTCAGAGGCAGAGAATGAGGAGCTGTGGTCACAGGGATGGAGAAGAAAGACCCGATACCCGCCTGGCTGACCCTCCTTTACTTGTGGTTTCAACTCACACATCACCTGATTGGTAAGGCTGTTCCTGTCCACCTAACATAAGGTAACTACCTTCCCTCCTCTCCCGACCGCTGGCCCAGCCCTATTGGCTCACAGCACTTACCACCATTTGTCATATTATGCATTTACCTATTTACCTATTTGTTGTCTTTCTCTCCCTTGTAGAATGTAGGACTCTGTTTGGCTTACTGCTGTATCTCCAGCCATTAGAACAGTGCCTGGGGTGTAGTGTGTATTCTTAAATGTCTGCTAATTAAAAAGATGAATAAACAAACAAATGAACGTGTTCAACAGATACTCTGGTCATAGGCCTGCTAACCTCCGTACAATGAAAATGTGGTAGCAGAGGAAGGATGTGTTAGTGATGTTCTCAGTTTTCTGCCTTGACAGACTGGGTGGTGGCCCAGTGACCTGTGAATGAGTAGCTCAACACGGGAAGGGGACACTGAGTGAGTTTCACTTTGGTTTAATGGTTCCTAGCTGGTTATGGATCAGCCACTTGGGGATATCTGGTGGGAAGTTGGAAAAGTGAGATTCAGAGCCCATGAGGTAAGGAGGAAACAAGAAAATAGATCCCACAGTCGGTGCTAATAGGGGTAGATGAAATAATGGGTTTTTAAATGAGAAACGAGAACCAAGGATGCACCCTCAAAGGAAGAAGGAGCCAGGCTGAGAGGTAGAAGATGTGGAGGTGCCACGGGAAGAGTGCCAACAAGGAAGGCAGGTCATATTCAACGCTACAGTGAGGCAGAGCAAACAAGATGAGAATGTACAGGACAGACTTTGGTGATGACCTCGTGAGAGCAATCTCAGAGGGGTAGGGTTTCCAGGTCAATGAGAGGCTGCAGAGGATCTATCACTCCTTTGAGAAGGAACATGGTAATTCTGAGAGCACATTTGAGGGCGAGGAAGGGAGGAGAAGGAGAAGAATATTCCCTTCCCTACTTTGCCCCAACCCTCCCCTCAGTGGGATGGTGAGCAGGCCCAAGAGGAGCTGAGGGAGGAAGAGACTGGAGAAGAGAACATGTTGGGGCCCCTTGAACCTGCCCCTGACCTTGGGCTTCTCCTAGCTGTTGAGAGAAGCTTAAAAGGGAAAACTCATTGGGAACCAAGGCAGTGGTGAGAGTTTCTGCAGGGCACATGGAGCATTCCACCCTCACCTTTTCTCTGGGAGTGGAACTCAACATGGCCCCATGGCCCTGTGGCAAGTGGCATTTCCTCAAAACAACCTCACCAGTATTTCCCACCACAAATGCTCATCTGCAATGTGGCTTTGATACTCTCTCATCGAGAAGTGGGGTCTGTGTCCCTTCACCTTGAACCTGATGGGCCTTTGTGACCTCCTCAACTAGTAGAGTCTGGCAGAAATGAGGTTGGGGGGCAGCCTGGGTGGCTCAGTGGTTTAGCGCCACCTTCAGCCCAGGGCATGATCCTGGAAACCCGGGATCAAGTCCCACGTCCGGCTCCCTGCATGGGCCTGCTTCTCTCTCTGCCTGTGTCTCTGCATGTCTCTCGCTCACTCTCTCTCTCTCTCTCTTTCTATCTCTCATGAATAAATAAATAAAATCTTAAAAAAAAAAAAAAAAAGAAAGAAAGAAACGAGGTTGGGTGACTTCATCCTCATGATAGGACCTCACAGTTGGATGGGCCATGCAGCCTCCACAGGCCTCTCTCTCCTGAGACATGTGTCTTTGAAGCCCTGAGCCACGGTGAAATACATCCAGTTATCCTAAAGCCACCACAAAAAGACAACCCCAGCCCAGCCTCAGTGAGTTCCCAGGCAACACCTGGGCTCTCAGGCCACACCTTTTACTATGACTCTTGGCTATAGTCTGCCTTGTTCTCTGGAGGTTTTCACAAGGGCCTGCCCCAGCGCCCCTGCTATGCATTCCCTGAGAAGGCCAACTTTATCCCCCCACATACACCCTGCCCAAGCTCCAGAGTAAGTGATAAACAAACAAGCCATGGGAGGAGTTCACCCTGAGCAAGTCCTGGTGGTGGTGAGCTCAGGTCACCTGCCCAGCTCCCAGATCCCCACCCACTCCACTCCAGGAAACATGGAAAATCCAGAGACCATCCCAGGCCCAGCTGCACTCCAGGAAGAAACTGGGCAGGCAGCCCAGAATTGCACAAAATGGACTTTGGGCTGGTTGCCCAAGCTGGACTAACACCCCCACCTTCTTAGAAAGGGCACTGTTTCTGGAATCAAGGCCACAGCTTGTCACAAAAGCCAGATGTTGGCGGAGCAGGACTGATGGGAGTGGAGGGGCCCCTTGGGGTAGATGAGGCACATCTCTGATGCTTCCCACAGCCTGCCAGTCAGGAGCAGGGAAGGAGACCCTCACATACATGAAACACAGATAATCCTCATTGTTGCAAGCAACCCAGCTGCTGCTGCTTCTTTTTTTTTTTTTTTTTTAAAGATTTATTTATTTATTTATTCATGATAGACATAGAGAAAGAGAGAGAGTCAGAAACACAAGAGGAGGGAGAAGTAGGCTCCATGCCGGGAGCCCGACATGGGACTCGATCCCGGGACTCCAGGATCGCACCCTGAGCCAAAGGCAGGCTCTAAACTGCTGAGCCACCCAGGGATCCCCAAGCCCAGCTGCTTCTAGGAATGGACTCTAAGGCATTGGAACTCATCCCCTTTATCCCAGCCATTAGCAGTGAGTCAGTTTGGAAGCATAACAAGATGGTTCTCCTTAGAGCAAAACTAAGAAGTAAGAACCAGGAAAAAATTACTTCATATTTTGTATTTGTGTTAGGATACATATGACCTGTACCCCTGAGGCATTTAAGATAGGATTTGACCGATCACTTAAGTTGCTTTATTCTCAGTTATCCATTTTTTTTTTAGTTATCCATTCTTTTAAGCAAAAATTCATTAAGCATCTACTATGTGCCAAGCACCACAAGTAAAAAACACAGTTTCATAAATAAATATGCATGTGGATATGCAAAGGATACCTTTAGAATGGTGGTTCTCATCCAGGGCCCCTGGGAACATTTGTCAATGTCCTTGGCCATTTTTGACACCTAGTGAGCAGAGGCCAGGGATGCTGCTGAACATCCTAGTGCACAGGATAGTCCCACACAACAAAGAATCATTTGACCTCAAATCTCGTTAGTGCTAAGATGGAGAAACCTGATCTAGAAGGAGACACAAAAAACAGGTGTACAGTGGTTACCTGGTGGGGGAGGGGGACAGGGCCACCAGGACTCATGGATGATCACTTTGCACTGTGTGCCTTTTTGAAGCATTTTGTACTGAACATCTCATGGTGTACAGGTATAACTTTTTTTTCTTTTTTTAAAGAATAACCATGACTTGAGCCATAATTATTTACTGGTCTTCTCCTGACTACAGAGAGAAAAAAATTTGAAGAGGAGGGAAAACCAAGCACTGCCCAATGCCTGCTGCCTGCAGCCTGTGACCCTACCCAGCCTCCTCTAAACCAGGGTTTCTCGACATTGGCACCTCTGACACTAGAGACCAGATCATTTTCCCTTGTGGGAGATGTCCTGCACGCTGCAGCATGTTCAGCAGCTTCTACCCTGGCTTCTACCCACTAGATGCTAGTAGCACCCTCCCCCAGTCGTAGCAAAAATATATATTTTTTTTTCCAGATTTTTCCAAATGTCCCATGGGTGCAAAATCACCCCTGGTGGGGAACCACTGTGCTAGGCCCACTCTGTGCAAATCCAAACATAAAGAACTTTCCATTCACTGACTTCCTGAACTTAGAGTCCAGCTGGACCCTCAACTGGACACATAACCACACAAACAAGCCCCAGGACGTGGAGTGAGCAGACAGTATGCAGAGCAAAGGGTTGGGGGGTGCAAGCAGCCTGTGGGAAATGTTGCTCATGGATCTCTGAGTATAGAAAGGGGCCTCAGGGCTCCTCTGAACCATCATCTGCCCATTTCACAGAGGAGGGAATAGGGCATGGGGTGATGTGGCCAAAGTCACACAGTGAATGATAGCCAGGTGAAGCCGGGATGACTCTATTCCCTGTAGCATCCCAAGATGTCCCTTGGAGGTTTTCCTTGTTCCTCATCTACTCCCTGGCCCCGTGGGTACCCCAGGGTCTCCTGGTGTACCCCTCTTGAAAGTGATCACCTATGATGGCACATAACTAGCATCATGTGTCTTTGGCATTCACCCTGTCTTTCTAGATAAGCAATCTCTCAGCTGTTCCCTAGCACTGCAGCGGGCTCCTGCAGGAACCAGCTTGTTTATGGACACACAGAGATGTCGTCTATGGGCTGGAGGATCACTCCAGCAGCTGGCTGCAGCAGACCCAGACGTGTAAATGTCCATCACTGTGGCTGTGGCCCCTTCTGCAGCCACAGGCAGCTGAGACCTGGGAAAACCCGGTTGACAAAACTCTCTGACTTCTCCACAGAAGAGAGCAGCAAGGAGGAGTGGCATGAGAATCAAAATCCACCTTGTTTCAACTTCTTGGGAAAGGCAGGGCAGGGTGAGCCTGGCTTGAGGCAATGAAGCCAGTTAGTCCCTTCCTTCCTTATATTGTGAAAAGCTGGGTTGCCCTTCCCATAGTTAAAAACTCAGGCCCAGACTGCCTGGGCTTGTAGCCCCATCCTCCTACTTCCTGGTTGCGTGGTCTCAGACAAATTACTTAACCTCTCTAAGCCTGAGTAACAGCATCAATAAAATAGACATAGTAACAGTGAGCTCTTCATACTATCATTATAGTCAGCTGAGATGCAACATGTGATGTTCTTAGCATGGTGATGATCACATGGTAACTCAAGTTAACATGATTTCTGCTGCTATTATTTTATTACTAATGATAAATATCGTAATAAATATCTATTATGGCTCATGAGCTGATGAGTGGAGCCTGATACAAATTTTCACAAATGAATTTCAGTCTGAGGTCAAAAGGGTCAAAAAAACCAATGAGAATTTTCTGGTCATTTGTATAATATTCTCCTTCCCCCCTCCTTACTGACATTCCATGTTGGAAAATAAAAGGATTTTTTAAAAACACATTTAAATGGTGTTTTAGCTCATCTGAACAGCTAAGACATGAGGGCCATGTTCTCGGTTTAGGCTCTTTTCCAGTTGCGGTGTTTTTCTCATTGATCAGAGAGAAATCCCCAAGGTCTGGCAAAGGAAGCTTTTAATTGCTCTGGATGGACTGATTTTTGGCATAGCTGCTCAAGCATATAATTGAATGAGAGAGAGAGAGGGAAGGAGAATGAATCACTTCGAGATTGCTTTGAGATAAATACATAGTCAGATCTCTCTTTCTGACCAGACCTAAAAGACACCCCAGCCCAGCTCCCAGGAGCTCTGGGGAACACGAGTGAGCTAGCACAAAGAGGGAAGTGCATTTTCCTGATTCTTATCAAAACAACAATGGGTGGTAGCAACTGTAGCTATCCTTTGTCATTTGTCCTTGCCATTCTTGGATTTCCCCAGAAGCAGACCCTGAGACAAGTGTTGCGGCCAATCTAGTTGACTTGGAGGGAATCTTGGAAGCACCAAGAAGGGAATAAGAAAGTGATGCAGAGAAGGAAAGTCAGCCAGTAAAGAATGCGTTATGAAGCAGGTTACTGCCAGGAACCTGGACCTTAGTCCCCTAGGAACTGTGGGGGCCTGCAGGATTTATAACCCAAGCCCTATGAGTCATTGAGTGAGGGCTGCTCCCAAAGGGTATTTATTCCAGCCATCACAGCACAGAAAGCCCTGGGGTAAAGAGTTGCAAGGAATATCAGGGCCTTCTAGAAAGGGGATGTTGCAGGGGGAGGGCACCAACAGTGCCCAAATAAAAGACAGTCTCCGAATGAGATGACTCCCCAATATCCCCATTCAAACTATCCAAAGGATTTATGACCTAATTGAATATATAATCTTTTTTAAAGTAGATGGAATAGTTAAATACCTGTCTTTTTTTTTTTTAAGATTTTATTAATTTATTCATGAGAGAGAGAGAGAGAGAGAAGCAGAGACACAGGAAGAGGGAGAAGCAGGCTCCCTGGGGGAACCTGATGTGGGACTTGATCCCAGGACCCCAGGATCATGACCTGAGCCAAAGGCAGACACTCAACCACTGAGCCACCCAGGCATCCCTAAATATCTGTCTCTAATAATTAATTTATTATTTACTGTGCATGCCTACGATCACATATGTTATAATATGTTAATTTACAAGAGTTGCTTCCTTCACCGTCATTCTCTGACTCTATTTTTTGCCAGCTCCTCCAACCTGTCTTGGTGCTCAGGGTCTTCATCATCATCAAAACTCCCTTCTGAGTCATCTGAGTGTCTGAGCACATCTTCCCTTCCCTCTTGGCTCTTGGCAATACAGCATTTTTGGAATCTGGAGGATGCTTTCAATGAAATTCTTTTTTTTTTTTTAAGACTGTATTTATTTATTCATGAGA
The DNA here is from genome assembly GCF_048418805.1 of Vulpes vulpes. Taxonomy (NCBI): domain Eukaryota; kingdom Metazoa; phylum Chordata; class Mammalia; order Carnivora; family Canidae; genus Vulpes; species Vulpes vulpes. The sequence goes on from NC_132793.1 coordinate 42,467,534, forward strand.
GACACACAGAGAGGGGCAGAGACACAGGCAGAGAGAGAAGCAGGCTCCCTACAGAGAACCCATGTGGAACTGATCCTGGCACCCCAGGATATGGCCTTAGGCAAAGGCAGACGCTCAACAGCTGAGCCACCCAGGCGTCCTGAAATTCTTCATCCTAAACCTAGAGCACCTCTTTGCACACCATTAGGGCAGTTGGTTGTTCCATTCATCCTGGAGATGTTAACACGCCATCTTCATAATGTAACCACTGACGGGATGGCTTTCCTAAGTGTCCTTAAAAGACTTGTTTACACTCCCCTTGCAAAGCTATGATGCACCTTTAGGAATTTAGGAACTAGTTCCAAATCTGGGTTAAACTTCTTAGCCTCCTTTTATCAGTTCCTTCAGATGACCTCAGTAAGAGGCCAGAGCGACCACCAAGGGAGGTTGATTCAAGTTACATGTCTCACCCAAACAGCACATGGCTGTTCAACATAAAATAACTGAGAGCACCCCATGACATGAAAGACCTTGTGAGATAATTTTCTAAAGTCAAGAGCTTCTTATCCCAGGGATCATCCGAGGAGTGGGGAGCTTCACAGAGAATCCAAGAAAGTGGTCTTGGTGTAATGCATAAACTCATCCAATCTTTACAACCACACACCAGGTGGGCTCTTTTACCATCCTCGTGTCACAGATGGAGAAACTGAGGCTCTATGTGGCTCAGACAGCTGTGGAATGACAGTGGTGGATATGACTCCAGCACATGTGTGCCCTCCCTCTCACTGCACTGCCAGCCCTGCCAGGTGAGCATAGCTACACCCGTGCACTTAACTAGTAGACTCCCTTGCCCATCAAGAAACCCTCAGCAGACACAGCAGTGTGGCAAGGTCCTCTCTCTCTTCTCCCTGGTCTTCCAGGGAGAGCTAGGGAAGCAAGAGGCAACTTCCACCACATCAGCTGAAAACTTCTGTGAGGAAATGCAAGGATGGTTTTCTATCTGCAGGGATCTGGGTCTCCTTCCAAAAATTAGGCCCAAGACCATTTCAAATGGGCAAGCAAATGTCCACAAGGGTTTTAAAAATAAGACAAAACAGAAAAACCTCGATTCCCCCTTTTGTTTCTGTCTTGCTGGTCAGTCGGTCACTGAGTGACAGAGTGACACTCTGTGACAGAGCAAAGGACAGGGAAGGATTGTGACAGGGAGATGGAACTCAGCATGATGTCATAGGAAGACTGCGGGCCTTGGAGCCCCACAGGGTTGGGTTCACCACGTTCTGGCTCGCTCAGCTTTAGTTTTGCCATCTGTAAAATGGGTAGTAACCCCTACTTTGAAGAGCATGATGACTATTAAAATAGAAGGCAGGGACGCCTGGGTGTCTCAGTGGTTTAGCGCCTACCATCAGCCCAGGGCATGATCCTAAAGTCCTGGGATCGAATCCCATGTTGGGCTCCCTGCATGGAGCCTGCTTCTCTCTCTGCCTATGTCTCTGCCTCTCTCTCTCTATGTCTCTCATGAATAAATAAAACCTCTAAGACATGAAGGAATTTTCCTGGGGTCACACTGAAGTGGCAGTGGGGTGATTTGAACCCAGGTCTGGCTGGAAACAGAAGAGAGAAGGGAGGGATAGTGAGGGCCACCTACAGGCTGCATGGCACAGGCTGGGTCCCTTGAGCTGGGGGGTCGGGAGGTGTGCCTAGATGGAGTGAAGAAAGCCATATCAGGAGTAACAGGGAGCCAGACACCTGGCTTCCTGCCCATGGCCTGGCAGGGGCATCTCTGCCAAACCCCAAGAGTCTCCCTTGGGTGGCCGACGATGTGCCTGTCTGCCAGAACTCCTCCTCCTCACTCCGCTGGGGAGCAGTCCAGTCCAGGCTGGGTACCAACAGTCAGGTTGTGTGTGTGGCGTGGGGGAGGGGCACCCTGGTATCCCCAGGCCTGGGGATCTGGGATGTCCAATGGACTCACTTGCACCCCCAGGTAGAGCTTCTCACCTTCTGGAAACCGAGATGCATTGGGGCCACAGGCCGAAGAACCCCCACACAGAGCTGTGGGCATCCCAGGGGACCCGGAGTTCCCACTGGAAGGCTGCCCTTCGCCTTGCTCTCACATCTCTTCACAGCTGTGATGTGCAGAGGCTTCTTAAGGGCAGGGTTTCAATTTTGCAAATGGATCCTCAGAAAATTGTTGCCTCCCAGCTCCCCACAGCCGGCCACGTCAGCAAAACATACCCCTGAAAAGCGGTCTGCTGCCAGCAAAGCTGGGAAGTGGCCCAGAAGCCGAAGGCGACTCAGGCTGCTCTGTTTTAAATTAGCCGATGGCCGTGCCCTCCCCCTGGTGACAATAACCAGATTTGAGGGGGAGCAGGAGTGCCCTGTTTTATGAACGACTTAAGGGCAGTCCCCAAGGCACACTGTGAGACCGGGACCGTCTCACAGGCCACACAGAACCTGAAGCTCACACAGCTCAGTGTCCTCAAGAGGAACCTAAGAGGATCATGTGAGGTGGCTTCTGGGACCCTGCCCCCTTCAGACACTCTCTACTTCCAGCTTTTCCCTCAGCCTCCTTTGTACTATCTCCACAAGGTCTGCCAGGCTGGGCCCTCAGAGACGCCCTCGCCATCTAAACAAAGGAGCCTGTGTACTTCACGGTGATGGCACTTAGGGACGTCATGATTTGGTTTCGAGTAGACAGCTGTCATCTGGGGCAGCCTTTTCCTATCTGGGGGAGAGGGACTCTCCCATCACACAGATCTGGGTGGGAGATAGGCTCCTGCCTCCTCCCTTGGCAGGCCAGGCGGGGCAAAGGCATAGGTTTTTGCCCAGATGCTTGGATAACCCTGGCAGGCCTTCAGATGTTGAGAGATGAAAACGATCGGGAGCCGATCAGGAGCCACTCAGTGTTCATTTCATGGTGGTGGCAGCTTGTGGCAAAGGTCATGGTCGGTGGCCACGGGCAATGATGTCCAGCAGTGGTGGGGTCCAGAGATGGTCTCCAAACGGGCCCATCCTCTGCTTTCACCTGTAGTCCTGCTTTAGCTCTAGTCCATTTCCCAAGTCCACAACTTTGGGCTCTCTGTAAATTCTGTAAGCTACCCGATAACCTCCAGTATATTCTTCTTTTTTTTTTTTTTCTTTTGCTTAAAGTTAGCTACCATTGACTTCTGTTGCTTGCTCCCTTCCAATGCTGACTGATGCAGTGTGCCAAACCATTCTTTTTTAATTTGAGTTAAATAATGTCAAATAATAATTTGGGGTGGGGGGCACCTAGGTGGCTCAGTCGGTTAAGCATCTGACTCTTGATTCTGCTCAGGTCGTGATCTCAGGGTCCTGAGATCCAGCCCTGCATCAGGCTCCCTGCTCAGGGGAGAGTCTGCTTGAGGATCCTCTCTTCCTCTGCCCTTCCCTCTGCTCATGTGCCCATGCACTCTCTCTCTCTCTAAAATAAATACATCTTTTTTTTAAAAAAGAATCATTTTGGTGAAAAAAGGAATAAATTATGACTCTCATAAAAGTATGAAAATTTTATTTAATTCATTCATGAATGAGGGATTGAGTTGAGGTGTTCTAACAGGCTCAAAGGGTATTTCCAAGAACCACACACATACAGGTAATCAGAATGCTGACATGACTTTACAACAGATGCAGGAGTCTGTCCACAGGGCAATAATCAATTGAGTTCCACTGCACGCAATTAATTTCTATTTCTATGAACACATATCATTGGCATCATTATTTGTTTTCTATGACTAACAGGGTTGTAAAAATAGCTTTTCAAAGACAATGAAAGGCTGAGATAACCTGGAAGGGTGCCCAAGACAGGACATCCAGTGATCTATTTCTCCTGTCCATTTGAAAGTCTTTCGCTGATTTTCCCTGACAATCATACAGGAGATGACCACATGGATGGAAAAGACAACGAAGGCAACACTCAGAGGATCCCAACCACTTCAGGGTAGAACAATGTGGAAAATTCTTGGAGGAGACAGAAACTGAACTGGGTCTTCAAGGCTGACCAAGAGTGAAGGGAAAGGCATTCTGGGTGGATGGGACAGTGTGAGCAGGAGTCTGGGAGCAATAAGGAGCCTGGCATGTTCCATTGGCAGAGTGCACCCGTCCCCCCAGAAAAGCTGCTTTATGAAGAAACTGGCAGGTGACAAGTTTCAAAATATAAATCGGAACATCCTTGGGGCTTATTACTGTGGCCCTCAGAGCTTATTCATAGTCTTAGGGTAAGATAAATAAGGTGATAAAGTTAAAATAGTGTGCAAATATTCATTTGAAAGGGATGTTTGGAGGTACCCTATCCCTTAGTTTGCCCATAATACACAATTTTGAGGTGTCTTCCTAATGACTGTCTTTTGGGGGACTTTCCCCCTTCTTTGCTGAGGATGAAGCAGCAGTTGAAGCAGATGACCCCACTCTTTGGAGGGGAGGAGGGGGAGTAGATTTAAACTCAGAAAGACCCAACCACCCAGTCAGGTGATGCTGACCCAAGAACATATAAAATTGGGGCTCCAGTTGTTACCATGGCAACCCAGAGCCTGTCATACACAGAGTTTGGGGGAACAGAAGCACAGAACCTCGAGGATATAGTCAGTATGTGGGGAAATGGGAGCAGGTTGGCAAAGAAGTGACCACAGCCCCAAGTTATCTGGCAACCCCCAGTCATGAGCCAGCAAGGCTCCTCCTCCATTCCAGGTGCCTACAGGGGATCATTTCTCCCTTGACTCCACCTGAAAACGGCTACCCCTCTTAGCCCCCAGTCTGGCTTCCAGGAGTATGCCAAACCCAGAGCCATTTCTCCCCCAATATCCACTCTCTCTGTGTTGTGGGCAAAGTATGCAGGAGCATTATTGAATGAAGATCGAATGAATGAATGGACTATAAATTGTACAAAATTCTGTAATTTCACTTCTTTAGGAAGACCGAGGACATTCAACTTCACCTTTTTCTTGTTCATTAACAAAACATCAATGGTGACCTTTCACTGGGCACTTACTATGTGCCAGGCACAATGCTAAGTTCTGCGCATCTCAGAGGCAGCAGGTAATGACAGGTTCAGAGCTGAGCTCTGAGCCAACTGCCTGAGTTTAAAGCCTGGTTCTGCCTCTTTACCAGCTATGTGACCTTAGGAAAGTTACTTAACCTCTCTAGTGTGGGTTTCCTCACTCACAGAATGGGAACAATAACTTATCTGCCTCAGGCTGTTGTGGAGATTCAGTGAGTGAAAACAGGCGGAGTATCGAAAATGACACCTGATACAAAGTGAATATTAATATAATCTTCAAAATACTCTTCAAAGGTAAATACTCTTATTATGCCCATTTCAGAGAAAGAAAAATTAAGTTTAGAGAGGTGAGCTCTTTTCCTAAGCTCTGACTAGCAGTAGAGCTGAGATTCAAACCATGGCTGATTCCAGAACCTGTTTACAGAGCAATTGTGTTGTGCAGCTCCAATGTTTATTGTGTGTCTACGAAGTACACAGCACAAGATCATAGAGATACAGATGTCTCCAAGACACATCCAGTCCTGGCCCTCATGGAACCTGCTTCTCCAGCCCCCAGTGCTCACTGGAGGTGGAACCAGCTGGACCTTCAGGGCAGCCTTTGCTGGAAACCTGTGCTCCCTTGATGTGCCACAATGTGCACCCAACCCAGCCCCCTCTGAGGACCCAGGTCTGTGGTAACATGTCAAGGAAGGAAGGGGAAACCCACTGCAGAAGGGAACCTTCTATGGGTGACCAATGTCTCCATGAGCCCACTGCCTCATTCACTGAAGATGGCAACATTCTTTTTTTTTTAAAGATTTTATTTATTCACTCATGAGAGACACAGTGAGAGAGGCAGAGACATAGACATGGGGAGAAGCAGACTCTCTAGGGGGAGCCCGATGCAGGACTCGATCCCAGGACCCCAGGATCACGACCTGAGCCAAAAACAGATGCTCAGCCACTGAGCCACCCAGGCATCCTGGCAATGTTTAGATCTTTTAGTAAAATATGGTCTGGCCTGGAGTCAAACTGGTGGGGACCCTGAAGTCCAGCTGCATGGCCCTGCCTGTCTCCCAGCTAGTTGGTAGCAGAGGCTTAAGGCCAGCAAGATGCACGTAGCATAGCCAGCCTCCCAGTCTCTAGCCCATCCCACCTCTCAATCTGCTTCTCATTAGCTTCAAAAGTGAAGCCTGGCTCCCTGCAGGGCTGGGAGGGACAACAAGGGCTTGGCCTGGCTGTTCACTATGAAGATGGACCAACCCACCAACTGTCTGGCCTCCCTGGGCTTGGTTTTCTGCGCCCAACCCAGTCCATCAGCACAGCCGACCGCTTTGAGGCCCCTCTTACTCCCAGGACTAATTGGAATTTAGAGCATTAATCTTCCCAAGGAAGGCCCTGTTTTCAGGGACAGGAATTATGGTTTCGTTTTAGGATAACACAAGGGAGTAGGAGGCTGGAAGGGCCTCTCTAGATATTCTAGATGCCTCAGAGGCTGTCAAATTCCGCAGTTTACATTTGTTCATTGAGCATTAGGGAGCACCATCCCCGTGCCAGGCGCTGTACGGGGGACCCACAGCCTCTGGCAGATCTAGGACTTCTCAGAATCCAGAGGCAGAAAGACACGTAAAAATAAACAATCGCTAAGCAACAGATCGCTGAAGGCAATACGGAGGAGTCCAGAGCGCTGCAGAAAGGGAAGAGGAAACAATTCCAAGCTAATGGCGGGGTGGTGGGGGGGTCAGTTAGGGGACCTCCCTGGGGTGACGGGGAGCTGGGTCTTAGAGGAGGCCCCCCGCGTGGACCGAAGGCACCCCTTTTCCTTAGCTCTGGGGTGGGTGACAGGTCTCATTTGCTCTGCAAATGAAGCTCCATGCGGCTGATGGAAAAGTAGAGGCCCTGAGCGAGTGGCGCCCTCCCCAAGAGCTGAGTAAGGGGTGTTCCCTCCCATCCCCAGCCACCTCTTTCTGCTTTCAAACTGGGTGGGAAGTTTGCCAGGAAGGGCAAGAAGACGATGGGGAGGAGCAAGGCTAGGACGATAAGCGTGGAGCCGAGCAGGGGACCTGAACTTTGTCCCATGCAGGCACAGGGAGCCTGCGTGGACTTGCCCACACTGCCACACTGCTCCCACAGTCACAAGGCCAGATTGTGTCCGTGTCATTCCCGTAACTGCCCCGAAGCAGGACTCCTCACCACTACATATAGTTTAAAACCCTGTGATTTTTAGAAGGAGCCCGCTCAGGGAGAGAGGGGGCTGTCCCCTGCCTGGCCCCTTGCTGTGCCAGTGAAGGGAGTGGCCGGGAGGACCTAAGGGGCGCTACTGTTTACTGGACACTGAGCTACCCAGGCCCCCTGCTGGGACCTTCGCAAATATCCATCCCCTTCGCCCTTAAAGACCCCTGGGGCAGGCATCATCAACACCAAGCAGAATGAAAACATCGGAGGCAGAGTGGCCTGGAATGACAGTAGCACAGAAGCCCTGCTCTGTCTCAGCCATATGGACATCTCTGGGGTGAGGGAGGTGGATTTTACCCCCACCCCTCTGCTCAAGACTGCAGGAGGGCAACATGGGGAGGGCAGGCTAGAGAGGCACAGGGTCCCCTGCTTTACTCTGACCCAATGGGTTGGGTAGCAGGGCAGGAACCTGCTTGGTAAGGTTAGGGTCAGATGGAGTGGGAGGCACTGACCAGCTGCAGGGCAGCCGGACTGAGCAAATAAAAATAGAAGATGCCTGACTACATTCGAATTTCACATTAACCAGAAATGATGTGTAGTATAAAGTGTCCCACAGTCTAGGCCATGGCAATAGAGATGAAGAGAAAAGGCAAATATTAAGATCTGGTTTGGAGGTAGGCTCTGTGGAGACTGGCCGTGAATGGATGCAGATGATGAGGATGTGGGGAAATCAAGGATGACCCCCAGGCTCCAGACTGGAGCACCTAGTGGCTGATGGGGCCACTGGGTGAGAAAGGGAAACAGAGCAGGATCCGATTAGCAAGGTGGGGTGCAGGCCCTGTTTCTGCTGATGTTGAAAAGATATCTACCCAAGCTTTAGTGGAGGTGCAGGGCTTAAGGAACAGCTTGTCTGGGAGCTACCTGCCGGGGATGGCATTCGAAGCCAGGGTTCCGGATGTGACAGCGTGCAGAGTGAGAATTCAGACAGCAGAGACACGGGTTAGACCCCGGCTTTGAAGATCCTCTGTGGGTCACTCAGAGGAGGAGCACAGCCATGGAAACTGAGTCAGAGCAGCCAGGGAGGCAGGAGGAAAATCCGCAAGATGGGTAAGAAGGCAACAGAGCAGGAAGTTTCTAGAAGGCTGACTGTGTCAGGTACCTCAGGCAGGCCTGGAAAGAAAGGGGAGGAAACCAAAGACAGCCTGCTGTGAATTGAAGAAAGAATTCTGGACAAGCATGTAGAGACAGGAAATGTCCCCGCCATCCATCCTGAAATCCTGCAGCGCAATGGGGCTGAAGGCAGGGTCTGGGCAGGTTTCCATTTGTGACCTTTGGGGGCACTGCCCTGCCGGGAGACGTAGAGATGGCTCTTGACCACCCTCTAACCAGCGGTGGGACCCCAGACAAATCAAATGGAAACCATAAACAAGGGCCTTTTAAAAAGTGTATCTGGGGCACCTGGGTGTCTTAGTCGGTTAAGTGCCCGACTCTTCATCTCAGCTCAGATCTTGATCTCAGGGTCATGAGTTCAAGCCCCGCATTGGGCTCTGTGCTGGGCATGGAGCCTACTTTAAAAATAAAGGCAGTGGAGGCAGGGGGAGCCTATTAAGTGACATAGAAAGATGTGAGGGAAAAACCCACCATGGTACCCACACACACAGTATGCCCGATATCCACAACAGTATGGATGGATTTCAAAACCATTATAGGGAGTGAGAGAAACCAGACTCAAAAGAGCATCTGTGGTATGAGTCCATTTATAAGAAGTTCTAGAAAGCAAAATTAACTGATGATAAAATAAAAATCAGAAGAGTAGCTGCCTCTGGGGGCAGAGTGGAGATGGATTGGGCAGGAACATGAGGGAAACTTCTTCGTGATGGTAGTGGTCTGTATCTTTATAGGGACTGGATTCACACAAGTGTGTGCATTTGTCAAAACACAGTACATGGTGCGTTTTGTTGCATGTGAATTCTACCTGAAAAAAATGAACTACATTTATTCAACTCTACCTAATGATATATATGTTGAGGTGTTTAGGGGTGAAGTGTACTGAAGTTTGCAACTCCCCCTTAACGGAATAGAAAAATAATCTTGATTCTTGGGTAGACAGAGAAATGGACAGATAGACGCTGAAGCAGAGTAAAACGTCATCCAGGTGGTGGGTAGAGAGGGTGTTCACGCAATTCTTTTCAAAATTCACTCAAATTTCCTGTATATTTGAAATTTTTTACAGCAAAATGTTGAGGGGAAGTAGAAAAAAAGAATGTGAGAATACTCATCATCTAACCCAATGATATATGTTGACAGAACAGTTGGTGGTTGCCCAAGGTGGGGTGTGGGGATGAGGGAAATGGAGGAAGGGGGTCAAACACTACCAACTTCTAGTTCAAAATTAAATAAGTCTCAGGGATGTCATGTACAGCATGGTGGCTGTAGTTCACAATATTTCACTGCATATTTGAAAGTTGCTAAGAGAATACAAATTCTCATCACAAGAGACAAATTATAACTGTGTATGGTGTTGGATGTTAACTAGACTTACTGTGGTGATCATTTGCAATATATACAGATACTGAGTCATGCTGTACACCTAAAACTCATATAATGGTATATGCCAATTGCATCTCAATTTAAAAAATAAAGATACACGTTGAGTGCACACTGTGCATCAGGTGCAGCAGAGAAGTGGTGCTGACACAGATGCTCAAAGCTGTGCCACGAGGTGCCACCTGGTGATGGCCAGCTGAGCTGACTCCTTAGACCAGAGAAATGTCATTGTCCCTTCTCAAAGGAGAGAAGCAGGGCCAGAGGCCCAGGAGTGAGATTAGGGTAAAGGAGAAAAGTACACATAGGTCTGCCAGGAACAGATTTAAAGAAATAAGCCACTGGATCCTGTGGGGAGAGCAAAAAGCCATGTGGCCTGACCCCCGGGATAGGGGATTGGGGTGTTCGGCACATACTAGGAAAGTTAAATGCACTCAGGCTTGGAAACAACAGCTTAAACCCCACAGTAGAAATATGCCCCTATCTAATTTGCCTACTGCTTGGGGTTTTGAAGAACCTTCCGGCCCTTCTCTCTATACAACAGGAGAATAGGAAACCCAGAATCTCCCACCACCCCACCAGGTTGTGTCCTTAGAGATGTTTGTCACAGCACTGTTTTAAGGGTGAAAGTTTGCCAACAGCCAAGGTGTGCATGGTGGGAGCCACTGGTTAGTTCCTTTATAATGGTTTATAAATGCAGCGCAATTCTATACAGCTATTGGAAATGAGTGAGGTAAATCTATATATCCTTCGAATCTTAATGCGAAAAAACAAATAAGCATATATATATTATATATATATTAAGATATGTATATATATATGTTTTTATTTATTTATTTATTTGAGAGAGAGAGAGAACGAGCGGGGTGAGGGAGGTGGGTGGGCAGAGGGAGAGGGAGAAACAGGCTCCTCGTTGAGCCTGGAGCCCCATGCAGGGCTCAATCCCAGAACCCCAAGATCATGACCTGAGCTGAAGGCAGACGCTTAACCAACTGAGGCACTCAGGTATCTCTATATATTTATTTTATGCTTAATATATATTTTTTTAAACAGCGCAGATTTTAAAGTTGTATATATGTGTGTGTATGTATCCCATTCATATACAAAATATGTGGCTAACTATGTATGGATATTAATATAAATATAAATTAATTAACTATAAATTGCATGTTACAGACCCCAAATACATATGCTAAAACCCTAACCTCTAGTGTGATGGCATTAGGAAGTGGGAACTTTGGGAGGTAGTTAGGTTAAGACGAGGTTGTGAGGGTAGAGCCCCCAGGATGAGATTAGTGTCCTTGTCTGAAGAACAAGAAACTAGGGGCTGCTGGGTGGCTCAGTACATTAAGCGCCTGCCTTTGGCTCTGATCATGATCCCAAAGTCCTAGGGTGGAACCCTCCATGGGGTTCCCTGCTCAGCCATGAGTCACTTCTCCCTCTCCCTCCCTGTGCTCATGCTCTCTCTCACTCGCTCTCACTCTCAAATAAATTAATTAAATATTAAAAGAAAGAAGAAGAAGAAAGAAGAAGAAGAAGAAGAAGAAGAAGAAGAAGAAGAAGAAGAAGAGACTAGAGCTATCTCTCTGCCACGTGGAGAGAACACAGAGAAAGAAATCAGGAAGAGGGCACTCACCAGACATCAAACTGCCCGTACCCCAATTTTGGAAAATACTTCTGGATAGAAGACAGCTAGCTCCATTCGACCTAAGGAGAGTCCGAATTAGTATCAGAATTTAACTCTCAGCCTCTGGATCTGTGAGAAATAAACATTTGTGGTTTAAGCCACTCAGACTAGGGCCTGTTTGTTACAGCAGCCCAAACTAAAAGTACATAAGTGCACATGCACAGCACCATAGCAATGTGCCTCGAAATGCTAATAATGGATTTATATTATATGTTGGCAAATTGAATTTAAATAAAACATTTTTTAAATAATAAGATTTTTAAAAATAGTTACTTTTCCACAAGTGAATTTGAATCATTTTTCTTCACTTTCTTCTTGATGGTTTTCTTACTGTTTAAAATTTTCACAATCAGCAAATTTAATTTTAATGAAACCATCATTTTTAAAGATAATTTGGCAGGAGCTGTTAGAGTAAACAGATGTTTGTGACGTGAAGAGACTGTCGCTTAACCTCAAAGGTTGACAAAGACCTCCTCTAGTCCTACCCTGAGTCAGGGACTGGGGCAGGTAGTGACTTCACAGATGGTGGGTGAGCAGAGGACTCTTGCTGGGCTGTGACTCTGCTCCCCATCCGTCCCTGAGCCCTGAGACAGGAACAGCTACATATTTTGTGGGACCCAATATAAAATGAAAGTATAATGCCTCTTGTACAAAAAAAAAAAAAAAGAATTTCAAGATGGTGACCAGTAAACTAAGCCAAATTAAGCCAAGTGCGAGGCCCATCAGAAACCAGGGCCCATGCGACTGCACAGATTGCAAGCCTGTGAGGCCAGCCCCGCCTCGTGAGAACTTCTGAGCAATTACAGAATATTTGCTGCCAGAGAAACAGCCAGAGAGGAGGCCAGGAGACATGGTCAAGGAGGAGCTGGTCAGGGCCTCAAGACTCTGTGGCCTAAGTGAGAAAGAGTTCCACACAGGACACTTCAACTCACCAGGAAGTCACCGGAGCTAGCAGGATGAATATTCACAAGGTGCATTTGGAACCCTGGCCTTTTGAGATGGGTAAGGCTCCCAGGCCGGCTCCATGGGCCCTGGGTGCCAAGTCATTGTAATTAGTAAGGGGGCAGTCAGGAGAGCCTTCAGGTCAGGCGAGGCATGTGACAGCCACCCCCCCTGTGGTGTCCCCTGGCTGGCCCCAGAGAACCTTCTCCTGGGACGGCCCACACCCTGGAAGTGAAAGGCACTCCTTCCCGCCCCAGCTGTGTGGGGCCTCAACTCTGCACACCGCTGCTCCACGGAAAACCTGTCTCAGAGCCTCCCATCCTCCTTCCCCACCCCCGCTCCCCAGCTCCTGGGTCCCACAAAGAGAGCCTGTGTTGGGGCCAGCGGCGCTGAGTGCGCAGACAGCCCACACCTCCCCTGTGCCACTCAGCACAAAGGCCGGTCTGTGCGTCCAGCCTGGAGGTCCCACCGCCTCCCTTCCTCTGCCAGGCACTGGGACACCGCCACGGGAGTCTCCCAGGAGGCTCAGCTCAGGGTCTGCAGCAGGCCAGGTGGCCCAGGAGACAGAGCCACGCCCAGGTGAAGCACACCGGATGGCCTGGTGGGGCTGGTGTGCTCGGAAAGCGGCAGCGGGTTCCAGGCGGGCTGGCAGAGTGTGAGCCGCCTCCAGCCTCTCTGAGACCCCTTGCTCTCTCCGGTTCGGTCCTGCTGGCCGCGGAAGGCTTCTGTCGAGCTGTCCTGTCCGCTAATCGGGATCCCCACCGGCAGCCTTCCCACATCCCCCCAACCCACCCTAAATAAGAGAGCCATGAGGGATACAGAGACCTGCAAGGCCCCCACTGTCTGCGGACAAAAGCCAGCACGTCCCCAGGACACCGCAAGTCCTCATCTCCAGCAGCACTGCCTCCTGCTGCCCCCTCCCAGGCCCCTGCAGCCCCAGCCCCGTTTGACTTGGAGCTCCTAAGCTACCTGTGCTTAGGGGGACCTGGGGGCCTCAACAGCTCTTAAAGGCCTTCCCAACCATGTCAACCATTCAAACCCAATGCCCCCCAGTATTCTCAATTCCCTCCACCATGAGGAACATCCTCTCAATAAACCTTTACTGAGCACCTACTGTGAACAAAGCACAGTCTCTTCTACAAGGTCCAAGAGCGCTTTGCATCTCTGCCTTAGCACCTCTAGGACCTGGGTGGGTGCCTCGTCCTATTCCCTTCTGTGCACCCACCAGGTGCTTGAAGGTGGGTTCTCAACTGAAGACACCATTTGTCCTCCATGGAGCCTTTGGCAGCTCTTGGGCACCCCCCACCCCTCAGCCCTCCTGTGTGCTCCCTGCGCTTAAGCAGACAGTTTCCAAGGAAGAGTGTTGCTGTCACCTCCGGCGCCTGCATGGCTGTCCTTCTCCAACTAAAAGCCTCTCTCAGCTGTTCAGCCTGTGCTCAGAACAGCCCAGAGGCCGGGGATTTAATGCTGTCAGGAGCCTGCCACCTCCCACAAGAGTGAGGAGTTGGTGGATATATCCTGCAGCTGCCCCCTCCCAATGAGACCATCCTAAGGTACGTCCTACCTGCTTCCTCAGGTGATCCCAGCAGAATGGACTCCCAGGTGCGACGCTGGTAACTGCCCACGAACGCACCTGCCATCAGCCTCCCCCTTCCTGTCTCCTTTCCCCACTCATTTCCCCATGCTTCTGGAATCTTATAGCAAACACACTGCCTGCACTCAGGTCACTGCTAGGGGTCTGCTTTGGCAGAATAGAATAGCATTCCAGGCCTTCCCCAGGCCCCCAAACTCCCCCTCCCCCTGCCTGGTTCACATGGACTACAAACATTTGTCACCTGCCTGTTATGTATGAGGCAGTAGTGATTTGGGGCAAAGAAAACATTCTGTGTGCCCCCTGTCCCCTTTCCCCTAGCTCTCATTGTGAGGGGAAGGGGGGGACAAAGAAAACAGAATCTAGGAGAGGAAGATGGGGAAGAAAGGGCAAGGGGAAGGGGAGAGAAGGGCCACATGGCAGGGCGCCACTTCTTGGGGGACAGGTAGGAGGATTTCTCCCTGGGGTGAGCTGCTGGGTCCTGGCGTTCAGGCACCCTGGCTGCCTCTCCAGAAAACCCCTCTGTCCTTGCTTGTACTCTGCCTCCCAGATCACTCCCCGCCCTGCTGGCACCCTGGAAAGCTGAGGCTGGGGGATTGTGTGACCTGGGCATCCTGTTGTCTTGCTGTTGGATCCAGCCTGCAGGACACTCAGGCAGGAGATTGGCGGGCAAGGTGGCGGGGAGCCTGCAGAATCATCCCGACCCCCCACTCCTCCGTCAGTCCCCACAGCCTGGCAGGGGCTTTCCAGCCCCTGACCCTTCAAGTGCAGCAGGTAACATCTCCCACAGCTGCTGGGGCACTCAGTGCCTGATGCTGGTTCCCTTCACTCAGCCCACCGGGCTGTCAGCCGCCCCTCCTTCCTCGTCCCTGCCGAGCTGCTGTGCCTGTCCTGTTGCCCTGAGCCACAGATCTGGGCGACTTCTGTCTCCAGAAAAGTGGCAAATGTTCAGCATCCAACTCAGGTGACCTTGGTTCGAATCACCACTTACTTCCAAGGTCTTGGCTTCTCTCCACCTGTATTTCCACATCTGGAAAATGGTTATGATCAGAGCAGGGCTAATCGCCTCAGCATTCTCAGTGTGGCAGATAGCAGCCCGTGAGAGAAGGAGGAATTACGGGAAGGCACTGGGCACCCCAACAAAAATAAGGAACTAGCTCGGTGCTCACCCCTGGTTCTTTTTATCTCTCTGCGTCCACATGTCTCTCCTGCTTCCCTTTCTGTTATGCCTCGCATGGGGTCAAATACATCTCAGCTCATGAGTTCCTATATTCTAAATAAATACAGACTTTCTGCGCAAAAATGGGCTCACTTGTATACCGCACTGCAACCTGCTACCTTCGCTACCGGCGCGAAGCGGAGCACCGCATCGGGCAGCCCCCTAGGGTTCCTCCGACTCTGGGCCTTACCTCGGGACCTGTTCCCTAGCCTAGCACGTTAGCATGTTTGTGTGGCAACTATCACTGGCGTCCCTTCCAGAGCCATCTCCCAGGATCCCTTTTAAAGCGGGGGACCCACTCACCCTCCGTCTCCATTCCCCCTTCCCACCCCCAGCGCTGATCTGGCTTTCGTTGGAAGCCCACCCCAGCCAGTGCGGGGGCAGACAGGGCATCCTCTCTTTCCGTCCTGCTTGGACTCACTCCAAGCTTTCCGAAGATGTCCCCCTCAGGGACGAGCCCACCGTGTTCCCCGGCAGCTGTGACTGAAAACGCAGTTGATTCCCGCACTGAAGATAGGCACAAAGCCACTCTTCTCCCCTTCTCCCAAGGCCAGCTCTGCTTTTTAAGTTCAAAAAACAGCAATTCTATTGAACACACACATCCACTTCTCTCCTGAGGCCTTCGAGAGAGGGAGAGGATACCACAGGGCTTTCTAAAACACTGCACAAAGTATGACTTCGAATATCACGTCAGTCATGGTCCCCGGGGACCCAGATGGCGGCAGTCAACCTGGACAATTTGAGATGAGTTTGAGAAAGACACCATTTAACAAGGTGCAGGGAGGATTTAGGGAACCAATGCAGGGACTTGCAGAGCCCGGTGCCAGCAATCCAAGGGTGAGGGAGTAATCACTGGAACCTGGAGAGGATGGCAGTGGGGAGGGGGCTCTGGACGGGAGCTGGGGCCTTCAGAAGACAGGTGCGCCCAACCTTGGGGTCCCAGACCCTAGCTGGGCGCTGGGGCAGGGGGGTAGTACAAATACCGAGATGTCACTTTCCTATTCCCTCCAGATACCCTCCTACTGGGTGGACCCAACTGGAAGCGAGATGTGATGGCTGCCTTTGATACAAGCTATGTGTCCAGGACACAAGTCAGAGCAGACAGGGACCAGGGAGGGCTGGGAGAGGAGCAGGAAGGGAGAGCTATGGAAGATAATTTTCCACATATGCTTTGAAAGTATGCAATTCAATTAGAAAATATGAATTTAGTGAGCAGAAACTGGGGAGTGATTATTTGTGCAGCTAAATGATTTTTTATGGGGATCCCTGGGTGGCGCAGCGGTTTAGCGCCTGCCTTTGGCCCAGGGCGCGATCCTGGAGACCCAGGATCGAATCCCACGTCGGGATCCCGGTGCATGGAGCCTGCTTCTCCCTCTGCCTATGTCTCTGTCTCTCTCTCTGTGTGTGTGTGACTATCCTAAAAAAAAAAAAAAAAAAAAAAAAAAAAAAAAAAAAACTAAAAAAAACTAAAAATAAATGATTTTTTATGGCTTTACAAACATTTTCAACTAGTTGCCTTTTTTAAAAAAAATTATTTATTTATTGATTCAGGACAGACACAGAGAGAGAGGCAGAGATAGGCAGAGGAAGAAGCAGCCTCCATGCAGGAAGCCTGATTCGAGACTCGATCCCAGGACCCTGGGATCATGACCTGAGTGGAAGGCAGATAGATGCTCAACCACTGTGCTACCTGGGTGCCCCAATTAGTTTAAATAACAAACTTCCCTCTGCATAAAATATGGTTCCACTTCTGGAAAATTCAGCTTATTCAGAGCTGTTCAGGACTCCAGACTTTCAGGTAAATGCAAGTATGGCACAAATTTGGGTTGGATTTCAGTTAAGGACATTTCCTGCAAATGTCCCCTCCAGCCACCTCCTTAATTGCCAAGTTGAGGAGAGCAGATAGTTCCCAAGAAGGACATGCAAGGGGAAGCAGACTCTGGAAGGCCACAGAATGCCAACCATCCATTCCACGAAGGCACAAATTAACCTGCAAAGGTCACCCCACTGTCAGTGCCTGAGCCCCGATCGAAAACAACAAGCTGTTCTCCCCAACAATTCTCACAGATATTCCAGGTGGCCTTCCACATTGAACTGTGATCTTTAAGCACCCAATCAGCAGGGGCCTTTCCCAAAGATGTTTTCTCTTGATGTTCCCATCAAGAATACCAGATCTACCATATGCACCCTCTGCCTTGGGTGACCTGGTACCCGGCAAGTATTTTCCAAGGCAAGTCTTTCTAAGGGGATATTTCTTTGCTCTGCTCTCAGAGTCCCAGACATGAGACATCACTGCAAAGTCATCCTTCACTGGTAATAACTGAGCATATGACACCAATGGGAATAGACTCCTCCTTCAGCTGAGCCTTCTGCTCCCATCCAAGACCCGAGACACCCCTAGAGCCGGGGCTAGCAGACACATGGCTGAGCCCGCACCCCGGCTCCCAGCCCAGGACAGCATGTCAGCTAGCACTGTGCTGGACACAGGATCTCAAGAACAGAAGTCAGGAAGCAGACCAACCTCAGCGTGCCTGCCCAACTCCTTTAAACACATCATGCTCAGACCCACGCCTTCTGGTTCCGAATCTCTTCTGGCCTTCTGCTGATGGAGAATGATGGCTTTGTAAACTTGGAAAATGGATCCAACAAGTGCTGCCCTGGACCCAGCAAGGACAAACTGCAACCAAGGTCAGAAGACACTGTGTGTTTAAAAAGCTGTTTTGAACAATTGACCTTTTCTGACAAATTCCAACATTTAAATGTCTCCCTTGACATCGTCTCTGAGACAGTAGGTCAGGAGGGTGTGCAGGGCATGGTGGCTTCTTGCTGACCCGCTCAGCAATACCTCCTGTGCCCTCTTGAAATATCTATTGTTTCCTGACGTGGTGGCCATGGACTGGCTGGTCCATTATGTCATATTTCCTCAATGGAGACCATTGTCTCCTGCCGGCAGCTCCACGGCTTTGGTCTTCACAATGCACTGCCCTCACCCCAAGCCCTGCTCCATGGGCAGTGTAATGTGATCCTGGCAGGGCTCAAAGGAGGCCTCCACTCCCTCCCAGCACGTGCAAGAGTGCCACTGGCAGGACCAAGGATGGGAGATCTCTGTCCCGGAGATCTCTGGGCCCGAACTTGGCCAACTTGAGCGAGGGCAGATTTCACCACACCCTCCAGCTCTGGGCATTCCTGATTCTCTTCTGGCCGCCTCACACCCCCACCCACTGTTCCTGAGATAGCAGGCTTCCAGATGGACCCCACCTCCTGGCCATCCGGCCCTCCTGCGGTCACCTCCCACACCCCATAGGGCTGGCCTGTGTGATGGGCTGTGGAAATGCCAGCATGTGACCAGGTTTTAGCAGCCATTGAGGCTGCCAACTTGTTCTCCCGGGGGAGAGCCAGCTGCCAGGTTGTGAGGACACTCATTCCGGTGGTCCTTAGGGTGGAGAATTGAGGCCTCTTGCTAATGGCAGGTAGGAAAAGCCGTCCATGGGAGTGAGCCATTTTGGAAGCCGATCCTCTGGCTTCAATCAAGCCTTTGGATGAGTGCAGAGCTACTGCATCTTGATGTCAACCTCATGAGAGACCCGGGGCCAGGCCCACCCTGCAAAACCACTCCTGGATTCTGGACCCACAGAAACTGAGAGACATTAAATGATCATTGTTGTTTCAGGCCCCTGTGTTTTGTTACAGGGGATGATTTCTTTCACAGCATTGGCTAGCTTAATATTTCTGGGTGATAAAGTCCAAAGAGGTCAGCCTCTAGAGGCTCAGAGCATAGTGAAGATGGCAGAGAGCAGACATAGAGGGGCAAACTAATTCAGCATGCTTGGTTTCCTGATCTTTTACCATGTGCCTCTCATTTGAAAAAAAGAAAGAACGTGTTAAAAACTAAACAATGTTGTTCAACATGCTCCAGCCAGCGGTGAGTATATACGACCATTCCCTTCTATGAGCCAGGCACTACCCTCCCCACAAAGAACTCCAAATTACGTCCTTATAAAAAACAACCCCCCACCATGGACCACTAAAACCATTGACTAATAAAACCTTTTCGTGTAAACTACTGCCAGGCCAGACATCTTCCACCAGTTCTGTGCGTGGGCAAAGGATTTCTCTTTAAAATCTAGCTTTCTTGGGATGCCTGGGTAGCTCAGTGTTTGAGCATCTACCTTCTGCTCAGGTCATGATCCCAGGGTCCTGGGATCGGGTCCCACATTAGGCTCCCTGCAAGGAGCCTGCTTCTCCCTCTGCCTGTGTCTCTGCCTCTCTCTCTGTGTGTCTCTCATGAATAAATAAATAAAATCTTAAAAAAAGAAAAAAAAACATAGCTTTCTCTTTCATGAGTTTCATCTCAACTTTATTCTAAAGTTCCAACCTCTCAAAATAACTTTCATCTTGATTCAGTCAGTTAAGCGTCTGACTCTTGATTTCAGCTCAGGTCATGATCTCAAGGTCTCGAGATCAAGCCCCACCTCAGGTTCTGTGCTCAGTGGGGAGTCTGCTCGGGATTCTCTCTTCCTTTCCCCTCTGCCCCTCCCCTCACTGAAAAAAAAAAAAAAGTCAACTGAAAGAGTGACCTGGACAGAGCTAATGCCAGAGCCCCTTTGGCACTCCTCTGTGGACTCTGCCACTGCCCAGGTAACAGAGACCCCTTAATGATGTACACTTTGTACAGAGTTGTGGAGCCTGCCATAAATCTCCTGGAAACACTCTCATTATAAATGGGTTTGCCCAGCCTTTTTTAAGATGCGTTTACTCATCCCATCCACCAGCACTGTCTACAGAGGAAGTTCCCTTGGCTGGTGTATTAGCTTCCTTCCATTGCTATAACAAATGACCACAGACTGAGTGGTTTAATACAGGAGAGATCCATTCTATCACAATTCTGGAGGTCAGACATGTGAAATTTAAAGTGTCTGCAGTGCTGTGCCTCCTCTGGAGGCTCTAGGGGAGAATCTATTCCCGCCTCTTCCATCTTCTGGAGGTCACTGGCATCTGCTGGCTTGTGGCTGCATCTCCAACTTGCAAGTCCAGCACCTTCCAATCTTCTTCTGCTCTGTCTTCACATCACTTTCTCCTCTGCCTGAGTGTCAGGTCCCCTTCTGCC
The DNA here is from genome assembly GCF_048418805.1 of Vulpes vulpes. NCBI lineage: Eukaryota > Metazoa > Chordata > Mammalia > Carnivora > Canidae > Vulpes > Vulpes vulpes. Next base: position 42,487,768 of record NC_132793.1, read on the forward strand.
TTTTTCTTATAAAGATACTTGCAGTGGCATTCAGGGCCCACTCTTATAATCCAGGATAATCTACATATTTCAAGATCCTTAATCACATCATCAAATATCCTTTTTCCTTACATTTGCAGGATTCAAGGATTAGATCCTGACACCTTAGGAGATCATTATTTAGTCCACCACAGCTCGGTACGGCTCACCACCTCCATCAAGCTTTCCCACGTGGGCATGGTGTTCTTCTCTAAAGGTTACAGATAAACTATGTCATGCTCTGCTCTATCATCTTCCAAAAAGTTAACATATACATCACCTGTCTCTGCCTCTTGGAATCCACTTGAGATCTGTATTTCCCCCAGTCACATCAATGTAAAAATGAGAATGGGTTCATAATAAGCAAAACCAGGATTTCTCAAATTTACCATTATTGCTGGCTTTCTAGCCTCCTAGAAATGTCAGGAACCCTGGGTTGCCTGATTGGCTCAGTTGGCAGAGCATGCAACTCTTGATCTTGGGATTGTGAGTTCAAGCCCTATGTTGGGTGTAGAGATTACTTAAAATTTTTTTTAAAAAACCTTTAGAAATGTCAGGAACCCCAGGATGTATCTCTTAAGAGGAGGCAGCCTAGAAATTGAGGTCACAGTTTCTCAGCTCAGACTGCCCTGGTTTAAATCCTGGCCCCGTCACTGTGGCCAACTGTATTTTCCAAAGATGGCCACAAAAATATCTCTCATCCTACACATTCTTCTGCATCAAGCAGCAGCACCCATTTCTCCACCCCCTTGAATCTGGTGAGCCTCTAAGTGCTTTCTCCAGTAGAATATGATGCACTTGACATAGCCATGTCCATAGAACATGATGCACATGACACTGTGCCATTTATAGGCAATGCTTTTAACTAGCCTAGCATTTTCCTATTCACGCCTTTTAGAATGTTTATTCTTGGGATGCTGCTCTCTAAAGCCAGCCAGCATGCTGTAAGAAAGCCCTTGTCACACAGAGAGACCACTTAAAGATCTCTGGCTAACAGCGCCAGCTGATCTTCTTGCATGGGAGTGAGCCATTGTGGGTGTCCCAGCCCAATAGAGCCTTCAGATGCCTCCAGCCCCACCAACATGTGCCTGCAACCACACAGATCCTAAGTGAAAACAAACAGGCTGAGCTCCATTGATCCACAGAATGATGAGTGATAATAGGGTGCTGTCTTAAGACATTGAGCTTTGAGGTGGTTTATTATATAGCAATCGACACTCAGATGAGCCACTTAAGAATTTTGTAACCTGAAGCAAGTGATGGGCGTTAGTTAAGAAGCAGACCTGGCAACAAAGACTTGGTGTGTGTCATTTATCTGAGTGGTGGTTACTGGAACTACAGGTGGGAGAGTAGGGGAGTGAAAACAGAAAGGAGGAGGCAGGAAATAGAAAGAGAACATTTACGAGCAGGTTACCACTATGATCAGTCCTTCTGGGGACCCTCTGAGAGAGTTCAAAACTCATCTCACAATTGTCTCATCAAGAAAATGGTGCAGCCACCATGGAAAACAGTATGAAGGTTCCTCAGAAACTTAAAGATAAAATTACCATAGGATCCAGCAATCATATTTCTGGGCATATATCCAAAATAATTGAAAACAGGATCTCAAAGAGACATTTGCATACCTATGTTCACTGCAGCATTATTCACAAGAGCCAAGAGGTGGAAGCCACCCAAGTGTCCATCAGTGGATGAATGGATAAATAAGATATAGAATTTGCCTACAATGGAATATTTTTCAGCCTAAAAAAGAAGGACATTCTGTCACATTCTACAACCCAGATGCACATGGAGGACATCATGCTAAGCGAGATAAGCCCATCACAGAAAGACAGATACTGCACGATTCCACTCATATGCTCTATATAAAGTAGTCACATTCATAGAAACAGAAAGTAGAATGGTGGTTGTTAGGGGCTGGGAGGGAGGGGGAAAAGGAGAATTGTTCAATGGACACGGGGTTTCAGTTTTACAAGAAGTTCTAGAGATCTATTGCACCAAGTGCATATAGTTCATACTTCATACTGTAAAAGTACTTAGGATGGTAAGGCTTATGTAATGAGTTTTTTGACACAATAAAAAAAGTAGTCTTATCAAGGAGCAAACAAGTTGGGGTATCCACCATCAATTCCCTAGTTGAGAGTTGCTCTTGGGTTATTAACTCCTCACACCCCAAAGGACAGAGAACATCCCTGAAAAGAGATGCAGGAAGCTGTCAGCACAAATGGAGATCTTCTAGGGTGCCCTCCAGGGGGCCGAGGACATTGGGTGAGACAGTGGTGGGATCTGCAACATCACTTAGGTTGGAGTCTTGCTTTGTCTTTAAAACAGAAATGAGAAATACCCACCTGGACAGACAGTTGTGAAAGCTATTTTGGGTGATGCATGCTCCCTGCCTGCCCCTGCCCTGTGCCCCCACCTCAGTCTGAATCAGGAGCCCACTTGGTCTCCAGCTGCCACCTTCCCACAGCCACACACCATGCCTTCATCCTCACTCTTATTTTTAGAAATCAATAAAATATTGCCCAGCTCCAAACTTCTGGACCAAGCTTCTGATTTCTGAGTTTTGCAGAGATTGGGGCAGTGGCTCTGGGCCCTCCAATCCACCCCATGGGTCCTCCCTGGGCTAAACTTTCCCCTTCTCGGCTTACAGACGTTGTCCTGGCTGAGTGAAGAGGACACACAGGCAATCCTTGCTCCCCAGCCTTCGCTAGCATGACATCACCTTCCCCAGCGGAGAAGACTTAGCTGTCCCTTATTTTGTTTCGTGCTCCAAGCACAACTTTCAAAGCCCTTTCTGGAGGCTGAGAGGAAATGTGCCAAAATATTAGCAGTGATTACAGCTGGTTGTAGGGCTCACAGAGTAGGTATTTTCTTCTTTCTGCTGTTTGTGTTTTCCACAATAGACACATTCTATTTTTTATTGAAGGAAAAACACATTGGTGTTTTTTGTTGTTGTTGTTGTTTTGTTTTGTTTTTTTACATTGGTGTTTTTTAAGCAAGCAATTTAAAAGCTTGTGCAGATGTCTTCAGGAGGTTTCATAGCCTCCACTGATTCTGGGCATCAGCTTTCCAGACAATACTCTCTCCAATGTTTCCCTCTCTGCCTTGAGTCCTCCTCTTCTGCACCTTTGCTCCTGTCCTTTGAAGATCTGAGCTCATTGCAGCTGCTCATGCAAACCACACCAACCTCCCTATATGCTTTTTGATTTTCCTCCTCGCTGGGAATATTTATTAATCCAATTTGTTTTAAAATCTCCTCAACTAAGAAATTGACCTCATTCTCCTGATATGATGATGTACAGAGAAGAACCCAACACCCCTGTCCTATTATTCTTGCCAAAATATGCAACGTGGGTGTACTCATGAGGAAATGTCAGACAGATCCACCTGAGGGGCTCTCTTCAGAAACACCAATGTACTGAAAGACAAGAAAGTCTGAGGACCAGTTCCAGCATGGAGAACAGAGTGGACAGTAAAGTGCAACATGTGATTAGGAATATTGTTTACACATAAAGGACATTATTTAGACCCTTAGTGAAATCCAACCCTGAATAAGGTTTATAGATAGTTGTATTGAATTGACATAAGTTTCCTGAGTTGGGTAATTACACTGTGGTTACATAAGAGAATATCCTTTATATTTTTAGGAATTATACAGTTGGAGCTTTGAGAGGTAAAGGGCATCACATCTGCAAGTTATTCTCATATGATTAAGAAAAAAAATACACACCACACAGAATCTGGGTGAAGAGTAAAAAAATTCTTTGTTCTATCCTTACAGTTTTCCTATAAGCCTGAAACAATGTGAAAATAAAAATTTAAAAGATGAAAACAATTGGGCAAACCTCAGGCACCAGTGGCTTTCACCCCTAGGGACTGTCCTATCTTCACAAGTGCGAGGAACTCCATGTCAAAGACATCTCTGTCCTGTCTGGAGGCTCATCCTTCTCTCACCCACCACTCCAAGTCCCCACTGAACCTTCAGAGCTTCCACTTGGGGCTAAGAATCCCTTTCTCTAATGAAGACAAAAAGGCCTTTCCCATCCAGCTCTAAAGCAGGAGTCCCCCGCTGGCGATCCCCATCAGCTGAAACTGTGGGTCTCAACCTCTGGAGACGTTTACAACTCCAAAGCTGGAAAACACCCTAGATCAAAACCTCTGAGGGTAAGGCCCCAGCACCAGGGCTTTTTAAAGCTCTCCAGGTAATTCGAGTCAGTAGGCAAGACTTTAAAAAATTGACCCTTCATCCCACCCAGAGAGACTTAAAAATGTCTGGGCAACATTCCAGATCAATCAAACTGGAAGCTCCAAGAACAGACCTTTTTTTTGAACTCCCCAGAAATTATACCTTAATGATGCTGACTCTGTTTTTTTTTTTTTTTTTAATGATGCCGATTCTTAAAAACAAACAAACAGGGGCACCTGAGTGGCTCAGTCAGTTAAGTGTCCAACCCTTGATCTCAGGTCTTGATCTCAGGGTTGTGAGTTCAAGCCCCCACATTGGGTTGTTCCACACTGGATGCGGAGCCTAATTTAAAAAAAAAAAAAGTAATAATACATTTCATTTAATTTTAAAAAAGAAACAATCAAAAACAAATTTTAAAAGGTAATCAACTAGAAACAGATGATTCCAAAGAGCAGATATGGGGATCCCTGGGTGGCTCAGCAGTTCAGCGTCTGCCTTTGGCCCAGGGCGCGATCCTGGAGTCCCAGGATTGAGTCCGGCGTCGGGCTCCTGGCCTGGAGCCTGCTTCTCTCTCTGCCTGTGTCTCTGCCTCTCCCTCTCTCTGTGTGTGTCTATCATGAATAAATAATTTTTTTTTAAAATCCCAAAGAGCAGATATGTTTTTGAATCAGTGATTGAGAACAGTGATTCTCAAACATCATCTGGCATCTGAATCACTGGCAAGGCTTGATAAAACACAGATCACTGGGTGCCACCCCAGAGTTTCTGATTTAGTAGGCCCAGGATGGGGCCCAAAGAGTGGGCTTTTCTACAAGTCTCCAGCTAAGGGTGTAAAGCTGCTGGTCTCAGGACCACACGTCAGAACCACTGATGAGACAAACTTGCTATTTAAAGTGCGGTGCTGGGACCAAGCAACATCAGTCTCACCTGAAAGAATACTAGAAATGCAGACTCTCAGTAACACCCAGATCTCCTGAGACAGAATCTGCATATTAACAAGATTCCCAAGTGATCTGTGTCCACAGGAAATTTTGAGGAGCCCTGCTTTAAAGGAAATCCACATCATCTCACACACATGTGTATTAGAGACTCAAGTACTTAGGAATCTGGATGAAATGCATGCAGGTAGGGAGAACCCCCAGGGATCTCCCAAAAAACCCTCTTTTCAAAGAGGTGACAAGTGGAAGCAGCCAATCCACTGCACCCAGAATGGGAGTTTTAGCTGGTACTGTTTGTCCGGCCCTGATCATGGTAAGGACGCTGATGGGGAAGGAGAGGATAGAGCCTTGCAAGGGTCCACTATCCAGAGAACACAGGTGGGGGTGAAGACCCTGCCCCCTTGGAAGACAGCTCAGCCCCCTGGCTTGCCCCTGGATTTTGATCTCTAGATGAATGAATTTACATAGCAGCCTGACTCCTAGGTGACTCCTAGCCAATATTTTTGCTTGATATTCTTCTTTTTTTTTTTTTTTAAGACTTTATTTATTCATGAGAGACAGAGGGAGAAGCAGGCTCCACACAGGGAACCCGATGTGGGACTTGATCCCAGGACTCCAGGATCATGTCCTGGGCCAAAGGCAGGCACTAAACCACTGAGCCACCCAGGCTTCCCTTTGCCACCCAGGCTTCCCTTTGCTTGATATTCTTAACCTTGGATTGTGTCCTTACTCTGATATAGCCCCAGTAGAGACACTTAGCAGGAAGACCACCAGTTCAGAGCTGGGTGGTCTGTCACCATGCCATCATTACCAGCAGGGGCATCTGACTATGTGCTGGTGCTGCCCTAAGGACTGTCCTTCACTCACTTCTTGCTGTAATCTTTTTTTTTTTTAAATCTTTTATCTATTTATGATAGTCACAGAGAGAGAGAGAGAGAGAGGCAGAGACACAGGCAGAGGGAGAAGCAGGCTCCATGCACCGGGAGCCCGACGTGGGACTCGATCCTGGGTCTCCAGGATCGCGCCCTGGGCCAAAGGCAGGCGCCAAACCGCTGCGCCACCCAGGGATCCCTTCTTGCTGTAATCTTGAGGTTGGTGTCATTATCCCCAATTTACAGATGAAGAAACTGAGTCACAAAGAGATGAACTCATATGCCCAAGAACATAACAGCTATTAAATGGCAAGGCCAGAACTGACTCCCAAATTTCTGTGGCTCCACAGTCTTACACTAAACCACCCTGAAGTGGAATCGTCATCAGAGATATTGTTGAGAAGAGGATTTATTGGACTCATCTGCCCTGTTTCTGCATTTCCTCTCTTGTTTTTCCTTTGCCAAAATGATGGGAACAAAAATTATTCTAAAGCTGTGCTACCTGATACAGTGACCACTGGATGCATGTGCCTATTTAAATTTAAATTAATTAAAATTTTAAAAGTTTAAAATTCAGTTTCTCGGTCACACTAGCCATATTTCAAGGCCTCTGTGGTTACATGTGGCTAGTGGCTACTGACAGTGGACAGCTCAGATTGTAGAACAAATTGCCAAAAGTTCTATTGGACAATGCTAGTCCAAAAAAATGTCTCTCACCCTTCCCTACCCAACGTCTCTTCATTTAAAGTTACCTCTTTTTTTTAAAACAAAACTTCAAATCCACAAAATATACTTTTATACTCTTCTCATATGTCCCAAGGAAACCAAAATTTTCAGCAGTAGGAGCATCAGGTGTTAGGAGGGAGGCACCTACTGGCAGCAAGTGGGATTACAACCTAGCACAATCAGACACTGGAAACTGGCCAGAGATGGGGTGGGGGTGGGGTGGGGGGGTCTGATAGCCATTAGCCAGAGAATCCACAAGTGAGGCCGGAAACCTATGCCAGGAAAGGACAAAGATGAAGTGCTGGGAGGAGAAACTGAGTCATAAAGTGCATCCACCAGACTGAAATCCCCAGTATTGTATCCCTCATGGCTAGCACCAAGGACATACATAATAAATGTCAGTTATTTAAATAATTAATTGATTTGTTGATTGATTGATTCTGGGGATTCCAGAACTGAATCACCGTGCATCTTATCCTCAACATTTTATTTATTTTATTTTATTTTATTTATTTATTTATTTTTTTGCCAGTTGGACACATCTCTTATTTTGAAATCAACAGAGAAATAGGATTTACTGGGGGTGCCTGGGTGGCTCAGTCAGTTGAACATCCAACTCTTGATTTTGGCTCAGGTCAGGGTCTCGGGGATGTGGGATCAAGCCTGTATAGAATTCCATGCTGGACATGGAGTCTGCTTGGGATTCTCTCTCTCCCTCTATCTGTCACACACACACACACACACACACACACACACACACACACATACACACACACACACACTCATGTGCACACATATACACTCTCTCTGGCAATTTCTTCTCTTTTTTTTTTTTAAGATTTTATTTATTTGTTCATGAGAGACAGAGAGAGAGACGCAGAGGGAGAAACAGGCTCCATGCAGGAAGCCCGACATGGGACTGGATCCCAGGTCTCCAGGATCACACCCTGGACTGAAGGCAGTGCTAAACCACTGAGCCACCGGAGCTGCCCAGCAATTTCTTCTCTTGAAAGAAAAAGAAAGAGGGGATCCCTAGGTGGCTTAGCCCTTTAGCTCCTGCCTTTGGCCCAGGGTGTGATCCTGGAGTCCTGGGATTGAGTCCTGCATCGGGCTCCCTGCATGGAGCCTGCTTCTCGCTCTGCCTGTGTCTCTGCCTCTCTCTCTCTCTATCATGAATAAATAAATAAAAATTTTTAAAAAAAGAAAGAAAGAAGAAAGGAAAGAAAGAAAGAAAGAGAAAGAAAGAAAGAAAGAAAGAAAGAAAGAAAGAAAGAAAGAAAGAAAGAAAGAAGAAAGAAAGATTTACTGTTTCAAACAACTTAGCTGGGGATCCCTGGGTGGCGCAGCGGTTTGGCGCCTGCCTTTGGCCCAGGGCACGATCCTGGAGACCCGGGATCGAATCCCACATCGGGCTCCCGGTGCATGAAGCCTGCTTCTCCCTCTGCCTCTGTCTCTGCCTCTCTCTCTCTCTCTCTCTCTCTCTCACTGTGTGCCTATCATAAATAAATAAAAAATTAAAAAAAAACAACAACTTAGCTGACACACAAGTGTTCAAGACACACAAGTGTTCAATCGTTAAGGGGGATTAGGACTTCATGAAATCATCAAGAACAAGATGTCAAAATTTTCAAGTCTGGTAAAACATGAAAAGATGGTCCTGTTTTTTCCTTTGGCCCAAGGTGGCACTAATGAGAGACAGATTGTCTGATTGGGAGATGAATCAGGCCCTAAATCACTCATTTATCCATTCAGTTCACAAATCCTGATTGGTCCACTTGGGAGCCAAGTGTAAAGCAGCCTCTTGCTTTAAAGCAGCCTCCTGTGCACACAAATGAACATAATGCATCCAGAGTTAATCACCAGTCTGGAAATCACTCTGGGAAGGGCAAATGTTTACAAAGACCTGAGCTGGGGAGGACAGCCTGTGGTCTCTGAGGAGCTGTTTGGGGATCCAACCATCTAGATACCAGGAGACTTGTGCGTTTGGATGCAAATCTTGACTCTCAAGAAACTGGAGTGTAGATAGTGATACAATCCCAGGGATGTGGAGGACCCCTGTTACTGGGGAGGTTGTTCATGGGACCCAAGAAGGCTGATCAACAGATCTTGATAGCAAGCTGGCAGCCTAGGGCCCAACTGAAGAAGGATAGATATATTGTCTACAGCACACAAGGAAAATGAGCGACTTGCTCTTACACACAATAATAGGGATGAATCTCAAAAACAATGTTAAGAGAAAGAAACCAGATATGAAAGTTCACATCCCGTATAACAGTATATATGAAGTTCAAGAACAGGCAAAACTCACATATGGTGCTAGAGGTCAGAATAGTGGTCACCAGTTGGTGCAGTGGGAGGTAGGGATTGACCAGAAAGGGACTCAAAGGAACTTACTGGAATGAGGGAAATGTTCTCTATACTGATCTGGGTGGTGGTTACACAGATGTATGCATAGGTAAAAATTCATCAAACTGTCCACTTGAGATTTGTGCTGGATGTAGGCTAAGCCTCAATGAAAGAGGAAAAACAATTAAAAGCTTTGGGTGACCACGCTTGATAGAAGCACAGCTGGACACCAAAAGCTTGTGTGTAATACAGTGGACATGGTCATCTGGGGATTTAATAGAACAGTCTCCAATACAATCACTTCCCAAAATCTTTGGCCACAGTTTCAATCCTTACTGCTCTCTGGCACCAAAAGAATAAACAGATGCATTTCTTTCCAGGCAAGGAGGGTATGGTCCTGCGCAGAGCTTGTGAGGGCCTCACTCCCCTTGAGTTGTCCTCTTACTGCTCCCACAGCACCCAGGGCCAATCACATGCTGCCAGCCTGGCCTGGCATTCCAGAAAGCCAGGCCTGCCCAGAGCTCCCAGGAGGGCCCCACAGGTCTGTAGAGGGAATTTATGGTGATGTGAGCACATTGGGCACACAGAGCTAGCATACAAGAAAAGACCAGATGAGGAAAGAAGCCCTGTGGGAAGATTCTGTTTTCAGGGCGCCACTTATACCACCAGAATTACACAGGTCAGCCCGTGGACCAGGAGTTACTGATCTCTGCTTCACATCAGAACCCCCGGGGACCTTTCAAAACATAGGCTTCCCCCAGGCTCGCCCACCTAGTCCAGGCCAAAGGAATCAGGACCGCCAGCACAGTGCTTCTCAAAGTAGATTCCAGAAACAGGAACTTGTTAGACCTGCACATTCTCAAGCCTACTCCAGACCTGCTGGATTCTGGAGCTGCCCCAGGAATTTCTGTTCTAATTGTTCTGACAGGCCCTCCAATTTGATGCATGCTCCAGGGTGAGGCCCACTGCTGTGGTCAGAAATCTGCATTTCTAGTGGGCTTCTAGGTGATGCAGCTGTTGCAGCTCTGGGCACCATGCTTGGAGACCCACCACCGTCTCATGGGCAGAGGCAAGCTTGCGAACAGAAAGGGAGAATTAAAAGCTACCCAAGTAAGTGACTCCGATGCAGACGAAGGCAAGCAAGTGCTTCCCTAGACTTTCATCCTGTAATCTGGCAGGAGGCCCACATCTGGGCAGGAAGCCCATAGAGGTAAGAATGCTACAGGAGAAGAAAAATGATTTGCTGCTCAGCGTGACCTATCTGGGGCCTCTTTTTATCCCATAAAACTGCAATGTGGGGTTCCTGGTGGTGAAGATTTACTTTCTAGGTGTCCATCCCTGAGAGTTTGTCCTGACACTACTGGACCTAGAGAAATTTCTGGTAGGAGACTTCACAGAAAAGTAAATTTGCCCCCAAATTGGGAAAATTTCCCCTCAAATTGGGGAAACACTTGATTTTACCCTTAAAGGTTAATCTGTGGTCCAAGATAGATGGAAATCAAAAGCAGGGGAAATTAAGGAGGAGCAAAGGCAGTGAACAAGAAGAGATTGTGTGCAGGACTGGGTGAGAGGCAGGGAATGAGCGGGAATGGAAGGAGAGAGAAGACATAGCACCTCAGGTGAGAAGGGCAGAAAGCTACTCTTCTTTTAGAAGAGGCCTGACTCGGTCTTTTTTTTACTTGAGCACTGAGAGAGGTTTTGTGTATAAGTGGATAGAGGAGCTGGGCAAGCCAACCTGCAAAGTAAGAAAGGAAGAATGTGAAGTCAATTGAGGGTAACCATCAGGAGTCAGGGGGTCAGAGAAGCCAGCATGCCATGGAGGAGGGTCAGCCATCATCAGCATTACAACTTCCTGCTCTGAAAAGGCACACCAACTCCTGGGAGAAAATATTAACAATACATATATCTTTAAAAAGAAGAAGAAGGGGATCCCTGGGTGACTCAGCGGTTTGGCGCCTGCCTTTGGCCCAGGGCACGATCCTGGAGTCCCGGGATCGAGTCCCGCATCGGGCTCCCGGCATGGAGCCTGCTTCTCCCTCTGCCTGTGTCTCTGCCTCTCTCTCTCTATGTCTATCATAAATAAATAAATAAATCTTAAAAAAAAAGATTTAAAAAAAAGAAGAAGAAGAAAGGGAAGAAGAAGAAGAAGAAGAAGAAGAAGAAGAAGAAGAAGAAGAAGGAGAAGGAGAAGGAGAAGGAGAAGGAGAAGAAGGAAGGAGAAGGAGAAGGAGAAGAAGGAAGGAGGAGAAGGAGGGAGGAGAAGAAAAGACACCTGGGTGGCTCAGTGGTTGAGTGTCTGCCTTCTGCTCAGGCCGTGATCCCAGGGTCCTGCCTGGGGTGGAGTCCTACATCACGGTCCCCACAGGGATCCTGCTTCTCCCTCTGCCTGTGTCTCTGCCTCTCTCTCTCTCTCTCTCTCTCTCTGTCTCATGAATAAATAAAATCTTAAAAAAAAAACACATGTTATCTTAAGAAATAAAAGGTTTGTCCAAAAATGTGCACTGCAGCTTTATTCACAATTGCTAATAACTGGAAACAATCCAAACATCCAACTAAGAAATGGGCAAACAAAATTTGGTGTATCTACAGAAAGGGATCATAATATAAAGGATGAAATTACTCACAGATACCAGGTGCCTGGGTGGCTCAGCCAGTTGAATATCTGACTCTTGATTTTGGCTCAGGTCACAAGATCAAGCCCCAAGTCTGGCTCCAGGCTCCACAGGGAGTCTGCTTCTCTATCTCTCCCTCTGCCCCTCCCACCATGCGCTTGCTCTCTCTCTCTCTCTCAAATAAATAAATAAATCTTTTTTTTTAAAAAAGGACCAAAGAAATTACTCATAGATGCAACAACACAGATGAATCTAGAAATCACTGTGTAGGATACAAGAAGCTAGATGCAAAAGAGTGCCTACTCCATGATTCCATATAAAAATTTTAAACAAGTAAAACTGATTTAGAGAAAACAAATCTGGGCTTGCCTGGAATTGAGGAGATTAAAAAAAGAAACTAAAGAACTTTCTGAGATGGTGGACAGGCCCTTTATCTTCGTTAGATTCTAGGCATTGGTCAAAATTCATTGAACTGAATACGTAAAATGCATAAATGAATCACATTGCAAGTAAATTATACCTCTAGTGAAATAGCAAAAAAATTTAATGAGGCGTACCTCAGTTTATTGCACTATACTTTATTGTGCTTCACAGACACTGCATGTTTTTGCAAATTGAAGGTCTATGGCAACCCTGTGCAAAACAAGTCTATCGGTACCATTTTTCCAACAGCATTTGCTCACTTAATGTCTCTGCGTCACATTTTGGTAATTCACCCAATATTTCACTTTTTTAATTATTATTATATTTGTTATGGTGACCTGTGATCAGTGATTACAACTCACCGAAAGCTCAGATGATGGTTAGCATTATTTAGCAACAAAGTATTTTTCAATTAAGGTACTTACATTTTTTTAGACATAATGCTATTGTTTGCTTATTAGACTACAGTATAGTGGAAATGTAACTTTTATGCACACTGGGAAACCAAAATATTCATTGGACTCGCTTTATTGTAATATTCACTTTATTGCAACAATCTGGAACAGAACCTGAGAAATACGTCCAGTGGTATGCCTGAGGAATTGTCCTTCATTTCTGTAGAGTGGTGTTAACTATAGTCATCGTGTTGTACATCACATCCCTAGAACTTATTTATCTTGCAACTGCAAGCTTGTATCTTTTGACCACCTTCACCCATTTCCCCTACGTCCCACCTCTTGCCTCTGATAAACACAAACTTGGTCTCTTTTTCTATGAGTTTGGGGTTTTTTTAGATTCCACATAAAACTATTGGAATGATACAATTTTGTCTCTCTCTTTTTGCTTTATTTCATTTAGCATAAAGTCCTCAAGTTCCACCCATGTTGTCACAAATGGCGGGATTCCCTTCTTTTTTATAGCTGAATAGTATTCCATTATATCTATAGTTTTATCTGTCATATTTTCTTTACCCATTCATCTGTCCATGGACACTTAGGTTGTTTCCATTGTAAATAATGCTGCAATGAGGAGTAATTCTTGAGAGAGATGGGCTGACAAGTAACGATGGGGGAGAAGGGAGCAGGGAGTGCACCTTAGCCAAGCAGGTTTTGTCAGGATGCTTGAGGTAGGAGAGAATGGGATCCTAACAGAGCTTGCTATGAGAGTCCCCAGGAAAACCCACCTGGTAGCCTGAATTTCCCAACATCTGTTATGTATCAGTTCTTAATTTCTACAGAAAGATGGACCTTATTTTAACTGCCACTCTGGGGCAAAGCATGTCAAAAGTCCCCATGCCCTTCCTCTATAAGGACTTGTCCTATATTTGCTCTGAGAAAGGCTGAAGAAACTAGGTGAATTGTCCCACCTTGAGTTCCAGGGTTAAGACTGCCATGCTCATCTAGGTCTCCTTTCCACTCATTTGTGTTGCTGGTGGGAATATATACTGGTATATACTGGTATGGCCTCCATGGAAGACAGGTTGGCAAAAATCTATCCAAATTACACATGCATATACCTTACACTTCTACCTCAAAATATTTATTTTGCAGAAAAACTTGAACACATGTGAGACCATGCACGTCCATGGTTATTTATTGCCTCACTCTTTGTAACACTGCTTGGCCAGCAACAACAAAAATGCCCTTCAGTAAGGTCATTAAATAAACACTAATATTTATATAATATTGAATATATTATAATTGTATTCTTATGTTTATATTTATTATATTTATATTTATTTCTTATGTTTATATTTATTATTTAATATATTTCTTTTTTAAGTATGGAACATACCAACAATGGATACAATTCTGGTTACCAAAAAAGTAGTAAAGATGCTCTCTATGTACAGACATTGAGTATTTCCAAGATACATTTTTAAGTGAGAAAAAAAGCAAGATGCCTAACAGTTGTACAAAACCATTCACATCTAAAAAATAAATAAAAGGTACATAAGTCATGGAGCACCTGGGTGGCTCAGTTGGTTAAGTGTCTGCCTTCAGCTCAGATCATGAGCTCAGGGTCCTGGAATCAAACACTGCATCAGGCTCCCTGCTCAGCGGGGAGCCTGCTTCTCCCTCTCCCTCTCCCTCTGCCCCTCCCCCTGGCTCCTGCTTCTGCTCCCTCTCTCTTTCTTTCTCTCAAATAAATAAATAAAATCTTTTTTTTTTAAAGGGTGCATAAGTCAGATTCAGAAGAATATATCTCTTTATAAATCCTCCCAAAAATATCATGGTCAGAGTCCTTTAACAAACTCTTAGGTTTAGTGCATGGGGGCCTGCATATTAAACTGACGAGAGACATATTAACAAGAGAAAAGATAGCTTATTAACACATGCAACATATATATACATGCATTACTCATTACTCATGCTCATTTCCCAATATGAGTGCCTTAAAGTGGTCATTAGACTTTGAGCCATATATACTTATATACCTAACTTCATAGGGAAAAGGAAAGGAGAGAATAAAGGCTTCTATGAGATGAGCAAATAGGTTTCTTTAAGAATGACAAATGGGTTTTGAGAACAAACTGGAGATCAGAAAGTTTGTGATGTTTGTTTATGCAGGTGCAGGTGGTCTTTCCCTGTTCTTCATGGCCATAAAACTCTCCCAGAGAAGGGACTTATGACAGGCTTACTCTTGGTCTCTCTCCTGGACATAGAAACTGCTCCCAAGAGAGGATTTACAGCAGTCCTCCTTTCTCAGAAATTTCTACTTTTAGTCAGATAAGGGAAATTCTGAAGGCTTTTTCTGCATCTGTTGAATCTCAAATGCCTTCAGCTTAAAATAATCTTTATAACAACTCTGGGATTCTGAGTGGGTCCTCGCAAAGCTACACCAGAAACTGATAACAGTGGTAATGCCTTTGTAGGGCAGGGCAGGGCATGGCGGTGAATA
This sequence comes from Vulpes vulpes, assembly GCF_048418805.1. Classification (NCBI taxonomy): domain Eukaryota; kingdom Metazoa; phylum Chordata; class Mammalia; order Carnivora; family Canidae; genus Vulpes; species Vulpes vulpes. The sequence goes on from NC_132793.1 coordinate 42,502,793, forward strand.
GGAACTGGGAGGCTGGGGACAGTGGTGTGGAGAAGACTTTTTGGGTACACTTTTTTATCTTTATTTATTAAATTTTAGCAAAATATGAATGTGTTGCCCATTCAAAAAAAAATGAGTTCTAAGTATGTTTCAAATCTATTTAAGGAGTGGTTTCCCACACACACTCTCTTTAGAAAAAGATAAGATTTTTGCCTCATTAGCAAGGCCTAATGGGATCCAGCCCTGAGGGAAATGCAAAGATTTTTATCATCATTGGCTGCAATTTCTACCCAGAAAGGTTATAAAACAGAGTCAGTGCACCCTTTCCACTTTGCTGAGAGGGACCTTACAAGCTGAAAGTCCCAGGACCCTCTCACACTGTCCCACTCCAGTCTCCAGGAACACAAAGGCAACTGCGGAGGATGGAGGGTGGGAGGGAGCTGGCCGTAGAGCCAAGACCCAGTGGACAATGGAAACCTGCCCCCTTCAAACAGATGTCAGGATTATTACTGGGGCTTTGCACGTGGTGGAAGACAAAAGGACTGTCAGGGTTCTGACAAATGCCTGCATCTTATTCTAACCTTCTGACTCATTGCCCATAAAAGAATCAAAGTGCTTTCTAGCTCAGAGAGGAAGACATTCCTGATCTGAAGATTCCAAAATAAGAATTCGAGGTCAGTTGAATGTTTTTCAGATAGAATTCTTGAGCAGACACTATGACCCAGCAATTGCACTACTGGGTATTTACCCAAAGGTAGATGTAATGAATGATGGGACACCTGCACCCCAATGTTCATAGCAGCAATGTCCACAATAGCCAAACTGTGGAAGGAGCCAAGATGTCCTTTGACAGATGAATGGATAAAGAATATGTGGTGTACCCTCTCCAACAGAAAGGACAAATACCGATCATTTACATGGACGTGGATAGAACTGGAGGGTATTATGCTGAGTGAAATGAGTCAACTGGAAAAAGACAATCATCATATGATTTCGCTCATATGTGGAATATAAGAACTAGGGAGGGACGCTTGGGTGGCTCAGTGGTTGAGCGTCTGCCTCCAGCTCAGGGCATGATCCTGGAGTCCCGGGATCAAGTCCCACATTGGGTTCCCTGCATGGAGCCTGCTTCTCCCTCTCTATGTCTCTGTCTCTCTCTCTCTCTCTCTGTTTCTCATGAATAGATAAATAAAATCTTAAAAAAAAAAAAAAAAGAACTAGTGAGAGGGACCATAAGGGAAGGAGAAGAAACTGAGTGAAGAAAAATTAGAGAGGAGGACAAACCATGAGAGACTTCTAACTCTGAGAAACAAACAAAGGGTTGCAGAAGGGGAGGTGGGGGGGGGGGGATGGAGTAACTGGGTGATGGGCATTAAGGAGGGCATGTGATGTGATGACCCCTGGGCATTATACTATATGCTAGCAAATCGAATTAAAAAAAAAAAAAAAAAAGAATTGATGAGCAGATCTTAAATGCCCTAAAATTCCAAAAAACAAGCCAAACAGGGAAAGGATCAAGATTCTGTTCTGGGGGCACATCTCAGTTGCAGAATATTCCAAGCACACTCCCACCTGAGGGCATCTAAACCAGCTGTTGCCTCCACCGAGAATGTTCATCTCAATCTTCCCACCCTGGCCTCAGCTTCTTATCCTGATCTCAATTTACACTCCCTCTCCTCAGGGAGGCCTTCTCTGATCACCCCAAATATAAGTCCACCAAACACTCTCAAACACATACATCCCCATTTTCACTTATTCTCTTCATAGCCTTTACTACCATCAAATTCTATATCTGCTTGTTGGCTGTTTCTCCCAGCTGTAATGTCCTCCAGTGGTATAGCCATAAGTAGCTCATTGTCCCCACATCCCTAATGTTTAGAACAGTTGCCTAGACCATAGTGGGTGCTCAATAAATATTTGTGCAGTGATAAAATCACTGAAAGTTAACTTGAGATGTCTGTGTAATATCCAAGAAAGGATGTGAAGTAAGGGAGTTGTTGAGTTGTCAGAGTGGGGAAGATCCAGGCTGGAGGCTCATATTTGGACATCATTAGAACAAATTCAATTTTTAAATCCATAGGAATTGATGAACTCTCACCCAAGGAGAGACTTAAAAAAAAAAGGGGGGGGGGGGATCCCTGGGTGGCGCAGCGGTTTGGCGCCTGCCTTTGGCCCAGGGCGCGATCCTGGAGACCCGGAATCGAGTCCCACGTCGGGCTCCCGGTGCATGGAGCCTGCTTCTCCCTCTGCCTGTGTCTCTGCCTCTCTCTCTCTCTCTCACTGTGTGCCTATCATAAATAAATAAAAATTAAAAAAAAAAAAAAAGCCAAGATCCTGAGCTCCAAGGAAGCAAAAATTGAGAGGTTGGAGAGAAATGGGAGCAAGCGAAGAGTGAGAAGAGACCAGCAAGGTAAAAGGAAAACTAGAAGCAGGTGTCCGAAGGCTGAGAATCCAGGGTTTTTCGAGACAAGGAACCAAGCCATCTGTGTGGAACGCTGTCCTCCCAGCTGCCAGCATGGATGCTCTCAGGACAATGAGGAGAGTGACCAGTTTGGGTGCAGTGATGGGAGAAGCCGGCCAGAACAGATTGAAGGATCACTGGTACATGAAGGAGTAGAAGTGTGGCTGAGTTGGATGGCAAATATGCCCCATGTATCAAGAGGGAAGCAGATATGGATCAAGGGAAGGTTCTTAGTTGCTCAACTTTTTATTTTGAAAAATATCAAGTCTGTAGAGCAGTTGAAAGAAGAGTACCATACACACCTCTTCACTCTTTCTCTTCATGCATCCTTTGTAAAGACTTTGCCACATTTACTTTCCACACACACCCATATATATTCATTTAAGGGTGAATCATTGGAAATAAAACTACAAATACCTCTAAATACTTCAACACGCTTTTCCTAAGAAAAGAGCCATTCTCCTGTGTGACCTCAGTGTCATATCCCATCTGAAGAAATTTAACATCGAATCAAAAATATCATCTAATAAACCATATTCACATTTCCCCAACAGTTTGGAAATGTCCTTTTTAGCCATTTTCTTTTTCCCTGGCCTATGATCCAATCAAGTTTCATGCATTCCATTTGGTTGCCACGTCTCTACATTCTCCTTTAATCTGAAACAGTTCCCAGGGTTTTTTTTTGTCTTTCATGGCACTGACATGCTTAAAGAGTTCAAGCCAGTTGTCACGTAGCATGTCCCACATCCTGGATTTGTCTGATTGTTTCCTCATGATTGGATTCAGGTTAAATACTTTTGGCAAGAATACCTCACAGATGATGTGAACTTCTCAAAAGAGAGGGGTTTTTGTTGTTCTTGTTTGTTTTTGTTTTTGTTTTAAGATTTTATTTATTCATTAGAGACACAGAGAGAGAGAAAGAGAGAAGCAGAGACAGAGGCAGAGTGAGAAGCAAGCTCCATGCGGGGATCCCGACATGGGACTCGATCCAGGATCTCCAGGATCACACCCTGGGCTGAAGGAAGCGCTAAACTGCTAAGCCACCCAGGCTGCCCAAGAGAGAGGTTTTAAAAAGGTGGAAAATACTCAACCTACTTAAACTCTAGTGGAAATGATTCAGTAGATGCAGTAGATCAAAGATGGATGATGGGGAAGGAAATCAGAAAAATTAATGAAATTTTTGAATTGACAGGAGGGGGCTCAATTGGTTAAGCATCGGGCTCTTGATTTCAGCTCAGGTCATGATCTTGGAGTTGTGAGATCAAACCCCATGTTGGGTTCCATGCTGAATGTGGAGCCTGCCTAGGATACTCTCTCTCTGTCTCTGTCTCTGCCACGACTCCACACCCCTTCTCTTATTTTTTTAAAAGACTTTATTTATTTATTCATTAGAGACACACAGAGAGGCAGAGACATAGGCAGAGGGAAAAGTAGGCTCCCCGTGGGAAGCCCAATGAAGACTCAATCCCTGGATCCCGGGATCATTCTCTGAGCCAAATGTAGATGCTCAACCACTGAGCCACCCAGGTGTCCCTCATACCCCTTCTTTTAAAAAAGATGAATTGGCAGAAGGGTAGTAAGTGGAATTAGATGAAGAGATTTGTCCAGACTGGCAAATGACATGTCTCTGTGGTTATAGAAAATAGAAGATGGTGTAAATGAATAAATGCAGTCAGACACAGGGAGAATGAGTGTGTTTGGACTTGATGACTTCTAGTCTCTCAGCAAAGTGAAGCAAAGCCAGCTGTGGAAGGGGAGAAGGGAGCTTTGAGGAAGGAAGATATAGTCTGATAAGGTCATTGGTGGAAGTGGCAAAGTAGGCTTTCCCAGGATCCCAGTATTACTTCCCAGAAATATCAGAAGTTACGCAGTACTGTTGTGACATGGACAGATCCAACAGGACATATCCGTATGTATGTCCAAATCAGTACGGGGATCCCTACTGATCCCCACGGTGGTGCAGCGGTTTGGCGCCTGCCTTTGGCCCAGGTCGCGATCCTGGAGACCCGGGATCGAATCCCACGTCAGGCTCCCCGTGCATGGAGCCTGCTTCTCCCTCTGCCTGTGTCTCTGCCCCTCTCTCTCTCTGACTGTCATAAATAAATGAAAAAATTAAAAAAAAAAACAAATCAGTATGGATATAGTTGGACCAATAGCACCACATATCAAGTGGATATAAATGACATCCTTACACTACTTCAACCAACAATAGCACAATACACATTTTTCTCAAGCTCACAAGGAATATTCACCAAGATAGACCATATTCTGGGCTGTAAAATACACGTTAACAAATTGAGAATTGAAATAATAAAATGTCTGTTCTCAGACTATAGTAGAATTAAACTAGAAATCAATAATGGAAAGATAACTGGAAAATTTCCAAATATGTGGAGATTAAATAATACATTCATGAATAACAATGAGTCAAAGAGGAAACCTCAAAGCAAACTTAAAAATATTTTGACAATGAAAATACAACTTATTAAAATTTGTGGGATATAATGAAAGCAGTACTCACAGGGAAACTTATAGAATTGAATGCATATATCGAAAAAGAAGAAAGATCTTAACAATCTAAGTTTTGGGGCACTTGGGTGGCTCAGTCAGTTAAGCATCTGCCTTCAGCTTGTGTCATGATCCTGGGGTTCTGGAATCAGGCCCGTGTTGGGCTCCCTGCTCAGTGGGGAGTATGTTTCACCTTCTCCTTCTGCCCCCCCCTCCATGTTCTCTCTCTCTCTCAAGTAAATGAATGGAATCTTAAAAAAAAGAACAATCTAATTTTCTACCATTAGGAAACAAGAAAAAGAAGAGTTAAATTAAATCCAAAGTAAACAGAAGGAAAGAAATAAGAGAGCAGAAGTCAATGAAATTGAAAACAAGAAATCAATAGAGAAAATCAGGGCAACCGAAAGCTAGTTCTTTGAAAAGGTCAATAAAGATCAGTAAGATCAATAAAATAAAATCTAGCCAGACTAAGGAAAAAAAGGAAGAAGACACAAACTTCTAATATCAGAAATGAAAGAGAAGGGCAGCCCAGGTGGCTCAGCGGTTTAGCGTCGTCTTCAGCCCAGGGCCTCATCCTGGAGACCCGGGATCGAGTCCCACGTCAGGCTCCTGGCATGGAGCCTGCTTCTCCCTCTGCCTATGTCTCTGCCTCTCTCTCTCTAACTCTCTCTCTCTGTCTCTCTCTCAATGTGTGTCACTCATGAATAAATAAATAAAATCTTAAAAAAAAAAAAAAGAAATGAAAGAGAAGACACCACTACAGATTCCATGAACACTACATGGATAATAAAGGAATACTAGGAACAACTCTTTGCCCACAATCTAATAACCTAGATGAAATGGACCAATTTCTTTAAAGACATAACTGCCAAAGCCCATGTAAAAAGAAGTAAACTATCTGAATTGGACTATATCTATTATAGAAATTGAATCAATAATTAATACACTGCAAAGATAGAAAGCATGAGGTCCAGATGGTTTCACTGGTGGATTCTATCAAATTTTTAAGTATGAGATTATACCAATTCTCTACAAATCTCTTTCAGAGTATAGAAACAGAGTGAATATTTCCAAACTCATTCTATGATACCAGTCTCCTACCAAAACCAGATACAAATATTTCAAGAAAACTATAGTCTCTCGTGAACATAGATGCAAAAATCCTCAACAAATAGTAACCAATTAAATTCAACAATATATTAAAAAAACTATACACCACAAACAAGTGGAATTTATCACAGGTATGCAAGGCGTGTCAACATTTGAAAATCAATTGATGTAATCCATATATCAAGAGATTAAAAAAGAAATAAAACACATAATCATATTAGTACATGCTGAAAAAGGCTTTGACAAAATCCAACACCCGTTCATTATAAAAACTGTCAGTAAACTAGGAATAGAAAAGAGCCCTCAACTTGATAAAGAATATCTACGAAAAGACCCACAGCTAATATCATACTTAATGATGATAAACTCAAAGATTTCCCACAAAAATCAGTACAAGGCAAGAATGTCCACTGTCACTACTCCCTTTCAACATTGCGCAGGAGGTTCCAGCTAACACAGGAAGAGCCAAAAAAAAAAAAGGGAAATAAAAGATATACATACTAAGAAGGAAAAATTAACACTAAAACTGTTTGGGGATGACATGACTGTCTACATAGAAAATCTGAAATACCCAACAAAAAGACTCTTGGAACTAATAAGTAATTATATAAGGTTACAGGATACAAAGTCAATATGTAAAAGTCAGTTGCTTTTTTATACACCAGGAATGAACAAGTAAAATTTGAAATTAAAAACACAATTATCGGGATGCCTGGGCGGCTCAGTGGTTGAGCGTCTGCCTTCAGCTCAGGATGTGATCCCCATGCAGGGATCGGGTCCCACATCAGGCTCCCTGTGAGGAGCCTACTTCTCTCTCTGCCTGTGTCTCTGCCTCTCTCTGTGTGTATTTCATGAATAAATAAATAAAGTCTTTTTAAAATTTTTTAAATAAATAAATAAATAAATATAAAAACACAATTATCATTGGAATTCTAGGACAGATCCAGGTACTGGGTGGGCCTCCAGTTTGAGCCCATCCTCCCAGACATGTATTCCCCAATTCTGGATCTTCTCCAGCCAATTCACAATCAACAAAGAAATCTCACACCCTCTTGTTCCTTCCCTGTCCACTCCCTGCCTCTGTCCCTGCCCCAGTGACCACTAGACCACTATCACTTAAAAAATGTTAAGTCTAAAAAAAAAAAAAAAAAAAAAAAAAAATATATATATATATATATATATACTTAAAGAGTGGGGGGAAAAAAACAAAAACAGGAAAAATTAATCTGGAAGAAATGAACCAGTGTAGGAAACAGAAAAAAATTTCTCTATTATTACCTGATTAAGCATCAGAGAGATAAGGAAATAATGCAGGGATGCCTGGGTGGCACAGTCAGTTAAGTGTTCAACTCTTGATTTCAGCTCTGGTCGTGATCTCAGGGTTTTGAGATCAAGCCCCTTGTTGGGATCCACACTCAGCATGGAGTCTGCTTATGTTTCTCTCTTCCTCTGCTTCCCCCTCACCACACTCACATGCACGTATGTGCACATAATCTCTCTCTCTCATTAAAACAAATAAATAAGTCTTTTAAAAAGAAAAAATAAAATAATGCATCCAAGAAACAAGAACAGGATATCAGGGGAAAAGGTAGCCATTAGAAAACAAGAAAGAAATTAAAAATATTATAGCCAAAAGGGTTTTTTTTAATATTTTATTTATTCATGAGAGACAGGCAGAGACACAGGCAGAGGGAGAAGCAGGCTCCATGCAGGGAGCCCGACGTTGGACTCGATCCCGGGACTCCAGGATCACGCCCTGGGCTGAAGGCCGTGCTAAACCGCCGAGCCACCCGGGCTGCCCTAGCTGAAAGTTTTAAATTCAATAGAAAAGACTTTTGTTGCCAGGAAGATGGAGTAAACATAATTCTCCTTATTCTTCCTTCTGCATATAACTAAAACTCCTGAACATTAAATATAAAAGAAAACTGTGAAAGGTAGAGAGAAGAAGGCACATGATTAGGGGACATGGAACACAAAAAATGACATGGCAGTAAGTTTCTTGGTTTTTCTTTTTGCCTTATATATATATAGCTTCCTGAGAAGCCCACAACCCAGAAATGCAAACAGGCATACGCCAAAAAAAAAAACAAAAACAAAAACAAAAAACAAAAAACAAACAACAACAACAGAAAACCTCTGTTCTTTAGCCAAAGGACTGGGGGAAAGTAGCCTTGCAAGAAATTTGGAAGATAGAACTGTAGAAATTACCCAATCTGAGGCACTTGGGCCCTCAGTTGGTGGTTGAGTATCTACCTTCAGCTCAGATCATGATCCCAGGATCCTGGGACTGAGCCCAACACTGGGCTCCCTGCTTGGTGGGGAGACTGCTTCTCCATCTCCTCCCCACTCATGCTAACTCTGTCACTACCTCTCTCTCTTAAATAAGTAAATAAAATCTTTTTTTAAAAATGCTATAAATAGGGACATCTGGGTGGCTCAGCAGTTGAGTGTCTGCCTCTGGCTCAGGGCATGATCCCGGGATCCAGGATTGAGTCCTACATCGGGCTCCTTGCAGAAGGCCTGCTTCTCCCTCTGTCTGTGTCTCTGCCTCTGTGTGTGTGTGTGTGTGTGTGTCTCATGAATAAATAAATAAATAAAATATTTTTTTAAAGTAAATAAGTCAAGATGTAATTCAAAAAATGTTCAAGCATTTTGAACATTTCAAGGGGAAAGAAAACAGGAACAAAAGACAGAGATAGCAACAGAAAATAAAAATAAGACGGCAGAGTCAAACCCTAGCATATCAATAATAATATTAAATGAAAATCATCTAAATATACCAATTAAAAGACAGAAATTGGTAGAGTGGATCAAGAAATCTGACCCAACTATATGCTATCTACAAAAAAACTCATTTCAAATATGAAATACACAGAATATAAAAGAATGCATACATCAGATAGTTAAGGAAATGGTAGTACACCCCTATCATGGAATACTACTAAGCAATAAACAGGAATGAACTATTGGTACAATCAATAACCAGGATGTGATTCCCCATTGTGTGATTCTATTTATAATTCCATTGTTGAAATGACAAAATTATAGAAATGTGTTAAACAAAAAATGGTTGCAAGAAGCAAGTGGGCTTCAATAGTGCTACCAGAGAGATCCTTATGGTGACAGATGTGTTTTGTGTCTTAACTGTAAAAATGTCAATGTCCTGCCTGTGATGTACTATAGTCTTGCAAAACAGTGATGTGGGAAAATACGTTATGGTTCAAAGCCGACGGCCAAGAATGAGTTCTTGAGATGTGCAAAAAGATGATTTTTGGTGCAGAAAGGTGATTTTATTAAAGCACAGGGATTGGTCCCAGGGGCAGAAAGAGCTGCCCTCCAAACGAAGAGTGACTCCTTTATACTTTCAAGTTGGGAGGGGGTTAGGGAAAGAGTAAGTCTCTAAGGAATTTTGGAAGCAAGGTTTCTAGGACCTTGAGGGGACTGGCTCTTGTTGGGAAAGGGTCATTTATTACTGTCTACTAAAACCTAAGTCATGAGACCCTTTGGATGTATGTCGGTGGGTCATATTCCTGGGGGATGATTGCCAACACGTATCTTGGGGGGTTTGAGGATAAAGGAAATTTCTCAAGGAATTTGATACTTCAAAGTAGACTTACAGGGGGCAGCCCCGGTGGCACAGCAGTTTAGCGCCGCCTGCAGCCCAGGGTGTGATCCTGGAGACCCAGGATCAAGTCCCACATCGGGCTTCCTGCGTGGAGCCTGCTTCTCCCTCTGCCTGTGTCTCTGCCTCTCTCTCTCTCTCTGTGTGCCTCTCATGAATAAATAAATAAAATCTTAAAAAAAAAAAAAAAAAAAAGTAGACTTACAGGATCCCAGGGGTCCAGCTAGGGTTGCCTGTTGCCCTTAGCAAAGTACTAACACTGAGGCAGTTGCCTCCCTAGAGGTAGGTCAGTCTGCCTGTTTCAAGGACTCTCAATGGGCTGTAGGCAGTAAGGAAATTTAATAATTTCTCTTCTGCCTTTGTTTCCTACATCAGTTACCAGTAGAGAGAAGGATAAAGGGTACACAAGATCTATCTGTATTATTTCTTACAACTACGGGTGCATTTACTTGAAAAAACAAATCCAATAGAAACATTAGAAAATGAAGTTGAGGAACACCCCAATGGCTCAGCAGTTGAGCGTTGGCCTTCAGCTCAGGGGGTGATCCTGGGATTCCAGGATAGGGTCCCACATCAGGCTCCCTCCAGGGAGCCTGCTTTTCCCTCTGCCTGTGTCTTGCCTCTCTCTCTCTCTCTCTCTGTTTCTCTCTCTGTCTCTCATGAATAAATAAATAAAATCTTAAAAAAGAAAAGAAAAGAAAATGAAGTTGATGGGCCACCTGGGTGGTTCAGCAATTGAGCATCTGCCTTTGGCTCAGGGCATGATCCTGGGGTCCTGGGATCGAGTCCCACATTGGGCTTCCTGTGGGGAGCCTACTTCTCCCTCTGCCTGTGTCTCTGCCTCTCTCTGTGTGTGTCTCTCATGAATAAATAAATAAAATTAAAAAAAAAAAAAGAAAATGAAGTTGATGACATACTCCAAAAAATAGAAGAGCAACAAAAAATGATAACCTAGAAACCAAAAAGAAAACATAAGAAAAATACAGCATTAATGCAGATGGTCTGACATCCAGCTAAGAAGAGTTCCAGAAAAAGAACAGAGAAAACAGTGGAGGGAGATTATCCAGGAAATTATACAATGTAACTGCCAGAATGGAAGGAAGTGATTGTCCATATTGAAAGATTCACATAAAGGTAAACCATCACAAAATGTCACAACTCTAGGGTCAGAGAACCCAGAAAGGAGAAAATAAAGGAGCCTTCTGTGGTGTAAGTCATGTCACTTGGCAACCCCCACCGCTGACTGGGGATCCTGTTGTCTCCTGTCCACTGGGTCTGTCAGCGACTCCTCCATGAGCCTTCCAGCTCCATTCTCTCCATCTTTGTTGAATTTTGTCTCTCTTCACCGTCATTTGAATCAAGATTCAGGAGGGAGCTACGACTGGATGGATACCTGTGCTCAATCGACCCTCAGCTCAGAAGTCAGATGCTAGAGTTCTCCTTTATGTTTGAATCTCAAAATCCAAATTCTCTTTTCTGCCTCTGACCACCTCACAGGCGGCTCATATGCAACCAACCACCCAGTCCCTCTGCCCCCTCGCAGGCTACAACTGGGCTCAGACGCCATCTTTTTCATGTGAGTTTGCCCTCGATACTTACTGTTCGTTCAATCCATATCACACCCACGTAGCAGAGTGCATCGTGTGTCCCTCTCTCGGGGGCTAGGGAAGAATTCAGGACATTTGGTTTCCAGTGTAACTTTGAGGGGTGGGGAGAGGCTTTTGCTTGCCTTAGATCAACCTTGCCTGGATGCTAAATTTGTTTTCATTATGCAAGTAATATTTAAATGCATTATTTTCATAAAAATTAAAGCATTATGAAAGATTCCCTCTCTACCCACCACTCCTGATAACCAGCAGCATGCATTTCCAGTCCCTTTCCGTACATTTTCCTACATATTTATGTACCCATAGAAAATACCGAGTGTTGTTTGTTGTTGTCTTTTTTCACTCAATAATAATGTGTGTCAGCCACATTTCCATGTCAGGAGTCGTGTCTTTATATCTTACTATTGCGTGGATTTTATAGCATGGACATAAAATGTTTTATGTATTGATAAATATTTAGGTTCTTTCTGATTTTGTTTGTTTTGCAAGCAACACAGCAGAGCAGCCCTACTCAAAGACTGGGGTCCAGCACCTGGTGATAGCCCCTGAGCTATTAATTAGCAGTCTATGATGGGATACGAATAGAAACTGAAGGCAAGGGGTGCCTGGGTGACTCAATTGGTTAAGCGTCTACCTTCAGCTCAGGTCATGATCCCAAGGTCCTAGGATCAAGTCCCACATCTGGTTCCCTGCTCAGCATGCAGTCTGCTTCTCCCTCTGCCCCTCCACTGCTTGTGCTTGCACATTCTCTCTCGCAAATAAATAAAATCTTTTTAAAAAATGTTTTAAAAAAAGAAACTCAGGGTAAGCACTGAGAAACTTTTATTTGACAGAGTGATGTTATGTTGAATCCCATAATAAAAATCGCAGGCTTGTATTTTCTAAGCCTTGAATTTTAAAATTTCATTCTCTAGCAATTCATTGTTATTGTAAAATAAAAAATGTACATGTTTGCAACCAATTGGAAATAAAAAGCCTACAGATGGTTGAGAAGTGCTGCTTTGGTGAACAGCCTCATGCATACCTACTTCCTTATGCTAGGTAGTGTGCAAGGGTCTCTCTGCCATAAATTTGAAGAAGTGATTCTCTGCATTTTGGATATGAACATTTTTTTATTGTACAGGCATACCGCAAAGGTATTGTTGGTTTGGTTCCAGATCTCTGCAGTAAAGTGAGTCAAATGAATTTTTAGGTTTCCCAATGTATATAAAAGTTATGTTTACAATATTCTGTAATCTATGAAGTACGCCATAGCAGTATGACTAGAGAAATAATGTACATGCCTTAATTTAAAAATATTTTATTGCTAGGGACGCCTGGGTGGCTCAGAGGTTAAACATTTTCCTTCAGCTCAGGGTGTGATCCTGGAGTCCCAGGATCAAGTGCTGTATTGGGCTCCCTGCATGGAGCCTGCTTCTCCCTCTGCCTGTGTCTCTGCCTCTCTTTCTGTGTCTCTCATTAATAAATAAATAAAATCTTTAAAAATAATAATAATAATAATGAAAAAAATTATTGCTAAAAAATGCTAACCATAGGAAAGTTGGTTAGAGGGGATGAGTAAAATATGGGGATTAAGGCTATGGGGATTAAGGAGTCCACTTGTGATGAGCACTGGGTGTTCAATGGAATTATTGCATCACTATATTGTACATCTATAACTAATATAACACTGTATGTTAACTACACTGGAATTTAAAATAAAATCTTTAAAAATGTCAACACTTAGGGATCCCTGGGTGGCGCAGTGGTTTGGCGCCTGCCTTTGGCCCAGGGCGCGATCCTGGAGACCCCGGATCGAATCCCACATCGGGCTCCCGGTGCATGGAGCCTGTTTCTCCCTCTGCCTGTGTCTCTGCCTCTCTCTCTCTCTGTGTGACTATCATAAATAAATAAAAATTAAAAAATAAATAAATAAATAAAAAAATAAAAATGTCAACACTTAAAAGACTAACAAAGGTAGGGATGCCTGGGTGGCTTAGTGGTTTAGCACCTGCCTTTGGTCCAGGGCATGGTCCTGGGATCCTGGGATGGAGCCCTGCATCAGGCTCCCTGCATGGAGCCTGCTTCTCCCTCTGCCTGTGTCTCTGCCTCTCTCTGTGTCTCTCATGAATAAATAAATAAAATATTTTTAAAAATTAATAAAAGTAAAATTTTAAATGCTAACCATCATCTGAGTTTTCAGCAAGTCATAACCACTGACCACAGATCACTCTGACAAAGTATCATAAAAATGAAAAAGTTTAAAATATTGCTAGAATCACCAAAATATAATACTGAGACACAAACTGAGCAAATGCTTTTGGAAAATGTTGCCAATAGACTTACTTGACTCAGGATTGCCACAAGCCTTCGATTTGTAAAAAATACACCATCTGCGAAGCGTCATAAAGCAAAGCACAGTAAGACGAAGTATGTCTGTAATACCTAGTGTCAACTTGCTAGGTGGACAACTTCCCCCAAACTCCAGCATGTTTTCTTAATTCACCTGTTCCTGAATACCAGTGAGGTGGGGCTTCTTTTTATATGCTTATTGTCTGTTTACGTGTCTCTTGAAGCCTCAAGCCCACCAGCCAGGCCCTGGGTGGTGACAATCCTTTTGTAAACTCATCTGCTTTGCTGTTCTGGGCATTCCTAGGAGGTGGGCTGGGGAAGGGGAACTTCTCCTTCAACACTCTCGATTCCTCCCGGGGGAAACGGAGGCTGGGGCTGCACATGTGTATCTATCGGCAGAGCCCAGGTCCCCTGACCCACATGTCTCTCTCCAGACTCATAAGGATGGCCTAGGTGCAAAAGTTCACCAGGAGAACAGGCTGGGAATATACAGATGGTCTGGCAGTCAGAATAAGAACCAGAAACAGATCTGTGAGGGAGGAGGAGGAAGGGGGACAGTAAGAAATGGTGACACACCCCAGTGGATGTACTGGGAAATTGTAGCTTATGGAGATGTCAGAGGAACCCTGGGACTAGAGATTAAACAGGTTCTCTGTCAGCCCAGCAGTCTAAGCAAACAGGAAGCCAGGAGTTTCTTTTGTCTATTTGCCTAATCTTTTAACACAGCTTATTGGTGGGTTGATGTAACTCAAGCCTCCTGAAATAGTACAGGAGCTTGTCCCCATCCAAGCTAAACAATGCATGTACGATTACTAAGACATTAAACCAAAGCATCACTCATTCTGATGGGATGTGACATTGTGCAAATGTGCACCCATTTCCTAGCCGGTCCACCTTGCAGCAAGTGAGCAGGCAGCAGAGGAAGAATTTGCCAGAAGAAGCCAAGGGAAAGGGAGATTTCAGTGTTGAGGGGAAACTTAGAACTATTTAAGCACAAATCACAGCTTTAGGTACCAGCCCTCAGTACCATCTCTGTGAACCTCAGTTTCTCCATCTGTAAAATGGGGATGTGCTTGTAGTGGGCGTTACTGGTGCCTCACCTGTGTCCTGGAGAAGAAAGACCCTTACCATCTCCAAGCACAACTTTGCCACTCTTGCCTGCATCTTAGAAGTGCTAGAGAATTATCATGCCCAGGAAGAGTCCTCAACCAAAACCTAATGGGAGTTGGTGGGTTCCTGGGTGGCTCAGGCAGTTAGAGTTTGCCTTTGGCTCAGTCATGATCCTGGCGTCCTGGGATCAAACCCCACGTCCTGCTCCCTGCTCAGTAGGGAGTCTACTTCTCCCTCTGCCCCTCCCCCAACTGGTGCATGTGCTCTCTCTCTCTCTCTCTCTCAAATTAATTAATTAAAAAAAATTAAAAGTGGATATCTATAGATTTCAGGGGCTCTCATCACACACACACACACAAAATAACAAAAACTAACAGGAGTTGGTATATAAATACCCCAGCTCCTGAGGGACAGGATTACTCTTAAACACGTGTTCTATACTGTCTCCCTCCAGGTTCTACAGCTCCAGGGATGCATAGTGATAATATGCTTGATACTACAGTGACAGCTGCCCTCCATTCCCTGTCTCACTTCCCCACTCCCCACTGAGATCACATCCCAAAGCAAATACTTGCACTTGAATCCTTATAACAAAATCAGCTGAGAGAACCCAAACTAAGAAACGTCCCAGCTTTCTCAGTTGTTGGTAAGAACAGGTCTTAGACAAGGGCCAAGGTTATCATCATAAAATCTTGACCCTATTCTATATGCCAGGCAAAGGGAGCTAAGGGCAGTATGAGTTGGGTATTCTGGGGCTTTTGAACTCTAGGCATTCACTGTGGAGCAACATCCAAGCTCCAAATGGTGGGAATTTCTTCCAAAGAACCTGCTCTGCCAACACATCTCTCAACTAAGGAGTAGGTTTTGAACACAATCTGGCCCATAATTGATATCAAACAGAAGATGTAATTTGTGGCTGCAGTAGATCACGATGTATGCAGAACACCAAGAAGGATACTGAACAGGGTCACCTGGGTGGGTGGTACAGTCAGTTAAGGGTCTGACCCTTGGTTTCAGCTCAGGTTGTGATCTCAAAGGCATGAGAGATTGAGCCCTGTGATGGGCTCTGCTGCCCGCATTCAGCATGGAGTCTGCTTCTGCCCTCCTACCCCGCTCTCTCAAAAAAATAAAAATAAAATAAAATAAAATACATCTTTAAAAAAAGAGAAAGAAGAAGAAGAAGGATCTCTAACAGCTGAGTGAGGCCAGCAGCAAATCCTGGAACTCTGAGTGAAACCATATATTGAAAGAACACAGGAGCTCTCAGCAGCCAGGGTTGGAATCATCTGAACAATAAAATAATGATAGTATTAGAGTATAATCTACAGAATAAAATATCCATGAGTCCACACTGATCTAAATAATTGCTGAAATAAATCGATGGAGAAGTGACAGCTCTTTCTTGCAATGGAAATGAAGAATAAATGTGGAAGGAAGGAGAAAAGGTTAAAGTCAGCACTGGGCAAAAAGATGACTGCTATGGACCAGATCTGCTGATAGATGCTAGAATCTTTGGAAGGTTTAAGAAGAAAAGGGATTCGAGTTGCCTCAAGACATCTCTCTTAGTTTGTTAACTAGTCAGGGAGTGGCAAGTAGATATAATCCCACAGAAGAAAAACCCATCAGAGACCAAACTGACCGCAGATCCGGGCCATCAGCGCAGAAGACACATCAATGCCATGACCCCACAACATGACACATTGAGCTGCACACTGCCCTTGCCTGGGATGCACGACCTCCACCCAATTGTGAGACGACCCAGACAGGCCTGTACTGAGGGACATTCAGCAAAGTAGTTGATCAATACTCTCTGTGGGCATCCAGATCCTGAAAGACAAGGAATGACCCTTGCAGACAGCAGCACAACAGAGGGAAAAAAGCCAAGTAATTGCAAACATGGGTTCCTGAACACTTCCCTGGAACAAAAGGAGATTAGTGCAAAATCATGGGAGGTTCTTACAGGGGCTTTAGTTTGATTAAGGTGTTAATACCAAGGTCAATATTTTAGTTTTAATTGCTATGCTATGGTTTTGGAAGTTTGGGGGGAGGTTGTGGGCGGGACACAGGGTAACTTGGATTTTTGTCAATAAATACAGTACAGGACCGTAAATGTATTTTCTCTTCCTTATGATTTTCTTAATAGCATTGTCTTGCCTCTAGCTTATTTTATTACAATAATACAGTATATAATACTGTATATGTATAACCTACACAATGTGTGTTAATCAACTGTGTATGTCATTAGTAAGGCTTCCGGTCAGCAGTAGGCTATGAGTAGGTAAGTTTTGGGGGAGTCAAAAGTTATATGTGGTCCTTGTGAGGGGGTTGGAGCTCCTAATCCTCCATTTTGTCCAAGGGTCAACTGTATTTTGAAATCCAGGAGTGGGGAGGAAAGAGCCAAGGCATTCTCTGAAACATGTCCCTGAGGTTCAAAGGAGACAAAAATTAGAAGATCCCTTGGGGCACCTGGGTGGCTCAGTGGTTGAGCGTCTGCCTTTGGCTCAGGTCATGATCCCAGGGTCCTGGAATCAAGTCCCACATCGGGCTCCCTGTGGGAAAGCTACTTCTCCCTCTGCCTGTGTCTCTGCTTCTCTCTCTGTGTCTCTTATGAATAAACAAAATCTAAAAAAAAAATTAGAAGATCTCATCTGAACAGATTTGGAAAAAATCAATGTTCAGTGACATGTCTAAGGGCTTCACACATTTATCAGTGGCTCTGTGGCTCGAGTTCAGGTCTTCCTGGCCTCACCCAATACCAGGATCTGATTTCACAGAAAATGATGCTCCCATCTTCCTCAAACCACACAGCCTTTCACCACAACGACCTCCCCATGGCTTGTTCAGACTTGGATCTGGAGTCATGCTGTAAGCCTGGAGATTTGGGGAACATTTAGAATGTTCTGAGTTCTGGGCCTGTAGTCCAGATGTGATGTGTATGGAGCCAGAGGACAGGTTCAGGGGGTCTCTGAGGGGAAGTGGAGTCAAGGGTGATATGAGAAAGCTCTCTTCAGGCCTTGAGCCCCATGCTGGAGCCAGGGGCAGAGGCAGGAGGCCAGATGATTCGAACATGTCAAAGACCAGGTGGCCCACACAGAAATGCCAGGCAGGAAGCAGAGAGCAAAGTTGGCCATGTCTGTTCCTGCCCTTTAAGCAAATACCAGGCTGCTGGAGGCTGGTAAAGAAATAAATATTGACAAAGGTGAGGAGCAGCAGGAGGCCTGGTGGCCGAGGCTGCAGAAAGAAGCTGGCCTAGAGAGGGTCCCCTGGAGGGAGCTCCGAGAAACGCCCAGGCCACCGAGCTCCCCTTCCCTTTCTCCCCAAGGTCCTTGATGCCTTTCAGCTGATGCTCCTGGACCCCTGCAGATTCTGAATCAGGCCTCCAGGGTGGGGGGCCCATCCCCCAGGGCTCCGCAGCTTGTGTTTGGCAAAGGTGTAGCCCCAAGGGGCCACCTGTAATCTATGACGAGTGCCAGGGTTGGGAGGTCCTGGGTAAACAGTGTCTCTGCTTCAGTGGGTACTTGGTGGGTCCAGGTCCAAAGGGCCTGCTGGCAATCTCAGGGATTCAGGAGGAGCTTCTCAGGGCATGGGTGCCAGGTGGGCATGCACATTCCTGGGCTGCAACTACCCCACACCCACCCCTTGCGACACTCCAGGATGAAGCCCAGGAAGGAACCTGCAGTTCTAGCACCTTCCCTGGTGATTCTGATGCCTACAGCTGTGAGGCCTATTAGACCCATTTGATGGAACAGTAAGCCAAGGCCTACAGGGAGTGATGGCGGTGAGGGAGGAGAGCCCCAGCACCCTGGCTTCTACTTCTCTCCACAGCCCCCGGGGAAGGGAGCAGTCAGACGTGCTTCTGTCACTTTGGCTGGGAATGCTTGCTCCTGCCTCCCACCCAGACTGTCCAGATAACCACTGCAAGCCAAGAAAGTCTCAGTCCCTTCCCCTAGGAAGGCTTCCCTGGATCCTGCCCCACCCTCTAAGCCCTGGGCTTCCCTCTCTTCTGGCACTGCAGTGTGACAAGCCAACCACCCGTGGGTGCCCCACAGCAGCATGGTGCCTGGTACATGGACACAGGTGCAGGGGCAAGGTCATCAGGGGTCTTGCTGCAGTGGCACTCAGGTCAATCTGGGGTGATGGCGCTTACTTAGGGTGACGAGGCACGTCACCCAAAGGAGAGAAGGCAGCTGGTAGGCAGAGCCCAGCACACATCCACATCCAGCCCACCTCCCCACCTCTACCTCCCCAGACCAGGGCCCATCCATCATGAGGGCTGGCTAGTGATCAAAACTCTTCAGAATTGAGTCCAATCCCATCTCCCTGTCTCTCTTACACCCGCTTCTGCCCTTTTAGTGCCACACGGAACAACCATTCCTTTTGTTCGTCTTAACGGCCCTTAAAGGGTCTGCTGACAGCTCTCCTGTCCTCCACCAACCACCCCAACGGCACTCCCATTGGCACTCCCATTGCATCGGTGTATCCCTGGTCCTGCACTTCCACCTCCTCTGCCCAAAACTCCAGACCTTTCCCCTGCCGGCTGCCTGCCCAACACTGGACACCTGCTGTTCGTCACACAGGAACCACTCCCCCGCTCCAACCCTCAGTGTACCCCAATACCTGCCACCCCAACCCTCACTGTAAGAGCCATCTAAACCAGGCCCCAAATAGAACTGACAGTCATTATGCCAGAAGCCTTTCTGATTATTTATAATGAAAAAGGTGAATATCTCTAAATTCTCTGACCCTCCTAGAGACTGGACCCACTCGTGGGCACTCTTTTCTTGGGCAAGCTCCCAGGACAGCACGTGGAAGCTCTAGGGAGCCTGCCTGACTGCTGAGAGCACAAGCCTGGCCTCACCCACTGCGGGGCAGGGGATCCCATGGAGCAGAGGTGAGCTCTCCCAGTTTGGGCCATTCCAAACCACCAGCCCCAGCCCACCTGGCAGGTGACCCCAGACAATGCAAGGAAGCCTCGCTGCCAGAACTGCCCAGCGGAGCCTGCCCACTGAAAATAACCAGTGCTATTTTAAGCACCAGGGTGGCTTGTTATGTAGCAATAGCTAACTGATCGCACAAAGATGTTCCCTACCTCAAGACCTTTGTTCTTGCTCTTTCATAGCCTGGAATCTACCTGTTGGGCAATGTCATGGTTCCCTGGTCCCTGCTCAGTGATGTCATCCTGGCAGGTCTATATAAAATAACAGCTCCGCCGCCATTCACTCTCCCTGATAGATACCTGGCCATAGCACGGGTCACTTCACCTCTTATACTGGCTTATTAGTGTATTGTCCCTCCTGCCTCAACACTCCCAGCAGAGTATGAGCTCCATGAGAGGAAAGATACTGTTTTCTCCATGCAAGTCCTGGTGCCCAGCCCGTAGTAGGGACTCAGCTGCTTGTGGAACATGATAGAATGAGTTCATCTCACAGACTGATGATTCCTACCTGCTGGGAATAGTCAAGCACTCAGTAGATTTATTCTGGGCATCCCCCCACCTCCCACCTCGCTCTTGGCCCTCAGTTGCCCTTAATCACAGTGGTCCTTGCATTTAAATAATCCCGTTAGCATGTAAAGGGACCTCCACATTCCTCTGTTTGGTCCTCCACAATCTGCCCGTGGGGGACACTCTCACTCCTCTTTTTTAGATGAGAAACCAGAGACCAGGCTGCTTGGTGTATTCTGAGGCCCATCTTGCCTGGAGCTCCCTCAGATCACGAGACAGAGGTTCTTCCTGCTACGGCCCCCACCCAGACTCCCGGGCAGGAAACCCAGCTCTGAGCCTCTCTCCTCCTCCCAGCAGCACTGGAGCCTGCCTCCTGTGCAGACGAATGCCCAGCCCCCAGTAAGAAGCCAGCTGACACCCAGCCCCTCATTAAATGGACTATCGAGTTGTTTAATGCCAAGTGAGCAAAGGAAATGGGAACAATAGGCTAACAAGTCTTGGCTGTGGGCCACTCCACTCAGAGCTTGAGAGACTAAGAGAGGAAAGGAAGGGGCTCCCCTGCAGCCTCAGGCTGCTCCCACCTTGCACCTCAACCTCCTTCACTCCCTGGTGGGGGCCTCAGGGAAAATGCTGGGAATTTGGGAGGGAAGCCGCAGAGAGCAAGTCTCTGGAATTTGCCTGCCGATACTTTTGCCTTCGCGTGGGCTCCTTCCAGAGTGGACACTTTGCTTGGGAGGTAGCCTCAGGAAGTCCGGCAGGGGGCATGAAGGTACAACCGAGTCCTTGAGGAGGGACTGTGTAGAATCCACCTTCAATTCATCCCACTGAAGGATCCCGCCTCTCGCCAGGTGAGGCTCACTTGTCGGTGCCACAGGCAGGTGTGCCCTGGGCCAGAGAGCCAGGACCTGAGGTAGAGCCAGCCTGTGTGTGCAGGGACCCCTGAGGTGGCCTCTGTGTCCAGGGTTCCAGGGAAAACTGAGAAGCCAGAGTGTGTATCAAAGAATGGTTCCCTGGTGAGCCTTTCTACAGAAAAGGCCAAGGCTTGGCCTGGGCAGGGTCTCCTGTCGGGGACTCTCCACCTTCAGGCTGGGTGGGGCATTGTCCAGGCTGGCCAGGCCAAGCAGCTTGGCCTGCAGAGGCACAGGTGCAAAAGCAGAGCAGGGCCCTGGCTGCTGCGGAAGCTGCCTCCCAGCCACAGAAAGCCATGACCTGTTGCCTCTGGTTATAGGCTGAGAACTCTTCTTTGGCAGAGATGGAATTCCTAGAATCATCCCCCAGGTAAATGGCTCCAAAGGAAAGCGCTGTGTGCACACACCCCTGTGTGCACACAGCCAGCAGCCAGGAGAGGGGCAGGGACCAATCATAAGACAGTTACTTATTAGGCACTGACTGTGTGCAGAGCACCATGCTTATAAGGCTTTACGTGGACTCCCTCGAGCCCTCAGACTGGTCTGAATTATCTTCATCACAGATGGGACCGATGCCCCAAATGCCTCTGAGGTGCAGGCATTGGGACCAAACACTTCACCAAATAGACCCCTTTATGGTGCTCGGAGTAAAGTTGCCCCATGCCACCAATGCCCAAGCAGTGAGCTCAGGAGTGTGCACTGTCACCCTACCTGGAAGTGAGGCAGAAACCTACTCCTGCAAGGCCTGGATGATGCCAGGACCTCACCAAATCCTTTCCTGCCGGAGCCACATTTCAGTAGGGTAAAGGAGACCCAGAGGAGGGTGAGCAATAGAAGTTACACCCCAGCACAAACCGGTCACTGGAGAGGTGACAACCCGGAGCTAGACGGTGGTCCCCAGATGTCCTAGCCGCTCCTGCCCTGGTGGTGGGCCCCCTGCGCTCTTTACAGATTCTGGCCAGTTTCTAATAAAGTGTCTGAAAGACAAGTGGCCCTAGGTGGACAGAAGGGGTTGCTGCCTTCTACCCTGCAACATTTGCCACCGGATTCCCACCCCCTCCCCCCCAGGGCTCTAGGGCTGCAGTCCCTCCCCCTCGGGACAGGCTGGAAAGCAGCCCCTTTCAGGAGGCCAGGGAGGGGCCTTCCACCGGAAAAGGAGCCCCAGGCCTGGGAAACTGCTGAGGAGGCAGTACAATTAGAGGGAAGGGCGGAGAGCAAATTACAGAGGGGGAGCGGGCAGGGCCAGAGAGTCTCTCATTAGCCTGATGAGCTCGAGGAGGGCCTGGATGGAGGGAGGATGGGCCCTGGAAGAGGTGGTTCTCGGCCTCCAGTGGGATAGAGGGCCCCTCCCAAGCCCAGGGCAGGGATCGGAGGAGGGTGGGGGAAGAGGGGTGCGCCCTAGCCCCAGGCCCCTGCCTTCTGGGGAGGGGGAGGACCAAGGGACTGCCAGATGCAGCATTTCTCACCCTTAGCCTCTGGGTACACAGCAGAGCTCTGAGCCTCCTTGTCCTCATCTGTAAAGTGGGGCTGGCTCAGAGGCAATAACCAGGATTCATGGAAACAAGTGCTTTTGTTATTTTTAAAATTTTATTTATTTACTCATGAGAGACACACAGAGACCTAGGCAGAGAGAGAAGCAGGCTCCCCACCAGGAATGCCATGCGGCCCCGATCCCCAGAACTCCCAGGATCACATCCTGAGCTGAAGGCGATGCTCACCTGCTGAGCCACCCAGGCGTACCTTTTTTTTTTTTTAAAGTATCCTCCACCTCCACATTGGGCTTGAATTCACAACCCTGAAGATCAAGACCTGAACTGAGATCAAGAGTCGGATGCTTAACCACTGCGCCACCCAGACCCAAGTGCCCTTAAACAAGTGTTTCTAATCCTTCCCTATCTCAGAACAACCAGGTAAATTCTGTGAACTGCCAACACTGGGGCGTACCCTGTACCATCAAAAGCAGAACCTGTGGAGGTGGGCCCAGGCACCAGCATTTAAAAGAACTTCTTCCACAGTGATAGGTTGAGACGAGACGATGCCTGTGAAAGTGGCTACAGCTCCTGTGTTCATGTCACAAACACCACGTTCAATGACCAATTTGAGGGTGGCCTCCCTGACCCTAATCCTCTTAAGAGAGACTACCTGAGGACATGGGCACCTGTCATGGGGACCTCTGTACCCCCAGGTCCTGGGACAGTACCTGGCGTGGAGTGTTTGTTGAATGAATACTATTAACTGGGAGTCTAGGGACAATGAACAGCACAGCCATATATATATATTTTTTTTTTTTTTTTTCAGCACAGCCATATTTGAGAGGCATCTGGAAAGATGGCACCTGCTCATCCACTTAACACTTTGTCACTCATTCCACCAGTATCTACTGAGTACCGCTTGTGTGAAGGGCACTCTTCTCAGCATCTGGGGCACATCAGAGAACAGGGAAGGTGAAGAGCCCAGCCTACCCTCCTTGATCTCATAGTTGAACAGAAATAGATGGAAAATAAATATATATATATATATATATATATATATAGAGAGAGAGAGAGAGAGAGAGAGAGAGAGAGAGACAAGGTGGAGAGGTTTGTGAAACTTTTATATAGAGTAAGGTAAAGTGAATCAGGAATTATATAGGGCGGGGTCAGGGAAGGCCTTACTGAAAAGTGAGCTTTGAGCAAAGATTGGAATCAGGAGAGGGAATGAGCCAAGGGCATAAAGCAGAACATTCCGCCCGGGAGGAGGTGAAGCAAAGGGTGGAGGCAGAAGTGTGCCTGGAGTTCCCTAGAGTGGAATGAGGGAGGGGCCTACGGAGGGAAGGTCGGAGAGGCCAGGGGAGTTCCACTGCTATTGTTGAGAGCAAACCCCCACAATTTCAGTGGTCATGCTTCAGGACAGGGTTTAGTGGGAATGGCTTGTCTGTGTTACAAAGTTTGAGACTTCAGATGGGGGGATGTGACTGTCTTGGGGTGACAGAGGGACTGATCTGGAGCTCTCTTGAGTGCTCTGTTCACTGTAGTAGCCACCAGGCACTTGCAGCAAATCAAATTAAAATACAAACAAAATTTAAGTCGCTTTCTCAGTTGCACTAGCTACATTCCAGGTGCCAGACTTAGCCAGTAAACATGCAGGAGGCCCAGGGAATTTGGATTTCAGATACACAATGGATAATTGTTAATGTAAGTATATTCCAAATAGTACATAGGACATACCTACACTACAGAAATATTTACTGATTAACTTAAATTCAAATGGAATAGAGTGTTCTGTGCTCTCTCTACAGCTTAGCTAACATACAGCTAACAACCATCTTATTGGACAGCACAGGTACAGAACATTTCTATCACACACAAAGTTCTATGGGACACTGTTGATCTAGAGGCTTCTAGAGACTTGTCTGTTCCTGGGCTGGGATGACTGGAAGGCTGGGCTTAGCTAGGACACACCCAAATGAGGCCTCTCCCAGCTTAGCAAATGGATTGAGGAAGAAGAGACAGAAAGAGAAAGAGGCCCTGGAGAACAAGGATCATCCAGAAAACAGGGCTTCCTCTGGTCTATACTGGGAGGGTACCTCCCCACATCACTTCTGTCCCCTTCAATGGTTTAAACAGGTGTCACTAAAGCCAGCTCAGATTCAAGGAGGCAATTCCCGTGACAGGGCAGCGGCAAGGTCACATACAGAGCACAAGGGACTGGAAACATCATCTTGAAAAGTTTTGGAAAACACCTCCTTTAGGACAGGGATGGCTAATCAGGCAGGACCTTGTCCTTTGAAGAACTTGGGCTTTTCTGTTGCATCAAACTGAGAGTCATGGAAGGGAGAGAAGGGTCTTAATCAGACGTGGGTTTTAAAGCATAAGGGGTGAAGGAAGGATCGGGGGTGGGTATCTAGCAGAGCGAGGCTGCGTACCAGCCCCTGGCAGGACCCTGAAGTAGGTGCTGCAGGGCCGACCCGCACTCCTCCCAGCCTTCCCCATGGACCCTTGCAACACACCACAGGGCGTCTCCATTTCCAGGCAAGTCACTTCTGGTCAGGTCCTGTCCTCTGCCCCTCCTAGTGGGACGAGAGCTTCCCAGTGCAAAAGGGGTGCAAAGCACTGCAGACACAAAGCAGACCTTAGAAAAACACTGTGCAAGGCCCGTAGGGACCCAGCAGGTATTTCCAGCATTTTCCTCTCTGCCGCCCAGACGGGATTTCCTGTCTTCTGGGGCATTCGCTGAGCAGGCCAAGATCAGCTTCACGGAAGGACTGGGGCTTTATCCTTCGCCTATCTGCGCACGCTCCCTGGCTCCTTCTCCTCTGGCTCCCTGAGGATCCGGTTTCTGTATTCTTCCTCCTCCTGCCCCTTTGTCTGCCCCCAGACACAGGCTCGGCCACCTGGCTCCCAGCATGACCAAATTATGGGCTCATGTGATACAGCCAGCAGCTCCAAGGAGCAGAGGCCCTGGGAGCCACAGCTGGAGCCAGCTGGAATCTCGAAGGCTGACTCTCGTTCGAAGTTTCCACACTGAGCAAACCACTTTGCAGAAATCTCCCTTGTGCTGGCAGGACGGCAATGAGAGTTGTGACTTCCACCAGCTATGCTAAGAATGACCCTGCCTATCAGGCCAAAATCAGGAATCACTGGTACTAGCCTAACGCCCCCAGCAGCACCTTCTCTTTGCTATTCTGGAATCTTGCCTCGTGTCTTGGGTTCATCATCAGGGTGTGAAAAGTTCCTTCTGTGGGTTTGTGGTGTGGAGGGGACACGGCAAAGAAAGGACAATCTCTCTTCCTCTGCAAACAACTCTAAAATGATGGGAGAGATCTGCGACGCGGCAGCTAAAAAAAATAAGACCTGTCACAGTTCCCGAAACACAAGCTGCCAGCCAGCTCCAGCCTCCACTACGTAATTCTGGCAGCAAAATTCAGTGGGAGTCCTACGCCCCGACCTCCAGATCCCTCCCCTCTGAATTGAAGCTAAAAAATCCCCACCCCCGTAGTTTAGGGGGCACCAGATGAACTAATGCAAGGGCTGGAAGGCAACCGTCGGAAAGAAAAATGGCCATGGGCTGGGATCATGGGTCTCCTTTTCCTGTTTTCAGTATTACAGGTCCCACAGTTTAACAAGCTGTAAGGAAGTTTTGTAAAGCGGAAAACTAAGACCCAATTAAAATTAAAATCCTCTAAAAATGGCCACGGACTTCATTCACAGTCTAAATTAACAAAACCTGTGCGGGGCAGGGCGGGGCGGGGCGGGGCTGTCTGCTGACAGGGTGGGCAGTGGAAAGACAAGATAAGATGCCAGAGGTGTTCAGGCGGCAAAACCTTGGAGATCAGTCCAGAGATACTAAGCAGCTAGGAACCTCCAAAAATCACAACTCTGGCATCCCTAAATTGTTTTCCATAAACAACACTACATGGATGGCTCAAAAACAAAACAAACAGAAACCCATCTAATAACTTTTTAAAAAGTCTTTTGGGTAATCTCTTTACTTTTTGGGTAATCTCTATACCCAACTCAAACTTATGACCCCAAGTCACTCACTTCCAACTGAGCCAGCCAGGCACCCCTAATAACCGACTTTTATAAGATAGAAGACTTTCTAGTTTATACATACATGTATTGCTCAGCATGTATGACCATTATAGTCTGAAATAAAGATCAGAAACAAAAAGCAAATACCTTTGGTGACAAAGCAAACTTCAGATGAGGAATCTGCTCTGCCCACCCAGGCAAAGGGATCCATGCATTCAGGGGAGGAGATGTGAAAGGGTTCTCCCGGCCTTCATTCTGGGTAGGTCACTTGGTCCAGCTCTGAACCACCTCCCCCATGCTCCCCTACCCCCGCACGTTACCCCACAGCTTTGTGTGACACCAGTCCCGGAAGGCAAATTCCCAGAACTGGAGCAGCTTCAGCAACAGACATTGTCTTGGGTCACCAGGGACCAGAGGCCCACGTCCTGAAGAGGACTGCTGGTCTGGGAACACACCATCCAGAGTAAGTTGAAATCTTTGGTCCCATGACATTTCTCTTCCTGCCTCAAGATGATCCTTTGAGCAGCCCTGCAGGACCACCAGGCTTTCCCCCTCAGCTGCCCCGAGGCCCCACAAGAGGGCGTGTGGCTGCCCTGGGAGCATCTGCCGCCTACAGGCGGAAGCCTGATGGTGCAAGGTGCATAACTTCCCAGTCTGCAGGAAAGAGCTTCCATGTGAAAAGCCAGAGTTTCAGGGCTGGGTCTAGGCATTCTCTAACCTTGCAAACGCAAAAGGTGGGCAAGGCAAAAGCTGACACTCAGAAAAACAGAGGTGGGTCAAGTGAACCTGTGGGGAGGCAGCTAGCCTACAGCTAGTGCTTAATGACCACAATTTACAGACTATGGTGGTCTTCCCTAGTCTATCTGTAGGGAGGATGCATCACCTCTGAACAGTGGCTGCATACGCTACAATGCAACATCCCTGCAATCACTAGCGGTCAGGCTCACTGAACACCCCCACAGATCATTCTGAAGTGACCCCAATTCACCCACTGGGCTTACATTTTGAAATGCCCAAAGCCCACGATCCCTCCTAGGTTCCTCAGCAGCTAGTCTCCCCCTGGACTTTCTCCCTGAAGAGGCCCACACAGAAGTGGCCTTCCCTTTGCTCTGCACCCCCCCCCCCCCAAGCTCTGCAGCTGGTGGGACACACCAGCACCCAGCACACCACCTGCCTTCAGGTTTCCAGGTGTCAGCTACTGCTGCCGGTTGGCCTGGTTCCTCAGGAATACTGAGCTCAACACAGCACAAAGGCAGGGTTGGCTCTGTGGAAATACTCAGAACCCAATGGTTTCATGGAAAGGACTGGCAGACCCAATTGCGACTCAACTATCCTTGAAACCAAGAGACTGCAGAAGGCGCACACTTGGAAATGTACTCAATTGTACTTGAAATCATTGGTATAAAATTGAGAGGTACGTGAAGAATGGCTTCACTCAGCATGCAGGGCCAAGACTGAGGACCCCAAGTGTCCTGGCTGCTTATCTGACACCCAACCAGACCTAGGTCAAAGTGCAACAAGGCCCCAGTGAAGCATGGTGGATCTACAGCTGGAGCTCCTTAGACAAGCTGTGACCCAGGGACAGTTACCCACCTCAAGCACACATAATTGCCTTTGTGCTACCATCAACAATATGGGGCTGCCAGGTAAGCAGGAAGACAAATGCAGGCGGAAATCCAGGCCAGAGCTACTGCTGTATATAAATCCACTCATTTTGTGTACCAAGCTGCCTAAATATTAACAGAGAAACGAGCTAGGTCTGGCCCGTTTAGTACATTTAGGTATCTGGCCAATTTTAGTTAACTGGCTGGGTGGGGAAGCAAGGCTTGAATGCCATTTAATAAAAAATGTTCCCTGTTGTGTTCAAGTATCAATATTCTGGTAACCCTCCTACCAGTTACAACTAATTAAAGAAAAGGGTAAAAGTGGTAGGTAAACACCTTTTAGTCTCAAAGATCTTCCCAATAGTTACTTACAAAGGCTAAGATGTGAAACTTCACAGGGAACCCCTGGCAGGCACTACCTTGAGGAGGACAGATTGAACCTCTCTGAGGACACAGCCATCACTTACTCTAAGCCTGTCAAAAATGCAAACTTGAATCAAACTGAAAGCAAACAGACAAACCCAGATCTGGGGACCTTCTAAAAAAACTGGCCATCGACAGTCTCAAAAAATGTTAAGATCAGAACAGAGGCTAGGACAATGGGCAGAGACCTCGGAGCTGTCACAACCATCAAGGTTTAGCACCAGCTGCACGCTTGGGGCACACCTGGGCTTTGTTTTCCACAAAAACACTCCATATGGTAACATGATTATTTTATTATACACTTTATAAAAAGTCCAAACACACACATACCCTCCCGTTATGATCAGGAAGGGGGCTCACATCTTTAATGTAGACTGCCCATCTTCTGAAGTAGGCCATATATTTGTTTTTACACAAGATACTTCTCTCCCCTAAAATATTTACAACCCAATTACACGCACGTGCGCACACACACACAAAATGACCTGTAAAGGGTATATAAAGACAAATGAGATTTTCTTGCTCTTGTTATAGTACAATCACTTAAGATGTCTAACATACCATAAATGTAAGAAGGGGGAAAAAAAATCACCTTAATTAAGGAATGGAATGTTTATGTTACCTGCAACTAGCAGCAGGCATATTCGTTGTCATTGGCACCTACTCTAAATTAACTGGTTTGTAGGGACATGAGCACATGAAACAGTGAGACAACATGTGCCAGGCATTGCTTGTACTTGTTTCCAGAAGGCACATGTTTCCTGCACTCTTTAATAACTAAAGACAAGTTACAGGAAAACTTAGCATTTAGATTCTGCCCACTTTGAGGTATTAAATGCATAAGGAAAATATTAGTTATGTCCAAGTAGCATGCAATAGAAATATTTTTAAACCAACATGGTTAAGTGTTAAGATTTTAGAAATCAAAATATTTATTCACATAATTTTTAACTAAAGTGAAAGGTAATAAATCTTCTGTGGTAATGATTTAAGTGCAAGTGATACTGGCTTTCTTTCACATTCGTGTCCTTCATTCATAGAAAAGGCAGATCAGTTGTTCTTGAACAAGTCAATGCAGCTCTGCAGGAGGGAGACATTGTTCTGAAAGAAAGATAAAAGTCAAGGTAGACCAATGAATCTCTGGAGTCCAGACCTCCTACATATCTCTTAAGAATTCAAATCAAAACCACCGACAAGCTTTTCACAAGAAATTTTTTTAAAGCCAGTGCAAAACTGGGTTGTTCCTTTTCTTCATTAAATCACAACTGAACCTCAACCTACAACCTGCACCCTCTCCTTCTGAGGGTCTAAGACTGCTGCCTGAAGAGGCTCAGAGCTCCACCCAGGTTTGTTCTCAAATGCAGTCACACTAATTTTGCTTACTGTGACTTAACCTAAATGCTATTTAAGATTTGTGTTTTGAAGTTGAAGGCCTTGAGAAGACCAGATAAAAAGGTGCTAATTATACGATTATAAATGATAAATATCCATACAGAACTTAGCACAAATACCGTTACAAAATTCTCTTTAAAGGAATTGAGAAAACTCAGAACACCCAGAACATTATGGGTACGATTCACGTATACATGACACTCTAAAACCACAGATGAAAAAGTCGTAAGACAATAGGACTTGGACTTAATCAAAAAGTAAATGTTGTAGTCAAAATAAATTCTAAGTACATATGTATGTTCAAAGTCTTTCTGCGTAAACCAATGTTGATTGGCCAGTGACAGTTCTCTCCTACAGCAGCTTCCTGCTGATCCTGCTGCCCTGGGCCAGACAGTACTTCTAGGCTCCCATGCACTATACTGCAGGAGCCATGCCCAAAAACTGAGTGAATTGGTCTGTGCACCAAAGTCCTTAAAAGTTCATTAGTTTTAGTATGTACCCAACACTGAAAACCATTTTTCTCCATCTTTTCTCTGTACCAAATTAAGCTACACACATTAAATATAGAAAGTTCTCCCTTTCTAAATAAGAAATCGGTATTAGAAGACACTAATATGCTCTTCTCAAAAGCAGTATTTCATCATTATCTTACAGAATTTTAGTTTGCAGCAGAAAAAAATATTCCAACAAGTAACTCCCACCTATGTCACAGGAGATTAAAACCACAAAGGAAACTCCATCTGCCCAATGACACTGATATGGTGAACTGGGAAATAACTTGGGAAGGGGGGAACCTAAAGTTTCTGGCTTAATTTGAAGAAAAACACTCACCCTGGCATGCTTTATTTCCAGTTCAGACATTTCAATTAGATTCTTTCTAAATGCTGCCACTCTCTTTCGTTTGAAATTGATTAGTTCTAGAAAAGAAAGTTTACCAATAAAAGCTGAACAATTCTTAGGCTTAACCCCAAATATCATTCTTGCATATAATCTCCAGAGGCAAACAAGTTTAGACCCATTCATCACAATGTTCTACAGAATAGTGTACTTTTAAAAAAATATAACATACCCAAGTTTACATTTTTAATAAAGAGTATAAAAATCTAACACAGGAACAAATCTTAGGCAAGAACGACAGGCCTAAAATGTGCATTCAACTTTGCTTTGTTGCTTTTCTTTAATCTCCCCTGAATTTGTCAGGGCTACAAAACCCTGGCCTGTATAATAACCTAAGATTTCAACTCAGTAGTTTCAAAGTCTGTTCTTTTCCTTATAAATCTTTCCTTTTTGCTGACACATCCGAGGGCCGCTGAGAATTGCCAAGCAGCGAGACCCCCTTCCCCAAAGAGAAGACTAAAATTTAAACTCCTGTTGTGAAAATGAAACACTATCTCCCAGATAAAGTCAAGACATATTCCCCTACTCTGGACTAGGGTAAGACAAGAAACTCCAGGCTATGGACTTGGATTTGGGTTACCACCATGGACTCATGATTTCTGAAAAGAGTGAGTTAGTTACACACCCCTCTATTTCCTCAAGGTCCTAAAGCAGACATACCCCAGGAGGAATGAGCAGAGCACTCACATCTTGTCACAATTCTGTTAAGTAAACAGAATGTGGGCTTCTGGAAGAAATGGTGATTTCCAGGGCTAAGGAAGGACAGAAAACCTCTCTACTCTGTTCAAAACACTGGGGGATATATCATAAGCACACACCAACCTAAAGGTGCTTCTCTTTAAGTCTGGACAAATTGAGCACCAACATAAAGAGTACAATAATGAATTTAAGAACTATTTTCAAAAATAGAAACCCACGACTCTAATAATGACAAGGAATGGAATGTGGGAAAGAAGGGAAGGCTTGTGCTTAAAGGGTAATGATGCCAAGGGCTTGGAAAGAATGCTAGAACTGGGGAAGAGGAACCACCTCTCCACAACCATCACAGTAAAGGCTGGCTAGGGCAAGAATCACAGACTAAAATTTAGGGAGAAGGTATGAGATGAAGGGCAGGCTATTGGCAAGGTCTTAAATTATCTCCCCATACATTGTTGATTAGTGACATGGGGGAAAAAAAACTCACTACCCAGTGGAGAAACTGGGCAACACCTTGATTGGGTAATCAAATTTAACACCACAAATAAGAGGAAAACGGAACAGACAGAACATGCCTTCAGATATGACACCTGAGAGACACATTACTCATTATTCTGCTGGAAATGCATAACTACAACCTATTCATGAGAGAACAGCGCATCCAAAAACGAGGAACACTATTTGAAGAGTAACTGTGGTCCCCAGGAAGGGTTCCTTTCAAATTAGAGACACAAGAGCTATGGAAACCTAATGGGAACCCTATATGGGAGAATGTTATTGGGATAAACAAAATGAGACTATAGAGAACAGGTTGGAAATGTATTGTACCAAAGTTTACCAAAATCAGTAACTGTTTAGGGATAAAAGAATGATACATACAGCTTAACTTCAAGTGGTTGGAAAAAAAAAAAAACCACCCATGCCATGCATGTATAAATACATACCTGGCACCACATGTGCATGTGCAAGTGATGAAACAGAAAAGGAAATTGGACAGCTAGGGGATTCGAATAAAGAATGTATGGGTGTTCTCTGTACTGTCTGCGCAACTGTTCTCTGTAAGCTTAAAATTATTAACTAAAAAGCGAAAAGTAAAGAATAGCCCTGTTCAACCTTCTTTTGCAGATTCAGAAAGCTGTTCAAATTTCTGGCAGCATTCCTGCTGATGTGACTCAGCCAACTTGACATCTTTGCTTTTCAACCGGGCCTTATCCAAGGCTTTATTTGAGTTCTCATAGTCTGTGAGGGCTTTGGTGCGTCTATATAAGAGATCCTGAGAAGAAAATTAACAGATATGACATGGTAGTTAAACGTATCCTGGAAAACCGTCAGAGAACAAAACAGGAAGACTAAATATCTAAACCACTCTATTAAAAAGCAAACGATGAAACAAGGCCCAAGTACCACAAAGTCAACGCACTGCCTGAAATGTCAGAAGGCAACAATCTAGTTCACTTCTATTTCCCCCTTCCATTATGAGATTTTTTTTTTTTTTTTAAATATCAAGATTAGCCTGGGAACAGCAATCCTCACCGCACTGTTGAGAGCTTTTTGGAATTCTTTATATGGACCAAAACAAAGACAAAACAAAACCCCAACAACTGAAATCTATAAGGACTAAGTCATTCCCATGATTCAATCATGGAAAGCAGTTTCAGAAAATTAATCACCTTATACCGAAAGCAAAGCTGGCCATGTCAAATGATGCTACTAGAATGCAACTGGGCAGTGAGGCAGAAAAAACATTCTACTAACCCCAACAGCCACAAGCCCATGTCTGGAATCTGTCAGAGGATTTCATCTGAAATAAAGACTATTTGCAGTCTTCAACAAAGTACAAGTTACCTCCGTATTTAAAGTAAATATGGGAGTTTGACATACAAGTTACATGTTTCTGTGTACACTCAAAAAACTTGTGCATCATCAGCTCTCAATTCCATTACAGTACAAAATAAGAAATATAGTCTAAAGCACATTAAAAAAAAATACCCAAATAGAAGACTAAGGAAACAGACCAAAATGACAAATTAATTAAAAATGAAAACTATGAGGAAAATAATGAATTTCTACTTCCTAACATCTCTAACTTTATGTGGCCTGATTATATACATTTCATAGGAAAGTAATTTAAAGATTCCTGTTCAGGGCAGTGTTATGCCCTGCAAATGCAGGTTTCATCCCCAAAGGTCATCCTGCTTACCACTTCGTCTTGTTTTTGATAAATAATGGTTATAGACTCAAAAACTGCAATTCAATAAAAACATACAAACCCTATCTTTTTTTTCCCCTCAGAAATAGTCCTTTAGGAACGTATTCCATTACACCCGTATACAATAAAGTCTAATTCCCCAAATAAGTATCTGTCCACTTAGCACCGCCCCTACTGATGATACAAACTAGAGAAACAATGCCACAAAAACGTATGTTACTATAGAAAGCTTTCAGTCTGAAAATGGAACTACAGGCTATGAAATGGAGATTCTCACGCACATGCCCTCAAAAGAATGGAACCTAAAATCTAAAGGACTTGTTTACAAATGTCCAATTTATAGGCGACCCAGAAGAGATAGACTTATCTCCTGATTGATCAGATCACTCACTCACTTCTTGGTACAAACATCCTTAAGCCAATGATTGTATTCATCAGATTCTGGCCGGATGTCCCTCTCTTCACACTCCTAAACACAAGCCCAGGCCAAACCCTTAAACGCACGTGCCCATAGCTGATAGCATGTGTTTCGGGCACTGCAATTCCTTTGCTATTCCAGAATCAACTCCATTTCTGGTCAAACTGGTCTCAGTTTACCTCTTTATTCATTTATTCAATCAGAGTTTGTTATACAAACAATCCTGGATAAATTCCTATCTTCTTTCATTTTTGACAAAAAGAATTCCTCTCTAACATGAGACCTCTTCTGGGTCACAGCAAGGTGGTCTTGCCATTACTCCAGCAAGTTATAATGACTCCTGCCTTACCTTAGCAGCCTCTATGTTGAGCATATAGTATCGGAGAAGCTCTGTCAGCTTTAAGTCTTCATCTGAGGAGACTCGACTTTCTACTTTCTATTTAAAAAGAAGTAAAGGTCACCATCATCTAAGCAGAAATCTACAGATTAAATATTATGAAGACCAATATAAAAATGCTTACCCGAAGTTTTTCAAATAGCTCAGCAACCTTCAATAGGTACCTGAAAATATACACGTGATTTTGGTTTAAGGTCTTAAAATCATGTATGAAATAGGACCTTACAGGACCATAAGACATGAATGAGTGAATGCAGGAGTCCTAGCCTTTGGTGCTTTAGAATTAAATTATCAAAGTAATACTTCATCATCAATTGGCCCAACCTAGTAAAGATGATGGTAACAGAAAAGAGCACATTTACGTAAAGTGCTACACCTGCGGCTATCAGCCTCTCTTGGTAGCTAGCCCCTCATTCACCTTGCCATGCAGTGTCCCAAGATGGTCTTTAACCAATGTCAAAGCTATGTTAACCAAGGACAGATTCTAGTGAGCTGTCAGAGCTGTCACTGTGGGTGTCTCAAAGACATAAACATGCTATTTAAATGAAAATAAAAATTTTTTAAAAGCTGCTTTAATTTGGGTTTTGACGGACTTCCACCTTCAAATCAGAAATACTACCACCACCTGTTATACCAAGTCCTAGGTGTTAGGTAGAATGCAGCCTCACACCAGAAATGCCCAGGATGGAGAAACTATGAAAAATTCATACAAAAAAGACCAAAAGCAGATGGGGTCATTGCATTATCCTTAAGACCATGGCATTACCAAATGAAGCACCATTTGACAGAGAATATATAAGGCAAGCCTCATAGACAACTCCAGAATTAAATCAATAAAATAAAGGCTTTAACAGCTATCCTGTTTGGTACAGAAGTCCCTCCTGATTACCCTACAAACACCTTAAATGTTTCTATGTTCAGAGGGTGTGCAAGATTTGAGTGCTGGAGACTATTATCTAGTCTTGATGAGCTGATACTCAAAAGTAGAAGTGAAACTATATAGTCATTCCTCATACCACCCAGGAATTTTCAATTAAGGGAGAAAGGAAATGCTTTTCCAACAAAAACCTACTTTTTGATGACTGTTGGCTCTTCTAAAGCCAGGCTATGCAGGCAGGCTGCAGTGTGGATATAGTCATCTGCAACATCTGCAGAAACAAGGACAGCCCTTTTTATATGAACAGAGCTAGCACATTAGCAAAGCTAAGTGGCTGGTGGGTGAATGGTATTTACTTTTATGAGATCGAGTCATTTTGTCAGCTTTTGCACATGAATCCTTGATCCTATTATAATAGTTAATGAGGAAATTCTTCTCTTGCTCAAAGAAGTCATCTACCTCCTAAAAGAGGAAAAAAGAAATTTAAGAAGCCAAACTTTTAAAAATATGAATGTA
The DNA here is from genome assembly GCF_048418805.1 of Vulpes vulpes. NCBI lineage: Eukaryota > Metazoa > Chordata > Mammalia > Carnivora > Canidae > Vulpes > Vulpes vulpes. Next base: position 42,538,814 of record NC_132793.1, read on the forward strand.
TTTTGTATTAGAAGGAACATTAAGGAAGTAAGTTCATGCATAAGAACTTTAACCTCTATGGACCAGGGAAACCCAAGCTGACAAGATAGCATTGATAGCATTTCATATTCAAGATTAGCAGAACTCAAGTGCTGTCAGGAAACGTCAACAGAGAAAACCATTTTCAAGAACCATTCAACATTGTCCAGGAAAACTCTGGTATTCTCTGACATCCAGCAATCCTGGCAGATAAGTGATTCTGCCTGGTAGGCTGCAACCTAACGGTGGATACCCACATATGTGCATATGGGTGGGGGGTATACTTGGTGGGTGCCAGTCAGGGACTGATATACAGGTGGGTACAGGACAGCCCCATACACCTTAAGAAAGCACCAAGGAGAAATTACCCTCCAGTTTCCAAATTTCTGACAATGCCCTCTACTCAAGAGCACCTGTATTCTGGGCTCCTGGCTCAAGCCCTCAGCAAGTGGCAAAATCAGACACAAGATGGTAACTCAGTTATAAAGTGGCTGGGGGGCCAAGAAGTCAGGAATTTTCCCCTATGAGGGTAATGAAACACTTGTATAGTAATTCAGTCTTTTAAAACAACTCTGTCCAACAGAAATAGGTAAGCCACATGTGCTATTTAGAAATTTTCTAGTAGCCACATGAAAAAGTGAAACTACTTTTAGTATCTTTACATTCTTTTCTTCACATCAGATCCTTAACATTTTACACATAAATAAAACGGAAAATCTGGTGTGGCTTGGACTACCAAAATGGACACTGTAGTTCTGAAGAATGGCATGGAATATTAATCTTGTAGCTTTTCTTATTAAGAAATAATTGAGTGACCACTCTATTCACAGAAAAGGAGAAAACGAAGAATTAAGTGTGAGAATGTTATCCCCTTCTCTAAAAAAAAAAAAAAAAAAAAAAAAAAAAACTTTTTTAAGCATGTAAGTGAAAATTCAAGGAATGGATAATAACTAAAATTTGAAAATAAATAAATAAATAAATAAAATTTGGAAAAATTATTTATATTTCTGTGAAGTTTTAATACCATATTTCACAAACATCTCTTGTGAAGAAATAAAAAAGTCACGCATTCACATGAAGTCAAAAGTTTCCTATAACAGCTAAAAGCCCTTACCTTAACTCCAGAAAAAAGGACCTCATCCGCACTTTTCACCACACTTTTGAAAAAGCCACCAAACATCTCTTTGGTATTTTTCCGCCTAACACTTAGCTGAAAAAAAGACATAATAATAATACTAAAAAAAAAAATCCCCAAAGAACAGTTTATGGTACTCATGTTTCTCTAAATACTTTAAGCCCGAAGTACCTTCCAAGTGATACTGTCTACTAGCATAGGCACACACATGAGATACCTTTAATTTAGCCACCAGGTCTAAAATACAAATAAACAAGAGTGCCTGGGTGGCTCAGTCAGTTAAGCATCTGCCTTTAGCTCAGGTCATGATCCTGGGATACTGGGATCGAGCCCCACATCTTGGCTCTCTGCTCAGTGGGGAGTCTAACTACTCTCTCTGCCCCTTCTTCCCCCCATGCTCATGCCAACTCACTCTAATAACCAAAATTAAAAAACAAAACAGAAAAAACACCCCACACTACAACAAAACAAAACAAAACAAAACCACAAATCAACAGCAAAACCTAAGTACAGTCTTAATTCTAAAAGCACGATCTAAAGGTATTTTGGAAAAATAGTTGGCACCAAGTCTCAGTGGCTTTTTAAAAAAATCTTTTAAAGTAGGCTCTACACCCAACATGGTGCTTGAACTCAGATGCCAAGATTAAGAGTTGCATGCTCTTCCAACTGAGCCAGCCAGGCGTGTCTTAGTGGTCTTTAATACCTTGGCTGAATTATTGTACTGTCCTATGCTGTTCACTGAACTTCATGGGTTAGAAGATACTGAGGAAATTTTTTTTTTTAAATAAGAGCTTGCCTTGGGACGTCTGGGGGGCTCAGCAGTTAAGCGTTTGCCTTCAGCTCAGGGCATGATCCTGGAGTCCCAGGATGGAGTCCCACATCGGGCTCCCTGCATGGAGACTGCTTCTCCCTCTGCCTAGGTCTCTGCCTGTGTCTCTCATGAATAAATAAAATTAAAAAATATATATAAATAAGAGCTTGCCTCAAACATAATCTTAAACACATTAAAAAAAAAAAAAAAAAAGGCAAAACCCCTCCCAACAAACAGGTAACCAGGAAGAAAACAAATGTGACCTGAAATTCCTCTTAATCCCAAAACTGGGTTGCTTGGGTGGCTTAGTCGGTTGGGGATCTGATTTCAGCTCAGGTCATGATCTCAGGGTCCTGACACTGCACACCCACCTCAGGCTCCCTGCTCAGTGGGGATTCTGTATTCCCTCTGTCCCTCTTCTTGCTCTTTCCCCCCTCAATAGTCTTTAAAAACAAACAAAAATCCCAAAATCAACGGAGAGCAAAAAACTGGTCCTTAGTAAGGAAAACAAGTAAAAATCTTTAAGCAGCATTTTATAAAAAGGTCTTAAAATGTATCTATGGGGGAGATGGAAACAGTATCTAAAAAAGGATTCCATTTGCCATTAAAAAATTCAGTTATTTTAAAAGTCAATTTTTCAGAAAATGTATCAGGTCATCAAGTATGTATTTTTATTTATTTTAAAACAATCTCTAAAAAAATAAAAAAAATAATAAAACTTTATTATTAGCACCCAATGTGGGGCTCAAACTCAGGACCCCAAGATCAAGAGTTGCATGTTCTTCCAACTGAGCTGAGCCAGCCAGGGACCCCTCAAGCATATTTTTAAAAAATAGTCATGGAGGGGGTGGTTACCTGGGTGGCCCAGTTGGTTAAGCATCCACATCTAGCTCTTGATTTCAGCACAGGTCATGATCTCAGGGTTGTGGGATCGAACCCAGCATCATGATCTGTGCTAGGAGGGGAGTCTGCTTGGAATTCTCTCCTCCTGCCTATGCCCCACCACCCTCCATAAGGGAAAAAAGGAAAAAACTACAGTCATGTACATTTTCACTGGATCATGAAAATGGAACAAAAATGCCTTACATCCTGATCATATTCCAGGAACACATGGAAGTTGCGATCTTTACTGAGAACAGGGTGAGAAGAGAGCCGCTGCAGAAAGACTTCATGGGAAGATACAGTCTTCTTAAAGACCGCAAGATACTCACTGGAAAAGAAGCACACAAGGCCATCAGCTGGCACCACTTGACTAAATGACCAGTACTGGTCCAGGTTATCACCACTGTTCTGCTCATGCCACTAAGCAAAACACCTGAACCAGACCAAAACATTTTGGTATAACCTTTTGTCTAATTAGTAACAAGGCATCTGCCATTTGGGAGCCTGTGGAATAAATCAAAAATAGGGAAAAAATAGTATTATAATTGGAGTTCAGAGAGCAAGTCTAAAAGCCCAAGCCTACATGCAATTATTGCTAGTATTTAGCAGCCACAGAACATTGGTTTCTGTAGAACAATGAAAATCCCTTTGTCCTGCAGTCACATACACAGCACTGAAGTCTATTAAGGCTTGTAATTAACAGACATTATTAAAGTGACTTTATCTCAATCTAGGCATTGAAAATCACCCAACTTCTCAATGGTAGGACTTCAGTCTGTTGCATTCAGTACCTTATCCTCAGAACAGGCCAATCAGGTACTACAGCATTTTACAGGATGACTTAGTATCTGGAGGCATGTGAACACTGGCTCTCACAATATGGAAGGGGGGCGCAGCAGAGGACAACTGCGGCAATGGATACCACGCTGATGGTAGAGAGGGGAGGGAGGCAAGATAAAGAAGTACAAGGCAAATTTCCTAAGCAACTATAATGCAAATCCCCAACTGGGATATATTTTTGTTTGAAATAATTATAACCCAATTAAAATATGCTTCCTAGGGACCTGGACTTCTTTTAAACCATCACTATGATTATTATTCAGAATGCTTCTTTGTGACAGCATCATTGCAATCTAGTTTCAGCTATACTCCTGGTAACCAAACTTCACAGAATAAGCCTTTGTACATTATCAGCAGCCTCAAGAGCTCTTTATCTATAAAGACACAAAGGCTTACTTCTTCACTATGACAGACCAGCATTCCATAACAAGTATGGTCCACGTGGGGGAAAACAATCAGTCTATGCAGTTATCAGTAGCCACCGGGGAATTAACATCTGAAGTAAAACTGCAAAATACAGTTCTACAAGAAAGCACTAGGCAACTAATTAACTCCCATACTTTAAGAAAACCGCCAGGCTTTCCTGATTTCTGTACACATCACTACTTGTTCTCAAAAGATACAGCTATATCAAGAAAATCCACTTACGCTTCCAGCTCTTGCTTCATCTTAGCAAATTCTTCTTTGGTCATAGATCCTTCACCCTCTCCCAACTTCTGCATCTTTTCTCGAGGGCCATCGAAGTCAGGCTTTGTAGGAGCAGGTGGGATCTGTAGGAGAGGCAGGTTAACTCGTGAGCATTCCTGCCCCAGCAACCATCTTCCACTCAGTGCCAGTATATAAGGAGGCAGCCGCCAGCCCAGTGGGACTAACAAGTCAACCTCTGTTTTTCTCTTAACTTTATCCCTTTTGGCCATTTAAAAGAAGTCTCCTCCACACAACTGGGCACTCAGATTATAATCATTTGTTCAAGTCACCCATTATGGATGATTTTAAGGGGATAATAGCGTTTTTAGCCTGGTCAATGCCAGCTACATATATACATAGGTTTTATATATTATATATTAAAATATATATTAAACACTAATAATTAAAACTATTAAAATACGTTAAAATATTATATGATTATATATTAAAATTATATATTAATACACATGCTTTATATATTATATATTAAAATATATAATATATAAAACAATCATGCTAAAATGAAATCGAAGCACCATCAAAATTTGTCTCTGCACACGTAGATAATTTTTAATTACAGAGGATAATCAAAAGATTACAATTTTAAGTGAACACAGTATTCTCAAACACAATCTTTAATACTACTCTTTTGTACTTTTGTCAGCACGACTGCTTCCTTTACTCCTTGAGCACACTACAACACTTTTAATAAATCTATTGTACACCATCACCACTACTATTGTTTCCATAGAAATCAATTCTACTTGACGCCTGAGGTAAAGTACCAGAGAAATATCAAACCCAAAGGTAGAGAAGATTCAAACTATGAAACCATTTAGCCTCTTATATTGTACAGGTTGTAAGACTATGTGCTTCACCTCACAGCTATAACCCAATTCTTATGTGTTTCAGCCTTTACCAATAGCACATGCTCTAGCTGGTAGATGAAATCAGACAGTTTTCACAATCTATTATAAAAAACGTTTTGGTAAAAGTCTGTTTAAACAAAATGAATAATAAGGTAGAAGAAACTGGCTTCAGTACTTATCTGATCTTCCAACATACACTTACAATAAGCCCAGCATAGTCTGCAGTTTCAATAAGAGTGTCATGTAGCCACACAAAGTCTTCATGTTGCCTTGTAACAGAAAACTCTGGGCTCTGAAACGTGGGCAGCGTGGTCTGTAAAGAATAGAGTTAAGAAGTTAACTGGTAACCACCACTTTTTGATAAAGTGGGTTGGGTTTCCTGGGCTGCCCTATGGGAACACTCTGCATAACAAAACATTTCAGTGAGACCCAGTAAAGAACAAAGCAACATATGATCTCCCCACTAAAAGTCATCACAAAAGATTCAACATGTTCTTTTAAAGAATTCTTTTCACAAAACTCTACCTCTCAGTCAACTCAGGCAGATACAATCACGTAGCTAATCAAGCCACCAAGGCATTAAGAGAGGATCTTACAGATAGCAGGTCCATATGCTGGAGATGGCACGTAAACCCAAAAGCTTTGTATAGCATCAAACTGCCTAATTCAAATTGTGCCTCAGCCATTTATTTTACTTAAACCTGAGGATAATGCAGTATCATCACAAGGTTATTATAAAGAGAAAATTAATCTTTTTTTAAGATTTTATTCTTAGGAGACAGCGAGCGAGCGGCAAAGACAAAGGCAGAGGGAAAAGCAGGCTCCCTGTGGGGAGCCGAATACCAGAATCAATCCCAGGACCCCCAGATCATGATCTGAGCAGAGGCTCAACCACTGAATCACCCAGGTGCCCTATAAAGAGAAAATTAAATCCATGCAAACCTTTGTAACGATGTCTGGCATAAGACAAAGATTCAATACATTTAAATTACATTTACTCTCCACATTTTTCAGATTGGCATATTGCCTTCCTCAAAAATGTCAATTTGTGTATGGGATACTTCGGTGGCTCAGTGGGGGAGTCTGCTGGAGATTCTGTCCCCCTGCTAGTGCTCTCTTTATCTGAAATAAATAAAATCTCTAATAAACTTTGGAGGGACATCTGGGTGGCTCAGCGTCAGGTTAAAGTGTCTGCCTTTGGCTCAGGGCGTGGTTCCAGAGTCATGGGATCAAGTCCTGAATTGGGCTCTGCTTCTCCCTGTGCCTGTGTCTCTGCCTCTCTCTTTCTGGGTCTCTCATGAATAAATAAATAAAATCTTAAAAAAAACTTTGGATAAAGAATAAAGTGTTTTGAATCACAAAAAACAGGAGGGGGCAAAGGCAGTAACTTACTAAATATGGGAAAAAGCAAGCACTTCTCACTCATGCAAATAAAAACAAAGGTGGAAGATTTCAGCTGTGCAGGTAGGTGGCTCTACACATCACTATGCCTAGTTTGTTTCTTCATGGAGAAGAGTATATATAAGCCACACAAACATCAGCAATACTCACAGCCCTAAGGCTTCACACAGTAGAAAATGCTGAAGCAAGAGCTTATTTGATGCTCACTATAAGCCAAGATGAAGATGAGGGCTGTTCTCACTCAACAGTAGTGCCATACTGCAAACAAGCAGCAACCATTTCATTCAAGACATCTCTTCTTGCCCACTGTGAATCATAAAGATGCAATGTAGCATTGCTTTAATTATTGAAATCATTCTGTCACTTACCTTGGTGTGCACTGTAAATTTGACCTTATCTCTCTCACTGAGTGCATCAGGTATGTCAATCTGAAGTGAGGGATCAACATTCAGGTCCACAGATACAGATCTCAGCTGAAATACATTTTTTTGGCTATTAGTCTCAATTTTACTGTAGTGTTAAACCACATGGTTCTATGTCTATGTGAAAAATACATTTAACCAAACAAAAACTTCAACTAAGGTGGCTTAGAGCCAGAATGAAATCTTAAACTTCTCACATATATGCCCCAACTACAAAGAATATTCAAGAAGCATTACCAGAGAGGACACCACTGAAAGAAGTTAGAGAAGACAGAACAGTCATGTGGTATGGGATTCTGGAGAAGAGAAGAAAAACCAGCTCAAGAAAACCAATTTATACTCAGGAATTGATTCAAAGAGAGGAAACTAGACACAAGGTGTGGATTATAACAACATAGGCCTCAAAATTAGGAAAATCCCATTGTGGTGACACAGGAGGACAAGTGTGAACACTGCCCTGAAAGCAAAAGCAACTGATTTTGTGATTTGGTAATTCAGAGGAAAAGAATACCCAGTTTCTTTTTGCCAGTTTAAGTATTTTGGAAGAACTAGACTGTTTGGGGGGGAAGGAGTGTTAAAACGATTTTCCTACTAAGTTTAAAATATGATAAATTTCCTAATTCTTAAAGCATATAAGCTGATGGTCACTCTGAAGATCTGACACACAGCATGACAGCATGCAGAACAAGCAGCTCATCGCCCTCTCACCCAACTAGTAAGTAAGTGTCACAACTCTCTACATTACTGAACCTAGAGAATGCCAAGTGAAGACTGGCATTAATAGGATTACAGAACAGGAAATATGAAAGTATTTCCCTTTGGATTCTTTGCTTCAAACTTAGAAGCTCAACACCAAGGTTTAACTTCTGAAACTAGAGTATCTGGTTCAATCAGGTCTATAAACATATTCATATACAAAAAAATGATTACTGCTCTATCTTGGAAGTAGTCAGTACTCTCCTTTTCCTGAGAGCACTGCAACTCAACTTTAAATTGCAAAAACCACTCAGCCCTAGAACAATAACTCTCCTCTAATAAGCCTCAAAGAATAAAGGAGAAGTAATTCTTATTCAAAGAAAGACTTCAGGTATTAATAGGACCACAGCATACTGAACAGTCCCTGACATCTGAACCTCAATACACCTTCTAAATGGATTCTTGATGACTCCCATGAAATATTTGCTTGTTTGGCTTAATTTTCACATGTCCGTTTATGAAACCTCTGCAGAGATAAAGCCTCAAGGTCAGGGATACTTAATTTTACCACATCTGTGACTCTAGCACTGACATATTTCTGATAAAAGCTTCCTTCCTTCTGTTCATTTCCTACTAGGCAAATACGTGTTGGAAAGAAAACACCTCAAAATACTCACAAAATTTTTTTAAAAGTACACACAAAATTTGATTGCAGAGAATACTGACCATCCCACCTATCTTATGTTTGTACTCTGTAGACCAGAAAATAAAGTAGGCCAGATGTAAAAGAGGCAAGAGACACTGCTGGAAAGACAGGGTAGCCCATGGGATGGGTCAAAGGTGCATTTAAACAACTGCTGTTGGGATGCCTGGGTGGCTCAGCAGGTGAGCATCTGCCTTTGGCCCAGGGCGTGATCCTGGAGTCCTGGGATTGAGTCCCATGTCGGGCTCCCTGCATGGAGCCTGCTTCTCCCTCTGCCAGTGTCTCCGCCTCTCTCTCTGTCTCTTATGAATAAATAAAATCTTAAAAAAAAAAAAAAAAAAAAAAACCTGCTGTTTCCTAAGATTCACGAAGAGTCCCAAAGAAGTCACAAATCCTGGTTTCTAGCCAGCTCTCAATTTCTGAACACACTGACGATCCCATTTTAGCTCACTACAAGTGAAGCCTACAAACTCCACACGAACTTTTTGAGTTAGGATTGAAGAGAACCCAAGAGGAATGTAATCTAGTAAATGGGGTTCAATTAAGCACCACAGTCAAAGCTGCAATGGACTTTCCCAACTGCTTTTTGTTCCACTCAAATTATTCTGGTTTCCTCTCTTCCCATACTCTCAACCATAGAGGTAAAATCCCAGACTATTTATTACTACCTTCCTTTCTTGTCAGCATAGAAGTATCATTTTTTTGCAGTGAAGACAAACAGCGAAAACTACCAGAGGTTTCAAGGCTTTCCACCATAGCAGGATATCAAGCATCCAAGCTTCACCAGCCAAGTAATCATTTTTGCCAGGAAACATCACCCTCGAAAGGGACTCAAACAAAAACCCAACCACCTGATATGATAGTCTTAGCCAAACACACATACAAAACAAAAAACACCAAACAAACAACAAAAACAAAAAAAACAAACAAAAAAAACCAAAACACCCAGACAATACATTAAGTCTGCATGAGCCTTAAAGAACTCTTGTCTGAAAAAGATTCTAGCATAATTCTAAGCATTGAGGCCATCACCAAATCAAGAGTCCTCCCTGCTATTAAATGAACTTTCTTGTATTGAAGAAGCATAGAACTCTCCAGATAATAAAGCAGATACATCATCAAGGAGTAAAAAGTTCTGAAATGTTCAAAGCTCCTAAGTCAGCATTGTATCCTAACTCCAGAAGCACAAGTATGATTAAAAGGTCAGCATTCCTTCTTCTGCATAGTCAACAAAACACTCCACAGCCCCATGCCACAGTACTTGCTAAATAAACCACCAAGATGGAGGGTATAAGGAGATGGCATCTCTCCATAAACTTTCCCCCATTCACCCACCTCCACCCCCTATTCTAAATATTCAGAGTACTGCTTAGCAATGCAGGCCAACACTGTCAGTCTTTGACTTGAGCCACAGATGTCAAAATACCTAGAATGGTTGTTTAAATCAGCAAGGAAGCAGACTTCAGAACTATCTGACCTAGGCATTATTTTTTGTTTCCCAGTTCCCTTAGGTACCTGAGAATGGAATTTAAAATGTATCTACTCTCAAACAATGTAGTTTTAAAACTTTCTTTTGAAAAAGAAAAAAAAAGAAAAAGAAAACAAAACTTTGTTTTGTAGGTTTCTACTGCATCACATATCCAAAGTTACAGATAGGAGTTTCCACCCCCAAAGTACTTCCCTACCAGATCCTTTTTTTTTTTTAAACCAGATTAATTCTTACAGTTAGGATTACAATAATCTTTATGAGAAGGGTAAACAAGCACTGTTCCATTTAGAATGCAAATTTTAGCTGTTTTTTTTTTTTTTAAGTCGGAATGCCTGGTAAAAGAACCTGGAAAGGAAAAAAACGGATTCAGAATCCCTGTGCATTCCCTCACCTGCTCATCACCTTTAGAACTGGGGTGATGAGCCTGACACTGCTACAGGACAATTCTGCAGAGTCCTGAGATGCTAAGGACTACTTTTGGTCCAAATCTTACTTATGATTCACCCTGGTACAAAATACCACCATCTATCTGCAAAGCTCCTTCCTCAAATGGTTTAATGGCTTACAGATGGCAAAGGGTACCTATGTGACTGGACAACACAGAAAACTGGATTCTAAAATTCAGAACCCACAGGGCGAATAGGAGAAAATACTTACAGAAGGTATAATAAAGGTTAGGGTGACTACAGATTCCAGTATACCTTAGCGCCATACAACCAAAACGACAAGACAACATAATGGGAAGAAATTATCTCCCAGTAACTGTTCTGCTAGAATGGGGGCTAGCTGAACAGCCATTTACATGAAACTCTGTTGGGGGCAGGGGATGGGCTAAATAAACTATGAGTATTAAGGGAAGGCACTGGAAGGCACTTGTGAGGAGCACTGGGTGTTATTCTAATCGATGAATCACTAGATTATACTCCTGAAACCAAAGTTACACTTTATGTTAACTAACTACAATTTTAAAAAAACTTGAAAATAAAAATAAATAAAACCAGTTTAGCACACAGGAAGAAGTTGAATATGCTAGCGTATGTGACATAATGTATCTTCTCAAACTGTTTATTTGAAGCCTGCCTTGTAAACTAGATTTTAATTTTAATCACGAGAACTAAGAAACAGGCTATTTCAGCTAGAAAAGTATGCATACCTTGACTAACCCAATACTCAGTAGTGAGGAAATAAATCAAAAAATGATCAGCTGCAGACTTATTCTAGATTTGCATTAGTTCCAAAAACAAGACTCATATGATCATACTTAATAGATGCTTTGCTACTGTTTCAATTCATTCGTAAGAAGTACTGTATTAGAAATTCTATTACCCTACCTTCCTTGAAACCCCTCTTTAAGATTCAAGTATTACTACTCCCAAGTGTTTGTTACTGTTTTCTTCCATCCTGAAGGGTAACCAAAACCTGCTTATTATCTGTGTTCAGTTCCAGCTTTTTATCATAGCACTGGCGCATGAAAAACAATTCAACCAACTGTAAGCAATGTATAAGCACTGCTTTTACAGATACTTGTCTTCATCTCCTGTCTCCCTCCCCCACCAAGTGGATCTCCCCTTCCTGGAATTCAGGGCTGCCAATATTAGTCCTCAAAAATAAAGGAATCGAAGACTTCTGGAAAATTTCAGTCTATGAACACAGGTAAGAAGTATGGAAATTAGTCAAATGCTTTAAAAAGCAGATAAAAGGCTGCAGCAAGTGATCAGATTTCCACCACTCATCTTGGTGAGATGGGACCCAGAGGGACCCCATCCCTACTGACACCAACCATTCTAACCAGTAGTCTACCGACACACAAGCTGTCCACGGTAGAACACCGCAAACTGCAGGGCATTTGGAGGCTACGTAGCCCCGAGTTCCTAGAACAGGAACCAAGGCTTGGAAGAAGGTCAGTACAGTGCACTCAGCGAATGGATAAACTGAATCATCACTTCACAAAGCTGCAACCCTATGAACAAGTCAAATTCCAACAAGGAATCAGAGATTAAATTGAAATACTGGTGTAAATACATTCATTTCAAGAAACCCACCTATGTGCCAGATACCTGAATTATTTTTCAAATGGGTTGAACTGTATGATCTGTAATGATCTTCTAGCAGAGTCTACTCAGAAGCAATACACCAATGCTGCAGAGGTTGTTGGCAGCACCAACAAATCCATTCAAAGCTCAAGTCCTCTGCCTCCCCACCAAGACTGGGTCCAGCAGTTCCCAGGTCTATCAAGTCTAGGGCCCTCTGAAACAAACCTGACATTTTATACATTAGTCCTGTTGATGAGGGTGTTTAGGAACATTCATTACCCAATCCTCAAGATCTTACTTTATGATCAACCCAAGATGAAATGGATGTAGGTTTAAAAATAAAAAAATTTACTTTCGCCACCAATGAAGATGGTTCAACAGGGGCAGAGCTGAGTTAAGCTTGTGTCATCTAAATTTGAGATACAAATGCTAGCATACAAAGAGAAGGCAAAGGCAGCCTGTTTCATGGTTGGATTTCTGCTTTGAGTCAGAGGTAAAGCACATTTCCCAGATCATTCAGATGTAAAGTTTACAATACCTTATTTACCAGCTCCGTGTTTCCATCCGCATAACGTTCAAGCTTTGTAGTGCTCTCCACAATAGGTCAAGCAAAAGCCTTGGAAACTGGGGACATCTGCATTTGTACTCTTCACGATTTACACACTAGAATGAAAACTTACAGGCCTGCCCCCCTCCCCCAAACAAGCAAATCATAAACTCTTCAGGCAGAAAATGCACACCACAGGTTAACATAAGCACCTATCTTGAGAAAATTACCCTCTCTCTCTCCAGACCACAAGTAGTACCTTAAAAGCTTACACCAAATTTGTGAAAGGAAAAGCAGGAGGGATCAAGGCAAACACCCAATTTCTTGGGACACTTGGGTGGATCAGCGGTTGTGTCTGCCTTTGGCTCAGGGCATGATCCTGGAGTCCTGGGATCGAGTCCCACATTGGGCTCCAGGTATGGAGCCTGCTTCTCCCCTCTGCCTATGTCTCTGCCTCTCTCCCTGTCTCTCATGAATAAATACAATCTTTAGAAAGAAAAAAAAAAAACAATTTTTTTTAAAGACTGTATTTATTTATTCACGAGACACAGAGACAGAGAGAGACAGAGACAGAGAGGCACAGACACAAGCAGAGGGAGAAGCAGGCTCCATGCAGGAAGCCTATCGTGGGTCTCCAGGATCACACCCTGGGCTGAAGGCGGCGCTAAACGGCTGAGCCACCCAAACCGCTGGCTGCCCAAAAGACCCAATTTCTAAATGGAAAGAAGTTCAGTCCTTTCTCTGTTCCTTAACTACAACTTACACAATCCCACCCCCCCTCCCCATGTATTTATGGTTTGCATTTGGGGTATGAAACCGCAGACGAATTCCACATCCTTCTTTTAGGGGGAAGATCTCTTAAGAGTAATCATTGGCCAATCATAAATAGGTGTTAAGAGATGAAGCAGCTTTTTAGAAAGCTAGATCATGCAGAGAAATTTCAATTTATGCTTGTGAGGGGCAGCCCCGGTAGCGCAGCAGTTTAGCGACGCCTGCAGCCCAGGGCGTGATCCTGGACACCCTGGATTGAGTCCTACGTCGGGCTCTCTGCATGCAGCCTGCTTCTCCCTCTGCCTGTGTGTCTCTGCCTCTCTCTCTCTGTCTCTAAGAATAAATAAATAAAATCTTTTTAAAAAAAATTTATACTTGTGAGAAGTTTGCCACGTTCACAGGAGACAAGATGTCCTACAGCGGTCTTCTTACGTTTTCAAAGACTGAAGGCAGAATTTTATAAAGCTCTAAAATACTTTCCTCAAAAGAACTGGATTCATTACAAGTTAGGTTGCTTCCTTAAATACTACCTAACTGCATGAGCCTTTCACCATAGCCATTTGAAGCATGGAGTGCTAACCACCTACAGAACTACTCTTGTCTAATTTCCTCAAGCATTCAAGCCCCGACAAAGCAAAGATTTTACACAAGTTCTACCCACAGCACACTTCTCTGTGAGCTTGCATCCGGGTCCACAATGCTCTGAGAGCAAGTGCTGTGTCAGAGCCTTTGCAGTCTCAGGTTTCCAAAATGGTATTGAACTCCACCATGGTAAACACACAGCTGACCTCATAACCTTCAATTGTCCAGAACCTGCTAAGAAAACCATATTTTACCATCTTTTGGTAAATATGGTTCCTCAAAACTGAGGAGAAAACTAATTCCGAACACGGTCAACAATGCTTGTTTCATACAGCATATTATTTCCTTAGGATTTATCAATCCTAAATCTGACAAAATTTGAAATGGGTTTACTAATAATTAGCCTCTGGAACATGACCTAACCCACACACACCATATCATCTTAGGGAGAAAAATTAACAAGTGATTCTCAATCAAGGGACACTTGACAATGCACAATTTTACTCACTACTGGAGGGAAGGGAGCAATCACCTAGAAGAGGCCAGCAATACTGCTGAACACACTAAAATGCACAGGACAGTTCAGAACAAAAAATTATCAAGCCCCAAATGTCCACGGTTATTTAAGTTGAGAAACGCTGCTTTACACTAAAGCTCTATATTAGATGTTTAGGTCTCACCAAATGAGAATTTAATCTCAAAATATAGTTAATTCTCCCTTGGCCATTTCTTTTCATAGCCAAAAAAATTTGAGCAGATTATGACCTGCTAAACTAGAATTCACAAATAAGGATAAGACATGATGTACAAGTTACTGATCCAGAACTAAGGTCTGGGAGGCTCTGATTAAGTCCTACTTCTGGAGCATAGAAAATTAAGGGAAAAATGAAGTCAACCATTTACGTATTAACTTCAAGTCCACAAAAATTAGTAAATGCGGACTTGCTATAAATCGTTCAAAGTTCAAGACTGTTCCTTTTTGTAACACAAATTCTAAGTCACTCTTCACCAAAGCTGAGGTGAGGGTAGGGTCTCTACAACTTCCACACCAGTTAAAACACACACACACACACACACACACACACACACACACACACACACACGGCACCTGGGAGGCACAGTCAGTTAACACGTCTGACTCTTGGTTTTAGCTCAGGTCATCATCACAGGGTCCTGGGATCAAGCCCCACACTGGGCACCACACTCAGGGTGGAGTCGGCCTGAGATTCTATCCCTCCTTCCTTTCCCCGTCTAAGATAAATAAAACTTTTAAATAAGTAAAAAGATAAAAAATAAAAATAAAAAAACTACCTGCAAGCTAGAGCAGCACCATAAACATTAATGACTGGCTGAGGAGACACCATCCACCCAAAGTCCACAAAACCAACTAGTGAAAAGGTCAAGCTATAATAGCGGTAGTGGGGAGGGGGTATCACCATGCACAGCTTTTCTTAGGTGTTAAAATTTAACCACTCCAGCAACAATTTAAGATTAAAAAAAAAAGTGGAGAAGCAATCAGGACCTACATTCAATTTACCATAGGTTTGCTAGACTAGCAGGAAAGAGACTCATCACCTTAGAAAGATATACAATGAATGTGTTAGTAGAAACTCAAACATGCTGCCCACCTATTTTAAGGACTTTGGCAAAAAGGCGGCCCAGGTTAACTATTTCTGCAGGAACAACTTTCTGCATAATCTTCAATTGTATTCCCCTACCCACAAAAAACTCCAGATAAATACAATCTTTCCTATCAGTAGAGGAGTTAAAAAAACAAAATCAATCCTGTATCTTTTCTCCCTAACTGCTTTCTGGGAAAAGAGATATATCCTTACACCCTCAACTAATGGATATAACTAAACGGAAATGTCAGGCTACCAGATACAAACCAATATGCCTTTTAGTTTTGCTAAACAAGCAGAAAAGAGTACTTACTACTCAAGCATTCAAAATACTTGATTATGTTCCCTACTTTATTAGTGGATCTAAACTCCATGAACCCCCTTCCTCATGTAAATCCCTAAGTAATTAGGGGGGAAAGTTTATTTTTTTGTAAAAATATAAAATAATTCAGTCAATTAACAAAGCTATATTATGGAAATAGTTTGCCTAAGATTTGACTTCCTGTTATTTCACATTTGTCCCAAACTCCCTTTTGCTGAAGACTGAAAACCCCCTAGACTTGATCCACAGCACAGAGCTACTAGCATCAGATACAAGAAAGCAAAAGGAAGCCAAGAGTTAAAGTAATATTTCATTAGGCTTCATTATTTCCCAATTTCTGTAACTTAAAAAAAATAATCCTTTCCTGTATCCACTAAAACAGAAAGAAATAGCCTTTACAATCCTTCAATTCTGTTGGGAGCATCACAGTGGTAGGAAAGTTATTTTAAAAGCCAGCTACAGGGGGATCCCTGGGGGGGCTCAGCGGTTTAGCGCCTGCTTTGGCCCGGGGCACGATCCTGGGGGCCCGGGATCGAGTCCCGCGTTGGGCTCCCGGCATGGAGCCTGCTTCTCCGTCCGCCTGTGTCTCTGCCTCTCTCTATCATAAATAAATAAAAATAAATATTAAAAAAAAAAAAGCCAGCTACAACATACTGTGGTAGCAAACAGGTCAGTTGAAGTTGCTAAGTCCTTTTAAATAGCTGTATGAAGCAGATTCCGGATCAAGAGGAGAGGTTACCAGGTGGGGAAAAAATATTGCTGTCAAAAATCCCTGAATTTCTATAGAGAAAACTACAGAACGCTACAAAGAATCACGATCTCGAGTTTCCACTTCTAGTTTGGTCAAAAACAAAAAGCAGAAAACACTACTTCAACTTGGGGTGTTTAGATCTCCTTTCGCACATAAAGTTGCATTTCCAGAACGCAGCACGGATACTCTTGTTGGAAGAATCCAGCTGGCTGTGTCACCTGCGGCACCCACTACACGTGCGGCGGATCAAAGGTTGCTTTTAACCTCCAAGTAGATCTAACTAAAATGCCTTCCAGATTACTCGCATTTGAGAACGCTCTGTATTCTTATGATTTTTTTCATTTTCTGTCAGAAACACTTTCCTGGTGATGATTTTGCACCTAACGTGGCTCGTACCCACCTCTATCAACTGTGAAACTATCAAACGTAAATGACCAATGAAAGTAGAGACCTCTCCTAATCGTTAATCGGCTACAGTATCCTAAACTTACTGCATTAGTTATCTCTCAAACCCCAAGATTTAAGGGGCGTGCGGGCAGCTTACATAAGCAGTTTTTAGAAGGAAAAAAATAGTTCAAATATTCGAGCACCTACTAAAAAACGGCAGAATTCCCGCAGTGACGCATTTCGTGCTTATAAAGTTCTAAAGATGTTAACATGCTTCAGATTTGACTTGATATATTTCCCCAGTATCTGGGCCAAAAAGCTTCGGGGCGGGGGGGAGGGGGGGGCACGGCTCGAAGGCAACAGAACCAAAAGCTGCCATTTACTGCACGTCAAGCGGGTTTCAGATTCCCCATCCAGTCTTTACAAAGCCGCAGTTTTCACAACTTTCCACGTGAGAGCACGTCCTCGAGCCCCCCGAGAGAAGCTCCGGAGACTCGCCGCGCGCCCTCGTCAAGCGGATCCCCGGCCGGTCCTGCGACGCTGTTTCTCGCCTCGGGTCTGCGGCCCTCGAAGAGAAGGGAGCGAAGGGCGCGCGGGGTCCGGGGAACGGCTCTCGTGGGGACACAGGGCTGCACGAGCAGCCCCCGAGGGACGGGGGGAGGAAGGCGAGGCTCCAGGAGGTCGGCAGGGCCTCCCGTCCTGGAGCACGAGGGCGAGGAGGGCCTCACCTTGCTGCGATCCTCCTCTTGCTGCTGCAGCAACTCGGGAACCGCGGCCATGGCGACGCGGGCCTCGAGCGGGGGCAGCCTGGCTGTGCGAGGAAAGAAGAGGCTGGGCCGCCGCCGCCTCCGGAGAGCCTCACGGGGGCGGCCGCGGCCCCGCCTCCGCCAGCCTCCCTGCCCGATGGCAGCAGGAGGCCTCCGGACTCCGCCACCATCCCAGCAGCCCCGGGAAAGGCCAGCAGCGCGCGCCACGTGCTCCCCCAGAGCGGCCTCCCCCGTCCCCGCAGCCGTCCATCTTGGAGCCGGGCAAAAAAAGCTATGCGTGGCCTACCCTCGCTCCGGGCCACGCGGAAACCGCCGTCCGCAGGGCCGCGAGAAGGACTCGGAGCAAGGAGCACTCCAGCAGCAAGGCGCCTCTCAAGAAAGCCCGCGCTCTCGTGCGGGGGAATTTATCACTCAGCCAGAGTCCAAGATGGCGACGGGCCGTGACGTAAAGAAGATCTCGTGAGAGAGTGAGGGCGCGATTTGGAGGAGCCCGCGCGAACGCTCGAGGGGAGGGACTCCCCAAGGATCGCGGGAGCGTCTCCGGTGGTGAGGAAGAGGCCAGCGATGGGGCGTGAGCGCCGCAGCGCATGCCGGGATCGCCGCCCCTTAGGCGGGGCCTAACTCGAGCTCAGAGCGCGGGACCGAGGAAAGGACGGGTCCCGAGAGGGCTGTCGGCGCTCTGGAAGTCGAGTGAAGTGTGGTGGCTTTTGAGGTACCTCCCCGGGCCGTGAGCGGTCTCTTCCCCAAGCCTGACTTCCACACGAGGGGCCCGGCCGTCCTGTCCCGCCGCGCTTCTGCACGCAGGGCGGAGCGGGAGGCCCCTCTGACCCCCTTCCCCCGCTCCTTCCTGGGGCGGCCCTTCTGGAGCCCAGTTCCCGCGACTAACACGGTGACGGCGCGGCCCTCGTCGAGCCCCCCGCCTAGGCGGACTGAACACCGGGGACGTCTGGCCCCGAGCTGTGCTAGCTCACGTTCAGCAAGTGCTGGTTCTTCCGGCTTTTTTACTTATTTATGATAGTCACAGAGAGAGAGAGGCAGAGACAGGCTCCATGCACCGGGAGCCCGACGTGGGACTCGATCCCGGGTCTCCAGGATCGCGCCCTGGGCCAAAGGCAGGCGCCAAACCGCTGCGCCACCCAGGGATCCCTCTTCGGGCTCTTAAAGAGAGTTTTGCTTTGGAAATAGCTTTGTCCAAACATGTCGAAAAATGTTGATGGAATGCAGTTGAAGGCACCTTGTACTGATGCGGCTACATTTTCGCCGTTCACATATTTAATACATGTGTTATCTAATAACATTTTTCTCTTTCATAGGAGTGCAAAACTAAAACGCCTTCGATGTTGCAAGTAGATTAGAGGGAAGTGAGAAAGCTTCTAAAGATGAGGGCGTTTCAGACCATCTGCAGGCAGCTCAGAAGCTCAAGGAGGTTTTCTCTAGAACCAGCCGCCCATGTGGATTTCTCCACTTCTTCTTGCGCCTGTAGCCGAAAGAAAAAGGTGAGCGCTTACCAGGAAGTGGACCAAGGAAAGTACTCCGATTTAGTACAGTCTGTCTTGTCGTCCAGAGGCCTCGCTCAGACTCCAGAATCCTTATTTGAGGAAGATAATTTACTGTATGGCCCTGTGAGTAAGTGTAAGCCCCCAAAGCAAGATGAGAAAGCAAGAGTTCCAGGAAACTGGTGTCCTCTCTTCAACCCAGAGAGAATAAAGCTAAATGCAACAAGTACTCCTACAATCCCTTTGAAAATCCCTCTGCAAAGAAATATGATACCAAGTGTGACCAAGATCCTTCAGCAGACCATGACATCGGAACAGATTTTCTACTTGGAGAGGTGGAAAAAGCGGATGATTCTGGAACTGGGAGAAGATGGCTTTGAAGAATATTCCTCAAGTAATTTTCTCAGTCCTGGTTCTATACAGTTACTGTGTTTTCTAGAATATAGAGCACCAGTGTCAAAAGAGTAAGGGTGTTTTTTGACCTGAACCAGTGAGGCGCTTTCAAATGATAATTAGCATTAAGTAGCACCCTGTGCATATTAACTAAAACCTCATGAAAGCCCTATAGGTATACTATTCTCATTTCACAGATGAAACCGAAACACGGCGAGCAAGTAATTTGACCAAATGATGTAGAAAATCCTTTTATAAACTGCAAACTTAAATATTAGAGCTGCTTGTTTTCTTTAAGGAAAAGAATCAATCACCTGATAATGGAATTCTACTCGTTTGCCAGGCATTCTAGTCAGAAGGTAGTAAATACCCCTTGCTCTACTTATCCTCATTGACATGTAAATTTAAACACTAGCGATAAATCAGAACACGTGATTTGTATTTCGATTTTGGTAAATTGAGATAATCTGATGCTCTTGATTAGTAACAATAAACTTCAGCTTTCAACTCCTAATTTACTAACTTGTTAGGCAAGGAGAATAGCTTCCTTTAAACAGGTTCCATTCAAAAACAAGGTGAAAAAGACCGTTGGTACAAGTGAATTAGCTGGTCCCACTCAGGATTATATGGTTGTCTTTTGTTAAAGCTAGGTTTTACATTGATCAATCCGTAGCCCCATGCTTCTCAGCAGTACGTATACCCCTAGTGGTTTGTACAGAGCACTTTTAATTTTAAGAGAAATGCACTTATTTTGTACCATCTTAGAAAAAAACTGTGGGTAATACAGTAAATGTGTGGTCACGTGTTTTAAGTATTTATGTAGACAGCACCTGGATATGGCAAAAAATGGTCAAGGTCCAAACATTCCTCAGCTGTGAGGAGGGAGGAATCTATGCAGGAGCTAACTGCCTTTAGGTATTAAGTAGCAACCATTAAGCTTTCTAAACAACATAAAATGAAATCTTTTAATGGCATCTCACATTTTTTATTTGTACCTCTAGGACTTAGAATTGACATTGGTTCCTCATGGGAAGTTGTTTTTGAATTTCCTTAAAGCTGGGTTATCAAAACTTGTGGAATCCTGAGATCATGGAGAAGAAAAGTAAAGGCAGAAACCTACTTAGGACTTTGGGAACCTAGGACTTGTATGTAGCCCGTGGCACAAAGCAGAAAAGTACTCTGGAGGCCCCCTTGATATAGAGAAAGAGTTTCTTTTGGGAAGGTGAAGGTGCTCCATTATCCCAAGCAGAGAGAAAACTGGTTGTTTTCCATATAATCAACTTTGTTGATCTCGATGATTTCTCTGATGTGTTTCTCAGTTAACTCAAGATCAATTTTAAGAAACGGGCAGAATCACTTTTCCCCCCTGTAAGAGGCAGTCATAGGAAGATTAGTATCATGCTCTTCCCCAAACGATAAAAAAGGGAAAAAAAGAAAAACCATGTCACAATCCACTAAATTGATGAATAGGTCAGGAGAGACAGGTTTTAAAATACTGTATTGATAAATTCCTGTCCTCCTGCTCTCCCCAAAGGCTAGATAGAGCATAGAGATGTGCCCAGAGCTGGCATTCTCGAAACATTTAGTCAATATCACAAGCATCAGCTTACCTTTTGAAGATTGCCAAGAATAAGAAAGTCTGACTTGGATTTTATATTTAAGTGTTGATCATAGTGGAAAAGGCTTGGGTTTATTTTTTGTTTTTTACTGCAGTGACTTTTTAATCTTGAAATATTATCCATCATGCCAGTTTATCAGAATCTTGGAGATTAATGGAATATTTTTTTATGCACTTTATAATGCTGGGACTGGAAAACATTTCACTTTCATTCCTTTTATTGAATGAGTATTCTGACTTGATGCTATCTGCAATAAATCATGTGCCTTTTAAATTTTACTTTGATAAATTCAGTTATATTTAATGTTCTGAGCCTTACAATCTCGCAGATCCTATAATCTAGATTCCAATGTTTGTTGCCTCTTCTATGTGAAGGACCCAGCCAAGGGTTAAGCCTGCAGTGGAGAATGAATTGTTTTTTACTTGGCATTAGATAAAGCAGTTTGTTTTCTTCCTGTTTTGACTATATTTGTGTTCTGCTTCATTAAGCTAGTTTATAGATGAATACTGTACTCTTACTTAGGTTTTAATTCCATCTGTCTTAAATTTTTTGTAGGCCTTTCATGTGCTAATAATCCAATTGAGCCAGGTAAATTTGGAGTGTAATAATTCAGTTCTTTAGTTGAATTTCATTTAAATCCACAAGAAATTTCCCAGAAGTGATTCCAATTTTTTGCCAGTGGTAGAAGAACTGACCTTTCAAAATATTGGTAAAATAGTATTTGACAAATGTAATGTGCTTGAAATTACCCAATTAGATGAGATTTTCCTTATTTTCTGGGGGTCTTTTTCCCTACATCAATATTTCCGACTCTGCTTCTGTGTGTATGTAAATGATGGTCCCTAATTTTGCCATCCTCACTCTGCTGTATGATGGACTGGAATTGAACATGGTCTCTATTGCCAGGCTGCTAGTCTACCTTTTTTGCTTTCGGGCAAATTAAGAATATTGTGTGGGCCTCACTCGTTAAACTGGGAGTAATGATTCTTATCTTGCTGGATTGTTGTGTTTGAAAGTTAAATAATATTTTGAAAGCGCCAAGATCACTGTTTAGCACAGTGCCTTCTCTTTGTTTCCTTCCCTTTTCAAGGGTCAAGTGAATATGTAGAATTTCTTGGATTTGTTTGTGTTGTCTTCAGAGTGAGGATATACAGATATCAAATCATTTTTTTGTATATCTGAAATAAATACAATCTCATGTCAGTTATACATGAAGTTTTTTTTTTTTAAAGATTTTATTTATTCAAGAGAGACAGAGAGACAGACAGAGGCAGAGACATAGGCAGAGAAAGAAGCAGGCTCCATGCAGGAAGCCCGATGTGGAACTTGATCCTGGGACTCCAGGATCACACCCTGAGCCAAAGGCAGACGCTCAACTGCAGAGCCACCCAGGGATCGCTCAAAAAAATTTTTTAAGCATATGAGGAAAAATTTCAGGACAGAGCTACTGTTTAAGCTGTTCTAGTCCCCTCGAAAAGTACAGAAGAGTGTTACATATTTCCTCTCCTTGCCCCCAAGTCCCAAAACATCCAATTTGTTTTTAATTTGTATAAGCCTTGATTTTCATTCCTTGTCTATTAGTAAAAAGATTCCCTCTACCTATGTTCATTAATTCAGTGTTAGTCATAAAAAGAACTGTGAGGGATCCCTGGGTGGCGCAGCGGTTTGGCGCCTGCCTTTGGCCCAGGGCGCGATCCTGGAGACTCGGGATCGAATCCCACGTCAGGCTCCCGGTGCATGGAGCCTGCTTCTCCCTCTGCCTGTGTCTCTGCCTCTCTCTCTCTCTCTCTGTGACTATCATAAATAAAAAAAAAAAAAAAAAAAAGAACTGTGAACAGAAGCCCTGTTCCTTCTTTCTAATAATTATCATAACTAGTTAAGTTACTAAAATGGACACTTAAATTCATAGTACCATACATTACGTGTGGTCTTGTTATCCCCAGATCTTCAACTGTAGCTTTGGCCTAATTCTACTAGAAATTTTTCATTTTAACTTAATTTTTTTATTCAAACCATTTTAATCCCTTTGGTTTTCTTTTTTCTTTTTTTTTTTTTTTTAAGATTTTATTTATTAATGAGACACAGAGAGAGATTGGCAGAGACATAGGCAGAGGGAGAAGCAGGCACCATGCAGGGAGTCGGACGCAGGACTCCATCCCCAGTCTCCAGGATCACACACTGGGCTGAAGGCGGCGCTAAACCGCTGAGCCACCCGGGCTGCCCTCCCTTAGATTTTCAAAGTACATTCTTAGACTTCACAAGAGGCTAAAATGTGGTATCTTAGCAGTTATCACTTAAAGATAATTTATGGAGGCAGCCCGGGTGGCTCAGCGGTTTAGCACCGCCTTCAGCCCAGGGCCTGATCCTGGAGACCCAGGATCGAGTCCCACATCAGGCTCCCTGCATGGAGCCTGCTTCTTTCTCCCTCTGCCTGTCTCTCTCTCTTTCTTTCTCCCGCTGTGTCTCTCATGAATAAAAAAAAAAATCTTTAAAAAAAAAACCTAAACATCTAAAAAAAGATAATTTATCTAATTTCTAATTTTATTGTTCAGAGGGTTTTAAGTATTTGTTTTTTAGTACTAGCTTTTTGTTTGTTTTTCTTTTTGCCCTGATTTCTTTTCAGACATATTTTTACAAGGGAAACGGTTCCATAAAGCCTTGGAAAGCATACTTTCACCCCAAGGGGACTTGAAAGAGAGAGATGAGAATCTTGAATGTGGATATGTTGAAAGTGTCCAGCATATTCTGAGAGATGTCAGTGGAGTGCGAGCTCTGGAAAGCGCTGTTCAACATGAGACCTTAAAATATGTGGGTCTACTAGACTGTGTGGCTGAGTATCAGTAAGTATCAGAATTTTTTTTCCATCAAAGTGTGGAGATAAATTAATGCAGGTAGGACAGATGATGCCTGTCAAACAGTATTTTTTCTTCTAACCTGCTGTTTCAAGATATAGCCATGTGAAATAACATATGTGATACTATAAAAGAATTGGGTATGGGGCAGGAGGTAAAGACAGATACAGGAGGAAGAGCCTCATAATTCTTGTAAATCTGTGTTCCAAAATCAAAGTGTGTGTATGGTGGAGAAAAGGTATAATTTTTCAATATCCAGCATGTTCCTCCTCCCCTAACCCCAAGCAAGCTACCAACCACTAGATCCAATTTGCTGGGGCACCTGGGTGGCACAGTCAGTTAAGTGTCCAATTCTTGGTTTTACAGGAGGGGCAGGTGCTTAGGTCCTGTTCTCAGGTTCATGAGATCGAGTGCTGTATTGGGCTCTGTGCTAAGTGTTGAATCTACTTAAAACTCTCTCCCCCTCTCTCTGCTCTCCCATGTACTTGTATGCACACACTGTCTCTCTCTCTCTCAAATAATTCTTAAAGATCCCATTTGATTTCTGCATTCTCTTTCCCATTTCCCTAAAAATAGCACCTTGATCTGTTAGCCCTGAAAATCATTTCTTTCCCTGGCTTCCATGCAGCGTTTGCCATGGATAGGAACTCTGAGCTTACTTAAGCTTCCTGTGGTTTGTAAATTGCTGCTGTGTTACTATTTTTCCCACATACTCCAGATTCCAAAAAAAGGATGTAAGCCACACACCATGATAGGTTAAAAACCTGTGAATGTAACTCTTGGAACACCAGTTAAAATTTAAACTAAAACAAATTGACAGAATATGTATGCATTAATCTAGAAACTGTTCAAGCCCCCTAACAGTTTTGTGCCATAGCTGCCTCATATCTGAAGAACTCTATGTGCCTAGAAATTCAATAAGCTATTTTTAGTTGCCCTGTAACCAAGGTGGCCATACCATCCGTTCTACCCAAGGCCTACAAGAAGTTTGTGACACCAGACACTTCACACAGTGCTGTCCATAGTACCAATGTTTGTTTTCTGCTTTTTTTTTTTTTTTTTTTTTAAATTCATGAGAGACACACACAGAGAGAGAGAGAGGAGGCAGAGATACAGGCAGTGAGAGAAGCAGGCTCCATGCAGGGAGCCCGACGTGGGACTTGATCCCGAGTCTCCAGGATCACATCCTGGGCCAAAAGCAGGCCCTAAACCGCTGAGCCATCCAGGGGTCCCTGTTTTCTGCTCTTTAAGTGGAAAGCATCAACACTGAAAATACTAGATCTAGTTGGCTTATTGTGTTGTTTTAAGTCCTTTATTTCCATTAGATCTAGTTGGCTTATTGTGTTGTTTTAAGTCCTTTATTTCCTTACTTACCTTCTGTCTGGTTCTATCCATTATTGAAAATAGGTATTAAAATCTCCAACTATTATTATAGAACTGTATTTCTGGGGCACCTGGCTGACTCATTCAGAAGAGCATGTGACTCTTGATCTTGGAGTTGGAGTTAGAGTCCCATGTTAGATGTAGAGATTACTTAAATAAAAATAAAGTTTAAAAAAAACCTATTTCTCCCTTCAATTTTGACGGTTTTGCTTCATATATTTTGCTAGTCTGCTACTAGGTGCATAAATGTCTATAATTGTTATATCTTTTTGATGTAGTGAACCTTTTTATTAAATATAATGTCTTTTTGCCTCGTCTTTTTTATTTAAAGACTGTTTTGTCTGCTGTTAGAGCCATCTTTGCTTTCTTCCAGTTTCCATTTGCACAGAATATTTTCTCTTTTTACATTCACCCTATTTGTGTCTCTTGTAGACAGCATGTAGTTGTTGAATCGTGTGTTTTATCCATTCTGCCAATCTCTCTTTTGATTGAAGAGTTTAATCTATTATATTTAAAGTAGTTAGTGATAAGGAGAGACTTCTGTCATTTTGTTATTTGTTTTCTATAGGCATTCTAGCTCTTTTGTCTCATTTCCTGTATGTTACTGTCTTCTTTTGTGTTTTGTTTCCCTTTTTGTAGTGAAACATTTCAATTCTTTTCTCATTCCCTTTATGTATATTCTGTAATATATTCCTTGTGATTACCATAGGGATTACATTTAACATCCTAGTTATAATGCTGTAATTTGAATTTGTACCAACTTAACTTTGACATACAAAAACTCCTTTAACAGCTTTGTCCCTATCCCTTTCAATTATTGATGTTACAAAATTGTCTTTATATATTATGTGCCCCAAAACATAAACTAATAATTTTTTTAGGCTTCTTAATCTCTTATATTATGTAGAAAACAAACCACTGATCCTCCACTCACCCATCCATGGGCCCCTTCCTCTCATTGCCAGCAACAGAATACTACTGGTAGGATAAGGTTAAAAGTTAGAAAGGGAGTCAGTATGTCTTCAAAAGTACTTTGGAACATGTCTAACTCAGGGTCTTGCAAAAGTGGCAAGAATTTGCCTGGTGGATCCAATAGAATGTGTAGTATTATGGATATACAAGTGTAAGGAAATGGACTGGAGCAACTGAGACAAAAAAAAAAAAAACTTGGAGCATAAATGAGAACTAGCTCTGATGGGGCAGGAAATGATGCAGAGACTCAAGTCGGAGGAGCTCCAATTTCAGCAGCAATAGCTGATACTCCAGCTGGAGTTGAAAGTGCAAGAAAAAGCCTAGGAGAACTGCAGAGAGCTCAAGAACAATTAGAGAAGGAGATGAATGGGGCACCTGGCTGGCTCAGTTGGTTAAGCACCTGCCTTTGACTCAGGTTATGATCCCAGAGTCCTGGGATTGAGCCCCACATCAGGCTCCCTGCTCCACATCCCTGTCTGCTTCTCCCTCTCCCTCCACCCCTACCCATTCCCACACTCTTACATACTTTCTGTCTCAAAAAAACAAATAAAATCTTCAACAAAGAAAGGAGGAGATAAGAATGAGTATAGAAAATAAGAGCTAGAGCACCTGGGTAGCTCAGTGGTTGAGCATCTGCCTTGGGTTCAGGTTGTGATCCTGGGGTCCTAGGATCGAGTCCCACCCACATTGGGCTTCTTGCAGGGAGCCTGCTTCTCCCTATGCCTTATGTCTCTGCCTCTCTCTCTGTGTGTCTCATGAAAAAATAAATAAAATCTTAAAAAAAAAAAAAAAAGAGCTAAGGTGTTTCCCATAGAGAGATAGAGCAGCAGAGTCTGGCCAAACAGTAGTTGAAATTTGTGATATGGGGCAGCTCACTTGAGCAGAGTGGAAGAACATGATGAACCAGTGCTATCTGATGTTTCATTAAACACTGATCAAGATTTGTATGATCAACCAACCTAAGAGTAATAAATTTTTCTCCTTGTTTCAAGTTTAAAAAGAAACTGTAGAAAATAAAAAGTAGAGTTAACAAATCATTGTTAGGGCAGCCTGGGTGGCTCAGCGGTTTAGTGCCACCTTCAGCCCAGGGCATGATCCTGGAGACCCAGGATTGAGTCCCATGTTGGGCTCCCTGCGTGGAGCCTGCTTCTCCCTCTGCCTGTTATCTCTGCCTCTCTCTGCCTGTGTCTCTGCCTCTCTCTCTCTCCTCTCTGTGTTTCTTATGAATAAATAAATAAAATCTTTAAAAAAAAATCGTTACAATAATACTCGCTTTTATAATTGCCCATATATTTACGTTTATTGAGGTCTTTGGGCATCTTTAAGACTAAAAAGGTCTTTTTCTAGTAGATCTATCACATCTTTTTCAGGGACAATCTCTGTTGATTTACCTTTTTTCCTTTGAATGGGACATACTTTCCTGTTTCTTTGTATGCCTTGTGATTTTTGTTGTTGAAAACTGGCTATTTGGGATGCCTGGGTGACTCAGTGGTTGAACATCTGCCTTCGGCTCAGGGTGGTCCCGGGGCCCTGGGATTGGGTCCCACATCAGGCTCTCTATGGAGCCTGCTTCTCCTTCTGTCTGTATCTCTGTCTTTCTCTGTGTTTCTCATGAATAAATATATAAATTTTAATTTAAAAAAAAAAACCTGGATATTTGAATCTAATATGTAACTCTGGAAATCAGGTTCTAGCTCTACCCTACGGTTTGCTGGATTTTGTTCATTGTTTTTGTTCGGGGTTTTATTATTCTTGTAGGCTATCTCAGTGCTAAGGATCAGCCTGAGGTATAAGCGTAAGGTCTTCTCAGGTCTTTTTTGAGCCTGTGCCTTTCCCTGGACATGCATAGACACTTTCTGATTTTCCCCATATATGCAGTTTTGTTGGTTTTTTTTAAGATTTTATTTATTCACGAGAGGCACACACAGAGAGGCAGAGACATAGGCAGAGGGAAGAGAAGCAGGCTCCATGCAGGGAGCCCAATATGGGACTTGATCCCAGGACTCTGGGATCATACCCTGAGCCAAAGGCAGACGCTCAACCACTGAGCCACCCAGGGGTCCCTGTGCAGTTGCTTTTGGATGTTGTAGTCTTTAGTATCTAATTCGCAATAGTAGAAGAAGAGAAAAATGAAGGATTAGGGGAAAAAATGGGCATTGGTCCTTTAAATCTTCTGGAAGTCATTCAGCTGGAGGAAGAGGGGCTTGCTGCAGTGAGTGGAGGGTACAGTAACAGTGGCCACCCTGCTCTGGTCTACTCTCTGTAAACAGAAACATCAATCAGTGATGAGAGCACAGATCCTTGACATTTGAAGAATGGGGTCCTTTTTGTCCACTCTCCTTCCCACAAGTTGGGATGTGTGCATGCTGCTCCAGGGTGGTGTGCAGAGCTACCAGCCCCATGAGAAGGGGTGGGGAGATGGGTAGCTATTAAGAGCCGAAATTGACCAAAATTAACCACAGTTTACAATCCAAACCTTCAATAGTCTCTAGATTTCCAATAATTATATCAGACATTCTGCCATTGCCATATTATTTAGGTGGACCTACAGATTTCTGGTGCTTCCTAACTCTTCCATCTTCCCAGAATTCTCCACTCCCACTCTGATTTTAAATTCTTGTGATCTTGGAGTACCTGGGTTGCTCAGTCAGTTAAGCATCCAACTCTTGATTTTGGCTTGGGTCT
Source organism: Vulpes vulpes (assembly GCF_048418805.1). Lineage (NCBI taxonomy): Eukaryota > Metazoa > Chordata > Mammalia > Carnivora > Canidae > Vulpes > Vulpes vulpes. The sequence goes on from NC_132793.1 coordinate 42,567,949, forward strand.
CGATCTCAGGGTTGTAAGATTGAGTGCTCCATGCCCAGCATGGAGCCTGCTTAAGACTCTCTCTCTCTCTCCCCCTCACTCCCTCTCTCCTAAAAATAAAGTGTTTTTATTTTAAAAAAAAGGATCCCTTTTTTTTTTTTAAGATTTTATTTTAGTTATATATTTATTAGAGAGGAAGAGAGCCCCATGCAGGCCTCAATCCCCAGATCCCAGGATCATGACCTGAGCCAAAGGCAGACGCTTAACTGACTGAGCCACCCAGGCACCTCAGTTTTTGTGATCCTGAGATATTTTATGACTGTATGTACAATAATTTGTCCCCACCCCCACTTACACAGAGTTCCAAACCCTGCTTTTTATCATTTTGAAAATATTTTAGAGGCCTTTCCTTATTAGTATATAGATTTCCAGTATCCTTTTCTCTTTTAATAATTTTCCATTACTCAAAATTAACAGCTATTAACAGTCATGTTTGCTTCCATTTTTTTTTTTTTAAATATTGTAAATTAAGCTCACACACTTGTAACCATAACCACATCTTCCCTCCTCTCACAGTTCCCTGGCCAAAGACAATCACTATGATAAGTTTGCTACTGTATCTTTTTAGGCTACTTCCTATACTACTAAATACACCCACAACACTATATAATGCATGCCCAACACATTGCCAATCTACTTTCTACATACACATACTACACTATAACACACATACACAAAATACCATGTATTGTTACCTGCATGTCTATGAGAGTCACAATATATAGACATTTCTCTGTGCATAGTATCACAAAGCTGGTAAGATACTAGGCTCTAGAGCCTGGCCGGCTGGGTTTGGTTTCTGACTTTTCAGCTTAGCCTTAGGCTAGTTAGCCTCTCTGTACTTTGTTCCTCTGTAAAATAAAACAAGTAAAAGGACTTACCTCATTGAGTTGTTACAAAGATTAAATGAGACATTCTCTGTATAGTACTTAAAATGTATACAATATACTCAACAAATGTTAGCATGATGATTTTGACCTTGTCCTCTCTATTTAACTGTTGTTTGGTATTCCTTTATATTAATGAGCCATATCCATTTCCCTTTTGGGAACATTCAGTTTATTTCTAGTTTTTCACAATTACAAACTGTAGCAGTGTTCATGGCTCCGTATATACAGTGTTGTGAGAGTTTTCTGTAGGCAAGTCACTGGTTCATTTGTTGGTTTGTTTTGGTAGATGATATATATAGTTTGGATCAATTCAGTTGGTCTGAAATAGGCCAGGATCGGAATACTTAAATTTTTCAGGCACTTGTCACTTGCACCCAGGGTATCAAACCATTGCTCTCTGTGCATACCTAAAAGGGAAATTGCTGGGTGATGAAAGGGTATGAGCATTTTAATTTTTCCCAGGTGTGAGTGTGCTGATTTGGGCACACCTTTAATGACACAGTGTTAAACACAATTTATTGACATTGTCAAGACTTCAGTGGTTTCGACTGCATTTGACTTAAGTTAGGCTGAGCATCTTTTCATTTTTATGAACTAAGTGCAGTTTTAATTTGGGTTTATACTAAAATCTCTTCCACATTATTAAGCTCTGCAAGTTATAATATATTGCAAGAAACAGTGGTCCGTGTAAGAAATCTTTATTTTTAGGGTATTTTGATATATTTTAGGTTGAGAATTAAGAAGCGTCCTAGGGATACTGGGGCCTTCTCTTTATTTGCATAGATTGTAATTGTTTCGTAATATTGCAAAGTTTGACAAAGCCAATAAAACTACCTCTAGACCTTCACTGTCCAAGAGGGCACCCACTAGCCACATATGGCCATTAAATACTTAAGTGTGGCCAATCTAAAGTATGCCACATTTATAGCATATAAATATACAAAATAGTTTTCAGTGCCTTAGTACAAAAAAGAATGTAAAGTATCCCATTAATAACTTTTTTACATTACATAATGAAACGATAATATTTTTGGTATGTTGGGTTAAATAAAATATTAAAATTTCACCTCTTTTGATGTGATTACTAGAAAATTTGAAATAACATACATAGCTTGCATTTTCTTTCTTCTAGACAGTGCTACTCTAGATTGGCTTTATAAAATACCTTGCATAAGTTGTAATTCTAGAGCCAAGTTGATGGTGGGTAATGTGCATACTTTGTACAAAATATCCCTCTAAAATGGTTTTGAAATTGAATTTCATGAAAGCCAGAATGAACAGATAGTCACCAGTTATCAGTTTGCTCACCCTGTGATCCTTCTGATAGCTGCACTTCACAAGGATAAAATCCTACCAAGAGAGGGGTAGTGAAGAGGAATGTACTAGTTGCTTGACTTTTTTAGAAAGTGGCAGGAATTTTTTTATTTTCCCAATATTCTTCATAGTAAGACACCCTACCCTGTATGTAAACTTTTAGGGCAAGGACCAGGTCTTCTTATTTGTATTTCTGCATATAATTGGTGCCTATTAAATGCTGATAGATTTGAATCTCAGCTTTGATTTCTGAGCAAGAGAAATTCTGAAGCACCATGATGCTTTGTCCTTTGTAATGGGGACTCTGCTACTGGTCTATTGTGGTTCACCTCGATAGATATTTTAAATGAGATCAACTGAGATAGTGATAGACATAGTTTCAATTCCCATGTCAACTGTTAAAGGAAACAAGGCCATGGAGGTCCAAAGGAATTTTAAGACAAGTTTAGAAACTGGACTGTGGAAAAGTTCCTCAGCACTTCCACATGGCCATACCTGTAGTTCTCACCAGTGTACTTCAGGAAGCACTTCCCATCATACCCCTGACAGGCCCATTACTGACCTGAATATAGGGCTCAAAGGAACGAGAACATCACACTTCTCTAATCCTCAGAAGTAAAGCTCAGAAGAGCTGTCTTTTTGAAAAGTGGAGAAGAGAAGCAACAGTCATTCGGTGATAAGTAGTAAATCATACCTAAGATGCTTAACCTATTAGAGTTTCTCATTTTGAACCTATGAAGACTTCTTTGGTGTCTCTTTAGGGGCAAGCTGTGTGTGATTGATTGGAAGACATCGGAGAAACCGAAACCTTATATTCGAAATACATTTGACAACCCACTGCAGGTTGTGGCCTATATTGGTGCCATAAATAATGATGCCAACTACAGCTTTCAGGTCAGGACACTGAACCTCTACTTATGTAAAGCTTTGCTTGATGCTTATTTATGGCTACCTAACTCCTTGTGATTTTTTTTTTTAAGATTTATTTATTCATGAGAAACAGAGAGAGAGAGAGAAGCAGAGACACAGGCAGAGGGAGAAGCAGGATCCATGCAGGGAGCCTGAAGCGGGACTCGATCCTGGGTCTCCAGGATCACACCCTGGGCTGAAGGCAGCGCTAAACCGCTGAGCCACCGGGGCTGCCCACTCCTTGTGATTTTTATTGTTTGTGTCCCACTGCTTACTGTTCCTTGTCTTTCTACCACCTTAAAAAGCACATCCCCCTGTTGTGAGCCTTCTGTCATTGCTAATAGTGCTTTAGTGTTTACAGTCCAATCTTCAATATCTTCCTTGTCATCTTATATATGTTCTTATATATCCTGGTGTCCCTTGTCATCAATCCCTCTTAGAAACAGTCAGGAGATATTACTGTAGATTGTTTTGTTCTGAGTTTGCCCCAGAGGAAGAAGGAAATGAACCTCAACTCTGATCCTACTATAAATATTGGAACTGCGCTGTGTTTCTTCCTAGGTTCAGTGTGGCTTAATTGTGGTGGCCTACAAAGATGGATCTCCTGCCCACCCACATTTCATGGACACTGAGCTCTGTTCCCAGTACTGGGCCAAGTGGCTTCTTCGACTAGAAGAATATACACAGAAGGAAAAGAACCAGAGTATTCAGAAACCAGATCAGGGGACAGAGTGATGTTTGGGAAGCTCTATTGCTGTTTACTATAAAGATGCCACAGGATCTGAGAGCTACATAACACAAGTGGAAGCATTTGTTGAAATGTATTACAACTAAAAAGTTCGAAAGCCAGAAAAGTTTAGATCTTAAGGATTGGACTTGGGCACAGGAAAGAAGCACAAGTAGGCAATGTCTGTCATTTACCTGGAAAAGGGCAAGCAGGCACTGGTGGCTCTGGGACTCCCCCTTAGAAGTTTCTGTATCCCAGGCAGGATGCTCAGTCCTTGAATTGAGATTGGAGGGTGGGAGGTTTGGCATGCAAGGAGTTCCCCAGGGCACCCCAGGAGGGAAGGGTCTGCACACCCCCAGGCTATGTGTAGAGGGAGAACATAGGCCAACTCTTTCTGTCAATGTGGTTTCCTAAAACTAGTTTTATATGTTGAAGTTTTCTATATATTTGGGGAAGGGGGAAGCTTTCATTTAACGTTTTTGAAAAAATTCATTTTTTTTCATATTTAATGTGATTCTTTAGCCTTAAGTAAACATTGTTCTCTGGAAAATGGAGCATTTTCACGTGGTTGACAATCCCCTTAGCATATCAGTAAATAACCCCCAAGAGTAGCCAGACCCAAGTTTTGAGATTCATAATTATGGATATTTTAGTAGCTCTATTCTGGTTTGAGTCCATGAGCCATGTACATAAAGTAAAAGTATCGTTTGTGAGATTCTTCAGCTAGGGGGAGCAATAATTTTTGTGTTTTTGGTAAGTAATAAAAAGTATTAGTTGTCACTGAGATGCCCACAATAAATCCCTACTATAGCTTTGGGGAAAGGCTCCCTGTTTTATGGAATGGGATAGCATTTAAGTTACAGTTGTGGTCTTAGAATACTAGGGTGCTACAATTAATTTTTTCTTTAATTAGCTATTATAAGAAATAAAATACAAGATGTGAGTAAAATAATGAGGCTTTGGTTCTGTTTCTTTTTATTTGGATTTGTTACATATAGAGTGATCCCATAAACCTGGAAATTGTTTACATTTTGTATTTAGAAGTTGAGAATTCACAGTTTTGCCACTGGCCCAGGAGCATTGGTGTGTGTTCTACATAAGCACATACAAGAAGAAGGCATCCTCCACCAGGGTCACCTGGCAAGGAAAGTTAAGGTTCAGATGGGAGGGAGGATTATGGGGGACCTTTTACTGACTGTACACCTCTGCATTCTCTTCAAGCAGCAGGTACTCATGTAGCCTGTAATTTCCAAAGTCAGAAATCAAGTGAGATCATTAAAAGTTTTAACAGCAGATTTTTCCACACTGCTTTTAATAAGCCTCCCTCCAGAATTTAGGAGACTAGGTTCCGCAAGACTGCATTTTAATACAGTTCTCTAGGGTTCATATAAATGCACCTTGGACCTGTCACTTTGTACCTACTCTTCCAAGCTAATGGCATGAGGAGTTCACGTAAGACCCTCAGAGTCTGACCAGGCAGACAGGGTTGTATGAGACCAACCAGAGTTAATCCCTGGGCAGGCTTCTCAGAGACAGAAACACACCAGTTTCTCACTATAATCTTGACATTCCTTGGATCTCACCAATTAGAGAAATCTCAATCCTCTTAAGAGGGAAATGTCAATGAAAAGTTATTTTCCCTAGAAAGGCTTAGGAGGAGAAAGCCAAATCTGAGTTTCTAAGTGAGACAACTTTTCAAGAATTACCATGTATGTTACTAAATTGTGGGTACCACTTTTTCCCCCTAAGTGATAGGGCATATTAAACTCCAGTGAAATGAAACAAGATTTATGATAAGGAGGGATTCTCTAAAATAATTTTTTTAAATTTTGAGAGAGAGCACAAGATGGAGGAAGCCAGAGGGGGAGGGAGAAGCCGACTCCCCACTGAGCATGGAGCCTAAAATGGAGTTCGAACCTAGGAATCCAAGATCATGACCTGAGCCAAAGTCAGATGCTTAACTGAGCCACCCAGATGCCTCCAAAAATTTTTTAAAAGGAGGTAGAAATTGCTTTTGTGGAGGAGGCTCCCTCATAGTATAGGACATAGTATTACCATTTCGGGCTTTGAGACAATCCATTAGGTTCAAAGCTATCCACATATCCTTTTCCTCTGCAGTTCTACATTCTTAGTGCATTCAGCAGCTGACAAAAGCTCCATGCTGGCCAGCACTAAAAACCAATTTTCGATTTTATACGAAAAACTTAAACCTTCTGCCCTCCCATCCTCACCCCCAGACCTGGCCTCTTGCTCAGAGCCATTATCTCTTTTTAATCTAAGAGCATTAACCTCTATAAACCTATTATAGTTCTAGGAAAACTTGTCAGCGTATGACCTCTGGTTTCATATATGTTGATTCTAGTAAATACAGGAAGAGAGTTGGTTATGTCGTTGTGCTTCTAGGTAACCAATTTGCCTACCGGCTTTAAATGGAATTGGAGAGGGGTAATTTGTTTGAATCACAGTGTCTTTCCACCTGAACAATTACACATTTGATTATAACCTGCCTTCCCCTCCTGCACAACACACAAAAAAAGTGAAGCAAGGGAATAGTCGGAACTTTACCTGAAAAGAAACACTTCATTGTTTGGAGCTGGTGCCCCAAGGAGAACCACTGTCTTATATCAATCACTAAGCAGCACAAGGCAGAACTGACTCTTCCTGTCTCTCTCCCCCTACCTTCTTTCCAGCCTCAGAGGCCTACTGGTTTGCCTGCAGTAGGAAGTTTGATGTAGGGAACCTCGAGTGCTTGACACTAAGCAGGAGCTTGAGAAAAGTGCTTTGGGGAGATGCCCCTGATGGAGTAAAACATTTGGTGGTTGCTTGACAATAAGAGTTGCCAGGTTTGAGGAATGCACTTATGAGGATCCAATCATAAAATGATATTCTGTATTAGATTAGGGTTGGAGCTTTAACCTTTTTGCCAAAGAGAGCAGGTATATGACAATAATACAGATAAAAGCCCTTGTCTGTTGTCTGTGTCCCATTTCCCTCACCCCTGAGACACCATCATAAATTTGGTGTGTATCTTTCCAGTGTATCCTTTTATAGTTTTACTTTTGCTGGTCTCCATGAATAATATACAGTTTGCTTCCTTTTTTATTTTTGCTTGCTTTACTTTATCTCAACATTTGTTTCTGCCGGTTGACCACTTCTAGATCTAGTGCGTGGCTTTAAACTGCTCTGCAGTATTCCCTCAGGTTTTCCTGTCTCACTAATACAGTTAGGCTAACACTGTTTTGCAACTACAGACACTGCTGCAGGGAGCACCCTCCTGTGTGTGTGTGTGTGTGTGTGTGGTGTGTGTCCAAGTGTACATGAGGCATGTGCAATATAGTGGAAGCAGGGTGAGCACTGGGGCTCCTTCACTTAAGAGCTCTGTAACCTTGGTCAAGGTGCCTGACCTTTGTGTGCAAATTGGGAGGGAAATAATTGTACCTGCTGAGAGCTGGGAGGATTAGATGAGGTAAGCACTTAGAGCAGGTCCTGGCACATAGTTGGAACAAAATAAACGTTAGCCACCACCATCATTCTCAGATGATCAAATCCAGACCTGTCGGGGCTGGGTCACACTGTGCACAGCGTAAATGTTACTGCGAAATTCCTCCAAAATGGTGCTATCAACTAAGGCTTCCACCAATGCTTTCTGAAATTCCCTGCTTTCCCACATACGCACTGACACAAGAGTTTTAAGACTTTTTTTCCATCAACATGATGGGGTGAAAACAGTTACAGCTTTATTGCTTGAATAAAATTTGCTTTAAAACGGGATTGCCATCTAGCGGTAGGAAAAGTAGACTGCACCTCCATGGCACAAGCCAAACCCGGTGGATCTACATGTATCTTGGCATAATCTGGACATTCGAGTCACTACCTCAGGTTTGGTTGCCCATAAGTCCCCTGTGTAGAGGTTTTTCTATTATCTTCCCCATTTTTAAGCAGCTCGTGATTTTCTCCGGCGTGGCAACGTGGAGACCTGTCTGTACAGCCTCCTGTGTGTGGCCTCCCAGTGGAATGAATCTGGGTCACTGGCTCAGAAAAGAGAAGTGAGATAAATTAGGAACGGGGCTATTTACAAACTGGCAGGAGACTGGCTCCCAGCAGGGCGGGCTTTCCTCGAGTGAATGATCCCAACTCCCCAGTGGAGAGGTGGTCAAGTGCCTGCATTAGCCACGTTCCCTCAAACCTCCACAGAGGTCTGAGCAGAGTCCCAGTGAATGTCCTTCCAAATCAGGGGCTTGGACTGTCTGCTGTGAAGACTTAAAATCATAGTCTACAAAGATTTAAAAGTACATGACAGTGTTAGATGTTAATCATCAAAGACGTAGGTATATTTTTAAAGATCTGTACAAAACTGTTCCATGAAAGAGAAAGAGGTATAAATAAAGCAATATTATTGGAAAGCTTATACATCATGTGTTTAATTAAGTACTGTTACTAAACTAATGGGATATTAAAAATTAAAGAAAAGTCTCAGTAAAAACAAGCAAAGGTCAGCTGTGATTAGAACACCGACTCAGGAGTGCCTGGGTGGCTTAGTTGGTTAAATGTCTGCCTTTGGCTCATTTCATGATCCCAGAGTCCTGGGATGAGACCCATGTTGAGCTCCCTGCTCAGTGGGGAGCCTGCTTCTCCCCCTGGCCCTACCCCGCAACTTGTGTGCACATACTCTTTCTGTCTCAAATAAAATAAAATCTTAAAAAAAGAAAAGAGGGTAGCCTGGGTGGCTCAGTGGTTTAGCGCCGCCTTCAGCCCAGGGCGTGATCCTGGAGGCCCAGGACTGAGTCCCACGCTGGGCTCCCGGCATGGAGCCTGCTTCTCCCTCTGCCGCGCTCTCTCTCTCTCTCTCTCTCTCTGTCTCTCTCTGTCTCATGAATAAATAAATAAAATCTTTAAATAAATAAATAAGAAGCCCACTCAGGCTTATTTGACTGTCCCTCAGCACCAGGCTCGCCCATTTCTAAGCTATTATTCGTGTGCCTTTGCCTAAAATAACTTCCCTTCGTCCCTTTGTTCAGCCAGATCTTAGTTTTCTAAGTGCTTGGGCCTGAACCCCAGTCCTCCCTCAAGTCTTACCAACAGGAAAGGAGATGGTGTAGTGTAGAAGGCACGAGTCTCAGAAGCAGGCAGACCTTGAATCCGGCCTGCTGCCTGTTTCTGTACAATCTGAGCTAACACTTGTTTTCACATGTTGAAATGGTTGAAAAAAGTTAAAAGTAGACTATTCAGTGACACAAGAAAATTATAAAAATTCTAATTTCAGTATCTAAAGTGTGGTTAGAGCACGGCGTCACCCACTTGTTTACATATTGTCTCCGGCTGCAGAGTTAAGTGATTGCAACAAAGGCTGTAGGACCCGCAAAGCCTAAAATATTTTCTATCTGAACTTGTTCAGAAAAAATTGGCCAACTCTTGGTCCAGATGAGAGCTGAGGGTGGCTTGGGCAAGAGAGGTGGCAGGAGCTGCTGGTCAAGAGCCAGGTCTGAGATGTGGCTGAGAGGGAGCCCTGCCTGGCTGTTTGATGAGTAGGATGAGGAAAAGGTAGGTACAGAGGTAACTCCTTGGTTCGGGGCTTGAGCAGGTGGGTGTTACCTGCTGGAATGGGAAAGACAACTGAGAGAACAAACCAGGCAAAATCCTAGCTCTTCCCCTTGCTTACGCGACCAGCTAGTTTTGCTGTGTTACAAATCACCCCCACATTAGTGGCTCTTAAAACTTACTTCTCATGAGTCCAAGGACAGGCTCTGCACTTCTGGTGTGTGTGGTGGGGGACTCAGCTGGGGCAAGATGATCTAGGATGGCCCACAGTTAGCTCAGCACCAGCTGGAGCCATGGGGATGCCTGGCCCCGAGTCTCCTGTCCTCCACAGGCTAGCCTGGCTCGCTCAGAAGGCAGTGGTGGAAGGGTTCCCGGGAGCAGCAGCAGAACAAGGCCCAGAGCACTGTGCTTTTCAAACTTGTCTGGGTCATGTTCACTGCAGCCCTAAGGTCCAAAGCAAGTCATGTGACCAAAACAAGATGCATGGAGGGGGACCGTTAATTGCATTTATAGCCTCTAGGTGAGAGAAGCCAAAAAAGTCACATTGCAAAGGGGTGTGGCTTATTTACACAATATTTTTCTTTAAAGACGTTTACTCTTTATTTAAAGAATTTTATTTCAAAAGCAAACTTTATCTCACTACCACAATAAAATAGGCCATGGCTTATCATAAATAGAAGCCAACCATAATATACAGTAAAAACAGCAGTGCTCTGATTTCAGCTTAGGTCGTGATCTCAGGGTTGTGAGATCAAGCCCCTCATCAAGGTCTACGCTTAGTGGAGTCTGCTTTCGATTCTCCCTCTCCCTCTCCCTCTGCCCACAAACTCTCAAAAAAAAGGGGGGGGAGGGGATTCAAGAAATAGGTGCCAAAGAAAACCTACAGAGGTTTTCTTCTCCATATAACCAGCAGGATGGAAGACTCTTTCACTGTGTGCTCCAGTGTTATCTCCAGAGCAGCACTTAGAATGTGCAGTACAGGAATGGTCTGAAGTCATTTAGGAAACACAAGGGCAGACCAGAAACAAGAGGAGAGAATTGTTTCCCACCCTCATGAAGGCCCATAGGCCTCTGAAGCATAGTAAGAGGAGGGAGACAAAAGGGATCTGGGGCAAAGACCCAGGTGTGCTTCATGGACCTGCCACTTCCCACCCATATAACCTATGGGCCTTTGGGGCCAACTGATTGGCATTTGGGGGACCTTGGTTTCCTCAACTGAAAAATGCAGTAGGAACATCATACCTGCCTCATAGCGCTGCTGTGAGGCTCAATCATGAGCCTGTGTGTCATGGTGCTTCTCAGTCTACAAAGTACCATATAAATACAGCAGATGATAAGGCTATTCCCTGAGGTGAGGCATGATGTGGGCACGAAGAGGAGGGTTGTAGAGGAAGGGAGAGGTTATCAGCCACCAACAGGGCAGATTACCACATGTTGGCACATTCCCCTCCGACATGGTCTCAAAATCAAGGAGCCAGCCAGTTGTAGAGCAGGGGTGGTGGGAGAGGGCCAGGGGCCTCCCCAGCCGCCTCTCAACTCTGGAACCCTCTGATTCATCACCGGGGCCATCAGCCAGCTGTCCCTTGTAGCCTGGCATCTTGGATGTTACCAGATGACATGGCGGTGACCAAGTAGGCCTCGGTAACCTTCTGTGCTGAATGTCCAGGAACAATTTACTGGTTAGGAACTCCAGGTGTCCGACATCACAGAAGGCAGCCACCACCTGAGTGCAGTACTAACCGTGTGTAACCCCAAATTCATATCTGGCTCTCAAGACACCACCCACGTTCCCTGCTCTGCAGAGGTTCCGGGACCTTCAGTGGTGATCTGCCCCCCACAGCATTTGACCCAGGTGTCTGCATCAGTCACCAGATCCACTGTATATCCATCTCCCCCACTAGACCACAAGCCAGGGTCCAGCTTAATATGCATAGCACCTGACCAGGACAGGCGACAGTAGGCCCTTGGCACTCACTGTTCCAAATGATGGTGCAAGGCGCTGAGGGTTTCTGTCCCCCCAGATTCATATGTAGAAATCCCGACGTGATGGGATTTGGACATGGGGCCTTTGGGAGGTGATTAGATCGTGAGGGTGAGCCCTGTGAGTGGAATTATCAGTGCTCTTCTATTTTAAAAAATCTTTAAAGATTTTATTTATTTACTCATGAGACACACACACACACACACACACACACACACACACAGAGGCAGAGACATAGGAAGAGGGAGAAGCAGGCTCCATGCAAGGAGCCCAATGTGGAACTCGATCCGGAGACTCCAGGATCATGCCCTGAGCCGAAGGCAGATGCTCAACTGCTGAACCACCCAGGTGTCCCCTATCAGTGCGCTTCTAGAAAGAAGCCAGACAGTTAGCTTGCCCTCTTTCCACCAGAATACCAGAAGTCAACAGAAATCTGTAGCCTGGAGGTGGGCGCTCCCTAGAACCTGACCATGGTGGCTCCGTCTTTCAACCTTCCAGCCCCCAGGACTGTGAGAGATACAGCTCCGCGGTTTACAAGCTGCCCAGGCTATGGAGCATGGTCCTAGCAGCCTTCTTCTGAGAACATGACAACTGCCTGAAGGTTTGGTCTGGCTGCAGGGGAGGCCAAAGTGCCATGAACTGAGGTCCTCTGGGGCCACCCTTGGCCAACAGGAGAAACAGGAGTTGGTGGATGAACACATTTGGATGGGACAGCCCTGTGCGTGCTGTGCACAGCAGCCCCCAGTGGTCACTTGCCCGCTGACACGTTACCCCCGCACCCCCCCAGCCCATGTTGCCTTGCTTCCCTCCTGTTTCCCCTCCTTGCCACCTGTCTCGGGGTCGGCTTCTGGGACAGTTGGTGAGTTGGTTGATGGAGTGTAGAGGATGTAGCAGCAAAGGAAGAAATGGAAGCCAGCTTGCCCAATGTCCCCAAGCACATGCTGCTGCTTCCGCAGCGTCTAGACTACGCTGGAGCACGCGCACAGCCAACAGCTCTGGCACAGGAAAAAGCACTTCTCAGCTGTCCCCACCATCCTGCTATTTGTCATCCCATCCATCTGCTGTCCCCACGAAACGCTCACCCACGTCAGCTAAAATGGTGCACTGTGCTTGGAATCAGTTGAGAAAATGTCAGGCCGATGGAACAGAGGAGAGAGAACCGAAATAGCAACTGCACGGACCATGGGGACGGCACAAATCTGCCCCTTCGCCCAGCAGGCAGGACTCCTGGAGCTCAGAGGCCTCTCCTGGGGGGTTGTTATGGGGTTGGAGTACAGGGCAGGCCCTGAGAACCACGAGGAGCAGGGGCAGGTCACTCGATCCTCCACATGGCACCTGGGTGCTCTTTGCTCCTTCCTAAGCCCGGCTTTGGGTCAGCTCCTGCTTCTTGCCCCCTCTTGGGGGCCACGGGTACAGCAAGGGAGGGGCTGGGGGGTTCCTCAAACACAGAACTGGATTTGTTTAAAGTTGCTGCTTATTTTTCAGACGTTCATGTTAGTCTTTCAGAGTTCCACGTAGAGAAAGTTCATTCAGTAAAGATGTGTAGGTTTCACGCCCAAGGTCCGTCGCCAGATCCGTCTCCCAGAACTGGGTGTGCCCTTGTGCCCCTTATGTGCTGGGGGTCGGATGTTCTCTCTCAGAGGAAGAGGGCCCTTCTGAAAGCAAGGCTATTCTGATCTCGGAAGAGTGGATACTTATTACATTCATTCAACACATTCATTCATTGTCACCCATTCACGGGTTATTCTTTTTTTTTTTTTTTTTTTTAATTTATGATAGTCACAGAGAGAGAGAGAGAGGCAGAGACACAGGCAGAGGGAGAAGCAGGCCCCATGCACCGGGAGCCCGACATGGGATTCGATCCCGGGTCTCCAGGATCACGCCCTGGGCCAAACGCAGGCGCCAAACCGCTGTGCCACCCAGGGATCCCATTCACGGGTTATTCATTCATGGGAGTGCGTCTCACCAGCTAGACCCTGTCCTGAGCTCCAGGAATAAAAAAGCAGTGAGCAAAGCAGAGGTTCCCCACCTTGCAGAGATCATAGTTGGGTGGGAGAGATATGGCAGTAAACAAACGGACGTAGCAATGTCAGGAAATGTGAAGTGGGGTGAAGGAAAAACAGAGGGACGAACGGGACAGAGGCCACAACTGGAGTCGGATGGTCAGGGAGTGTTGCGGGCATCTACCGCTGCGACAAACCGCCTCAGAGCTAAGTGCTTGAAACAACTATTTTTTTTATCATCTCCCAAAATTCTGTGGACTGAGTGGGCCCAGCTGGGGGGGCTCCTCCACTCCCCATAGATTTGCACTGGGGCTCTCGTCTTCCGAGGCCTCACTGAGTCAGAGCATCCGAGAGGACCCACTCACGTATTCGGTGCCCTGACAGGGAGGCCAGGGAGGCCAGGCTCCACTGAATGTCAGCACGGCTGGGCCCCTCTCCTTGGGTCACCTCAGGGCCTTTCCCTGCCCAGGTGGCCTATCCGGACAGCCCTTCCCTTCGGCCTTTCCAGCAGGGTGACCAGACTTCCTCCACGGGAGGCCAAGGCTCCCCAGATTCAAAAGAAGCTGCCAGGCCATCTCAAGGCTCTGGCCCAGAGTTGGCGCAGCCTCACCTCTGACACACTGTGTTGGTTCAAGTGGGTCACAGGGCCAGCGGCAGGGATTCGTGTGTGTGTGTGTGTGTGTATGTTGTGCATGCACGTGCGCAGGGGGCTGCACAGGGCACTGGGCACAGGGAGGCATGGATCCCTGGGGGCCAGTCACCCGGAAGGCCTCACTGACCACCTGCCATTTGAGCAGACACCACAATAAAGTCAACGAGTGAGACATGCAGCGACCCAAGGGCGTACCAGTGCCCGGAGACAGGAGTGTGCCTGGGCTGTGTGACAAGAGCAGAGTCCACCATGGCAGGAGCCGGGCAGTGCACCACGGGGCCAAGAGGCAGCTGGAGGCTGGACCACCTCGGCAGCACAGGCCAAACGGAGGGACCCGGGAGCAATCTGCCTGGAAGCACGGGGGCAGCTGTGGTGCAGTGTCACCTGATCTCTGCGCTGCCAGGTCCTCTCCTGGGTCACGACTTCCCCTCAGCTTCTCACCCTGGCCTCCTAGGATCACCCTATTTATTTATTTGTTTGTTTGTTTGTTTATTTATTTATGTATTGAAAGATTTTCTGTATTTATTTGAGAGAGAGAGTGAGAGAGAGCATGAGTGAGGGGAGAGGCAGATGGAGAGGGAGAGGCAGACCGCTGAGCAGGGAGCCCGACATGGGGCTCGATCCCAGGACCTCAAGATCATGGCCTGAACGGAAGGCAGATGCTGAACCGACTGAGCCACCAGGCACCCCGGGTCACCCTGTTTAAACTGCGACCTCCCTCCCTTCCTGGCACCTTCTCTGCCTGCTGATTCTTCCCCAGCACTGAGCACCAACTACGTACTTGACGTTTACTCATTTATCTTAGCTATTGTCTACTGTGATCTAGCCTTTCCCTCTAGCGTGCACACTCAACACAGGCTGGGATTTTTATCTGTTCTACCTGCAGGCCTGCTGCCAATATTTGCTGTATGAACGATAATCAGCTGGCTCTGGTGCATGGGTCCTGAGGGGACCGTGTGCCTGGTAAGTACTGGACTACTGAATTAATTTGGCACCAACTTTTATAGTTCAACTGCACTTATCTAGAAGTTACCTTCCAGTAAGCAAATATCCAGGGAAAATGAAGAAGAAAGGAAGAAAGCCTTCAAAGCAGCCTCACTGGTGACCAAAGGTCACAGGACAGCCCCTCATTTTATGATTCTGGTGTGCTGAATGATAAGCCAGTTATCGAGCAATTGTGGCCTGGCAAGATCTGGATTAAAGAGGGAGGGCCTATGACAGGACAAGAAGGAGAGGGACACCTGCCAACAAGGGGAAGCAGGAAAATACAAATGCACACAGAAGGTTCGGAGCCAAGCAGTCCCACCGCAGGCCTGCGGGCTGCAGGAGTCGTGTCTACACATGGTATGACAACAGGCCACATGCATAATGACGACTAAGTCATTTTCAGAGGATCAGATTGTGCTCAGTCTTTTGTTCAAGATGAGGGGGTACACCTGAGCAAGATGTTCATTCATAGCACCCCTACTGCCTCTCACCGCATCCCCCCCTTTCCTAGGCAGCCCCTTCTTATTCTCCATGGGAGTTCTTCTTCACACCCCAACTTCTGCACTGCCGTGCCCAGGGTTCTTCTCATGGCCAGAGGACGACCATGGCAGCCTCCTGGATTCATCTTCATTCATCTTTCTCTAGTCCAGTAACACTCACATTGCATCTCCACCTCAGACACCCCACCACCTACTCACCTAGTCCTTGTGCTCACAAGACACTTGGACATCTCTGATTCCTCCTGATGCCACCCCTCTCTGACCAGCAATTTGCGGTCACTCCGTCTCAGTAAATGGCGCCATGATGCTTCCAGTTGCTCAGGCCAAAAACTTTTTTTTTTTTTTTTTAGGATTTATTTATTCATGAGAGACACAGAGAGAGAAGCAGAGACATAGGCAGAGGGAGACACAGGCTCCCTGACGGGAGCCCTATGTAGGACTCAATCCCAGGACCCTGGGACCAGGACCGGAGTCAAAGGCAGATGCCCAACCACTGAGCCACCCAGGCCCCAGGCCATACACTTTAAAGCCATTCTTGACTCCTCTCTCTTTTCCTAACTAGAGTGCCATGTCATTCATTATATAAACAGGCACTGTCCAAGACAAACCAGGATGTGTAGTCTGTCCATTAACCCACATCTAATTCATCAGCAAACCCAGTTGGCTCTATTTTTAACTATGTATCTAGCATCCGGCCATTGTCCCACCTCCTACTTTATTGCCCTTGGTCCAGGCATTCATCCTGTCCTGCCTTGATTTTTACAATGGCCTCCTAACTGGTCTCCCCACTTCCACCCATGCCTCCCACCTCCAAATCTGTTCTCACAGCAACCACAGCAAGCCCATTAAAACATGAGTGAGATCACGTTACTCCTCTGCTCAAAAGTCTCAATGGTTTCCCAGTTCATTCAGAGGAAAAGCCTAGGTCTTTATACAATAGCTTTGCCTTTGCTGTTCCTTCTGCCTGGAACGCCTCCACCAGGTAACCACTAGGCATGCTCCCTCACTTCTTCCAGCCACGCGTACTCACTCTCTATATAAAATGTCAATAATCTCCACCAACATCACTTATGCATCCCTAACCCAACTCTCCTTGCCTGATGCAACACACTGCATTTTCTAAAAATGGCCATAGAAATTTGTATGGTCCTACAAACTCTTCTAGAACCACTTCTCTCATCAAAAGGGAGTCTTATTCCCCTCCCCTTTGATATGAACCAGCCTTAGGAACTCCCTTCTAAACAGATAAAATGTGACACTACAAGCCTCCGGAGGTGGGCTCCTCACAGGTGCTCATCCTCCTCCTGACTCTGTCTCTTGGGACCTTCTCCCTGGGAACCGATGCCAGAGGAAGCCCAAACTAGCGCACACAGAGAGCCCAGAAGGGCATGAATCAAGGCCCCAGACAACAGCCACCATTAACCACCAGCTGCATGAGCGAACAAGCCTTTAGATGGTTCACAGGCCCCAGGCCTCAAGTCTTCCAGCTCAGGTCCTGGACATCATAGAGCAGAGGAAAGCTACCCCCTTGTCCTGTGCTATGCCTCCAATCCGAATCCCTGACCCACAGAGCTCCTAAGTTTTCACACTATTTGTTACACAGTCCTAGTAACTGAAACATCAAACTTGATTTTTCTCTCTATTAGCTATCGCTGTATATATTTGCTTGCTGATTTCTCATGTCTCCCCGGAAGAAAATGGGAACTCCTGAAGGGCAGGTACTTGTGTCTATTTTCCCCTCACCTCAGTATCTATAAAAGTACCTGGCACACAGTGGGCCCTCGGTAAATACTTGTTGAGCAAATGAATCTTTGCTAATTAAAGAAAACTGCTCCGTACTATAATTGCAACACCTTCTGCTGAAGCACGCGACCTTTTCCTGAAGAAAGCGTTCTCTGGTGTGTTTTGGACCAGCTCCCTGTTAAAAAATATCTCTTGTCAGCCATCTGGAAAATGATAAAGTTGGATCTATACCTCCCACTATACGCCAGGAAACAGTCCAAACGGATCAAAGATTTATACGTGATAAAACGAAACCATTAAAATCCTAGAAAAAAAGGCACGACAGAATTCCGATATAACCTTGGAGTGGGAAGGCCTTTCTAACGACGACTCTCTCACAGCCATAAAGGAAGAAGATGGATCAATTCAAAGTACATAAAAACCACAAAACTTCTGTTTGGCCGAGGAAAAGCAGCATGAGCAAAATCGAAAGATAAATGACAATCTGGGAGGAAAGCCAGTAGCTTCCATCACAAAGAGCTAAACTTCCTGATGTATTTAAACAAACAAACAGACTCCTAGAAGTTGACAGAAAAGGAGGCCAATAAATCAGTAGAAACATGGCCGTTCGAGGCAGTTCGCAGGAAAGGGAACGACAGATGACCCTTAATCGTAGGGAAAAATACTCAACATCCTTTCTCTCACATATAATGAGAGAAATATGAAGTAAAACTACCCTGAGAAATTATTTCTCGCCTAACACATTGGCCCAAAATCCAAATCATGGCAAACGATGCTGGCAGGGTAGTGAGAGGGCTGGTCTCACGTGTTGCTGGTGGGACGGCAAACCTGCCGCGTCATCCAGTGTTACGGTGGGTATGCCCTGTGGCCTAGCAATGACATTTCTGGGAATTTATCCCAGATCAGTTTGCGCATATGTGAAATGACATATATATGAAATCACTCATATAGCATTCTTCATAGTAGGCAAACACAGAAACAGCATAAACGTCCCTCAGTAGAAGATTGATAGCCTACATGATGATATATGTGTGCATACAGCACAACACCAGAGAGCTGTAAAGAAGAATGAGAGCTTTGTTGTCCTATTATAGAAAGAGCTAACAGATGCATCATAAAAAAGGAAAATGCAAGGTTCCAAACAGTATGCATAATGCTATCTGCTAATTAAAAAAAAAAAAAACCCAAAGAACAACAATACTCATATTCCTGTTTGCTCATATACAAGTAAAGAAATTCAAGAAAGTTACGCAAGGGGCACCTGGCTGGCTCAGTCGGACAAGTGTGCGACTTTTGATCTTGGGATTGAGTTCAAGCCCCATGTTGGTTGCAAAGATTACTTAAATAAATAAATAAATAATCCATGGAGAAACAGCCAGAGCCTACAGACTTCAAGCTTTTTCACCCCTAATAATCCATTCCTGTGATTAAGCACCCAGTTGGTTAGAGCACTGGCAGCTAAATAGCCCAGTGATCATGTCCTTTACCCCCTCCCAACCAGGGATTACCCAAAAGCAAGGACTGGTCTCCCAGCCTCAAGGAGGACCAGCGTCTATGGTGCCATTTACCCTCCAAGTCCCCGTGAGATCAGGCTGAGGCTAGACTCCAGCTGAGCCCACATCTTTGCCTGGTTTCTTCCTGTTGTAACTGGTTTCCATTTCATCCCTACTGGCTTCTCCTGACAACCTCCCCCAAGAAATCACTCAGCGCAGAATCCCTGTCTCAGGCTCTGCTCCTAGAAACTCAACCTAAGACATCAACCAAATAAACCACATTAACTGATAACAGATCCCTTCCTCCAAAATGCACCACCAGTCAGCACTTCTGACCAGCACATGCATAATTTTCCACACTGTGCTGGCCTAATACCAACCAAAAGCAAAAATACTGCTGGCGGGACTTCATACAAGTTAATACATGGTTTCTAAGGAGGGATATAAAATGTTGACTGTATTTTTATCCCCACCACCCATGGACCTAAGGTCCTGAGACCCCCCAGCCTGAGAACTCGTTCTGGCTAAATCATGATTCCAGACATATTCGCTGGATTTCCTGACCACTGGCTGAGAGCAGGAAAGGCAAACAGGATTGGGAGGAGGCTAGGGTGGATGTCAGCTGGCTTTGCCTGCCGTCGCAGACTTCGAGATGTCCACCCCAATTCATTCCCTGGTCCTGGCACACAAGAGCGTAATCCCTGAGAAGGCTGCATTTCCCCCCCTTAGGTAATACAGCAAAATCCTCACCGTGGAATGGGAATGGAAGGGCTATATGCCATGTCTGGGCCAGCAGCCTCGGATAGTGGGTGTGACACTTTCACACCTACACCAGACCCATGCCACATCCCATACACCCTACTCAGGTCTCAGCATTCAGCTCTATGTGCTGAAGACTACTTACAGTCAATCCCCGTGACTCTGCAGAGCTTTTCCAGTCATGTGAAGCATCCTTGACCAGGGCAAGTTGGAAGGGCCCGGAAGCGCCCTCAACTAAATCCCAAAGGACGGGAAGGTAGTGGACAGATGGTTTCCTATGCTCTCAAGTGGGGTAATGCCAAGGCATGTCTAACTGTTTCCCAGAAATCCCCAGTAGGGTCAAGCTCCAGTTGCCACAGTAGTAACTTCCTTGATTATATTCCACTTATCAGCTATCTGCTCTTTCTCATCATGCTTCCCTACTCCCACTACAGATGCGTCCTGGGATTGCCTCCTAAGCAGTTGCCTTGAACTTGAAACCTTGCCTCAGAATCTGTGGAGAAATCCAAACCAAAACGATTCTACCAGCGGAGAGATCCAGTTTCAACCATGCATATGTTAAAAGCACCCTGGGGCAATGAAGGAAAGAAGTCCAGGTCTCTGAGTGATGGCATGAGGAGAGCCACCGCCAATCCAGAACTGCTAGGTGAGAAACAATCTTCTCTCTTCTTTAAGCCACAGAATTGGTGGGGAATCTTTGTTACGGTAGCTGTGGCTTGTGCTAGTTAGGAAACCTGCCCAACATCCATTTCCTCTCTGGTCATGGCATGGCTTTTCTGCTCAGGAACCACTTTCCTACTCCCCTCCCAGATATAGCTGACCTGCTCATGCCACCCCGGCTTCAGGGGAGGCAGGAACATATGGCTCAGGCCTAGGCCCACAAAGCCCCTGTCTCCCAGACCATAGTGAAAGGCTTAGGGGAGGACCCAAGAGCCAAATCAGGCCAATCAGAGACAAGAAGCATCAGCCAAGATCTTTGGCTGAAAGACAAACCCTTCTTCTGCTGAGCTGCTGTCCAATAGGACAGAAGTCCAGAGCAATGAACCTGTACTTGAGCCTGCCTGGGGAAGAAGTCACCTGTGGGAAAACTAGATATATGACAGAGAGAAAGATGAGTGATAACATTATTTAGGCACCTAGATCCAGCTATCCGTGAAGCTGGACAACAACCCTAGATTTGTCAGCCAATACATTCGCAACCAAGAATTCTATTTAATAAAAATCTGCCCCAGGGTGCCTGGCTGGCTCAATCAGTGGAGCATAAGCCTCTTGATCCCAGGGTCATGAGTTCAAGCCCCATTTTGGGTATAGAGCTTACTTTAAAAAAAAAAAAAGTCTCAAAAATAAATAAATAAAAATCTATCCCTAAAGAGAACACCATGTCCGTTAGTTCATAACTCTCTGTGCAAAACAGGCTACGGGCCAGCTGCTAGTTGTTTAGATAATTCCTTATAGGAATTCTCATTTTTGCTGTCACAATTACCCAGATAACTGAGGAAAGCAAATCAAATGCTTTCTAGACTCTCTCCTCTGCATCAAGTGCTAGGAGACACAACGTGATGTCAGCAATTGGCCCGCTGCTGCCAGGGCCAAGCCCTCCATGCCAGCTGTCCCAGGAGGCTTCACCAAGTAGCCACCATGCCATCCCACTCTGCTGCTATGGGTCCCAAGTCCATCCTCAGCCACTGCAGATTCTTGAACGTGGCCATGTAGACCACAGGGTGCTGTGGCCTTAGCCCAAGCACCTGGACTTTTACTCGAGGCAGGGCAGGACCACGTCGACCCTTCAGGATGGCTCTGTGCCACTGAGCATTGCCATTCAGAAAAACCCAAAGGGGTGACCCTTTGGGGTCACCAGACTGAGGATCCCAAAGCCTGCCCTAGTCTCGTGTCTGCCTCTTGCATAGTCCAAATTGAACCTGGGGAGTTTTCTTTCCTTTCTTAAGGATGAGGAGAGGGAAAAGGGATTTTGACCAGATTTAGCTGGCCCTCTCTTCTGGCCACCAATGGATGGCCCCAGCGGCTGCCTCATCTGCTCCTGGGCACTGGGAAGCTGACCCCCCCCAGGTGTGCTCCAAGAATTGTTCCAGAGAACACTATGCAGATGGCAGTGCCCAGCTGGGTGCCCAACATCATAGGTGCTCAACAGAAGGGTTTATTTCCTCCTTCAGAAAGAAAAAGCTGACTTGCAAGAGAAATGCTAACTCAAGTTATAGGACATGCCACTGAAATTGTCCAGGTCTTGGCAGAATGCCTGGCCCACGGTGTGGGAAAGGAGGGGGCAATGAGAAACCAGGAGAGAGGTGGAAGCAAGCAGAAGAAGGAAAGGAACAGAGGAGGAGGAGGGAGGAAATTGGAAATGGCCCCATCACCCACATGTTCCCCAGACCAAGAAGCAGCCTGGTCCTAACACAAGATTTCCTTCCACTTCCAGGGTGAAGAGGAGGCTGGGGAACTCAGACCCAGGGCACCAGAGGTAAGCAGCTGAAGGGCCAAAGGGCAGGGCAGATGAGCACTCAGTTTGGGCAGCACTGGGACTGGGGAAAATCTCTCTCTCAGCCACCATGATTCCCTGACGGTTTGGGCCCTTCCTGCTATCCCCACCCTCCAATCACAGAAGGACCCTGGAAACCACCTCTCATCCCCATAGGCTGCTGCCTCTCTTTTACCCTACCTTGGGCTCAGGTCTGCTTTATCGTTAACCTCCTGGGCCTCTGGGGCCAGGCCTCCTAGGTGAGGAGATGCAGGTGGCCAAAGGTCACAGCACTCAGCAGTCACATGCCCCAAAGGAGACTGCTGTCCCTCCCACAAGAGCAGTGTGCACCAGGCCAGCGAGCATTCCTCACGCTCCAGCGTTTGCCACTTCTCCACCACTGCCAGACTCAACAAAGGGACAAGTACTTGCAGCCAGCAAGTCCCAGCCCCCAAAACCCAGAAGCATCTCCACAGTAACCCCAGGATCGCAAAAAGTGACGAAAGCGTTGGTGAGTGACCTTCTCCGTCCACCCCAGGCATCTCTGCCCATCAGCCTTGAGGCACCTGTTCATCTGCTCTGCTACCAAGGGCTCAAGAGTTGCTTCTTTGAACTCACCCGCCAATACACAAGCATCCACCCCAAACAACCTCAAGCGAATGTCACAAGAAGCCCTAAACAGGGAGCTAGCCCTCAGTGCTCTGTTTTGTTTTTATAAGGGAAGTTCCATGAGAACATTTCATTTATTAAAATAATTCCTTTAAACTCTTTCAGAATAATAAAATTCATTTTCCTTACTTGAGTAGCACTGCAAGTAGAAGTACTTTTATTTCAAGGCACCATAAATGATAGTCTCTCTAAGAACACCTCTGCCTCCACATATGAAAATCCTTAAAAAAAAAAAAAAAAAGAAAAAAGGAAAACACCTCACAGCAATCATGATCAACACAAACTTTTGTTAACGTGACTGTTCAACAGGATGTGGGTTACGGGGGGCCTGGCTCCTCTATGATCATTGACAACCCTTATTAGAACAGATCCCCCAGCTCAGGCCCTGGAAGGACAGGGGAATGAACGAAACCCATGTACGGTGGGGGACCTTCCAAACCCCAAATTCCTATCAACGTGCCAGCTCTGGAGTTTCTCCCAGCTCCTCCTCCTCTTCACTTCTCCTCCTCGCTCAGGTTGGCATTCCCCTGGCGTGTGGACATCAGCTTGGTTTGCAAAAGAGCCGCTAGTTTTTTGGATGTCTTTTTGAGAAAGGCGCTGCCTGGGTGGGCACTGTTCACGTGCAGGTACAGGTCCTCCTGGGTGGGCCCCGTGTAGCCACAATCCTCACAGACATAAAGCTTGTCCCGACGTTGTTTGTAGGCGTACTGCTGCTGCACCCCGTGGATCTTCTTCAGGTGCGACTCCAAGGAGCAGCGCTGGGTGAAGGCTTTGTTGCAGATGTCACATTTGTAGGGGCGAATGCCTGCAAGGTTGATGGGCAGACACATCACCAGTTGGTCACCACCAAGCCAGAGCCTCCCAACCATGAAGCCATTTGAAATCATGATGCACAACCCAATAGCAGAAAACCAAATGACCTGATTCAAAACCGGGCGAACTAAACGGACCCTCTTCCAAAGAAGGCAGGCAAAGAGCCAACAGGTACATGACAAGGTGCTCAACACCGTTGATCATCAGGAGAATGTGAGTCACAACTGCCATGAAATATCACCTCGCACCTGTTAGAATGATTATCATCAAAGACAAAAGATAGCAAGGGTCCTTGAGGATGTGGGGGAAAGGGAACCCTTGTACACTGATGGTGGAAATGTAAACTGGCACAGCCATTATGGAAATCAGTATGGAGGTTTCCCAAAAAATTAAGAATAGCACTACCAGGGACACCTCGGTTGCTCAATGGTTGAGCGTCTGTCTTTGGCTCAGGTCGGGATCCTGGAGTCCCGAGATCGAGTCCCGCATCCAGCTCCCCGCAGGGAGCCTGCTTCTCCCTCTGTCTAAGTCTCTGCCTCTCTCTCTCTCTCTGTGTCTCTCATGAATAAATAAATAAAATCTAAAAAAAAAAAAAAAAAAGGAAGAGCACTACCATATGATCAGAAATCCCACGTCTAGGATACATATCCAAAGAAAAGGAAAATAGGATCTCAAAGAGACATCTGCACACCTGTGTTCACCGCAGCATTATTCACAACAGCCAAGGCACGCACATAATCTAAGTGTCCATCAACAAATGAATGGATAAAGAAGATGTGGTGTATTTATACAATGGAATATTATTCTGCCACGAGAAAGGAAATCCTGCTATTTACAACATCGTGGATGAACGGTGAGGGCATTATATGAAATAAACCAACAGAGAATGATAAATACAGCATGGTACTACCTGTACATGGAAAAGTCAAACCTGTGGAACAGAGTGGATAAACGGTTGTAGGAGGGGTAGGAAAAATAGGGAGGAAAAAAATCCACACGACCAGGAATTTGATGTGAGGAAAATGATTAAGACAGGAAACAAGGTGTGTCTACAAAGGTTCACAGCATCCCCATGAGCAAACATAAAAAGGGATGCCAACCTTGCAAAGAAACACCACCTGGCTTTGGGAGGAAGGGTTTTGGTCTTCCCACTTGTATGCCTTAATGTTTTGGTTTTATAATGGGCAAAGCAAAACTTGTTTTTAGTTTAGTTGTTGTTTTCTGGAAACAGACCCTCTGACAAAGATTCCAGCAGTACCTATAAGTGAGTGAAGACATGGGGGCTGGGAGAGGAAGGAGTCCTATGAGGTATGGACAGCAAGGCGGTCACTGCTGTGGGCAACCAGAGTCCAGTTCCCCTGGACAAGTTAAGACATTGACCTCTGAGTCATCCTGCCCCTTACAGCTAGGGTCCCCCCCACCCCCAGCAGCACTGTCAGGGGCGGCCCCTGGGTGGTGCTGATTCTCCCTCCCCGGCTTGTGCCAGCAAGAACACTGTCAGGCAGAGTTGCAGGTGTGGGCAGTCACAACGTCAATGGGTGTGCCCAGAAACGGCAGGAGCCAGGGGCGTGGGCTGGACATGGGTGGCATCTGCCACAGTTATGAAAGCATTTCCAAACGAGATCTCATGCTGGCCTCAGCATCCGGCTAATATTCGTGGGGACTGCCTTCTAGATGGATAGTTCCCATGTGCCATCCACACCAGGGAGCTCAGCCTCGTGAAAGCACAGACCTTCCTATTTCACGAAGGGCACTCATTCTGACTCTGAGGTTAGAGTGTCACATAAACTGATGTGTGTAAGGCCTAACGTAGGCTGTAAGGGAAGAGTGTCATGCCAGGGGTACCAGGAACAGATGGGGGGCAGCCACCACCATCAGACCATCTTAGAGCCCAGAGGCCTGCAGAGTCATCCCGTGCAGGAATCGCCGAAGCAAAATTTAAGGGCAGGCCAAAAACTCATCAATCAAGTTAGATAATGTTTCAAAAACTGAAACACACTGAAAAAAAAATATCCCTAAGAACAAGTTATCAAAATCTTAAACAAGGACAAGACCCGACAATACCCTCCTGGAGCTTGCAACAAAAGGAAAGACGTGCACTCCAGGGAGATTTTACATGTATTTTTTAAGTGGTTATTCTTTTTCCCCATCCTGTTCTGATTGTTGAAATAAATATACTGAAAAATTGAAAAGGAGCTGTATTAAAACTCCCATTTAAAAATGTTTAAATAGGGATCCCTGGGTGGCGCAGCGGTTTGGCGCCTGCCTTTGGCCCAGGGCACAATCCTGGAGACCCGGGATCGAGTCCCACGTCGGGCTCCCGGTGCGTGGAGCCTGCTTGTGTCTCTGCCTCTCTCTCTATCTCTCTGTGACTATCATAAATAAATAAAAAATTTAAAAAAAAATGTTTAAATATTTTTGTACACAAACATAGGATTTATCATGCTTTTACTATCCTCGCTTTAGTGGAAGCAAACTTATCCTAAGATATTTTCAAAATCTACTTTTTTAGCTCCACAATAATCTGGAGGATTTTTCCATGTTGGTGCTTACAGCTGGGTTTCATTCCTTTTCAACAGCACCAGGGTGTTTTGTTGTACTGCTATACCCAAATGCCATCTTTCACAAGCCAGAGATAGACCGACTGCCTTGTACAACCGGGTCCTAACATGTGCTCCTCAGACGGATAATCGAACTGCACCACTTGGGAGCTTGTAGTAAATGCAGAGTCCCAGGTCCCACCCCAGCCCGAAATTGGACGTGGTGCTGTGGTCCTCCAACCCAGGGTGGGGGGGGATAGGGGGGCAGGGCGGGTGAGGGTTTGCCAAAACACAGATTCCTGGCCCCAGCCCTGGTGGTTCTCATTCTGGGATGGATAGGGCTGGGACTCCCAGGTTTCTAGCGCATTCCCAGGTGATGCAGAGGCTTGCTTGTCCCGGGACCTCTTTGGGAGTCACAGGTCTAAAAACACACCAAATTAGGCATGACCGATACTGAACAGGAAGAAAACAGAACATTTGAATACACCAATTACCAGCAAGGAGATTGAATCAATAAACAAAAAACTCCCAACAAACAAATGTCTGGGACCAGAGGGCTTCACAGGCAAACTCTACCAAGTGAGGCATGAAGACAGCACTTCAGGGGGTCTGCAAGCAGTCCTGGTCCCAATATTTTCTCTCCAAGGTTAAAAGTCCTCACTTCCTTAATGGTGGCTCACGGAATTGGGCAAGAGAGCCCCTCCTGTTCACGAAGTACACAGATGATAAAGGAAGTTGAAATGAAAAAATATCCACTCCCCGGCCCCCATCCAACCAACTGAACAAACCAAATTGCTTTCATTTTTCATCCAGTCCACATCCAGAAGTACACACATGAAACATATCCTGTAACATTCAGGTGAAAAGTGTGTTGGGTCAATGAAATTCTACTCAAGCAGAATGCAGGTCTATATTATGTTCTACACATTCTAGAAAAACTGCCAGAACATAAGAAATTCTTTTACAAGCCTCGGCATTCGGCACATAATAGGTGCTCAATAAATAATTTTTAAATGAAGGAATGAATGAATGAGCCCCTACTGGCCCAGGCCCAGAGAAAAAGATTTAAGAAACAAATGTAAGGAAGAGGGCTGCTTTGGGTTTCATGCTCATGCCTGTTAGAGGGCTTTGTATCTCTTCAGGCCTTCTGCGCCATGCCAGCAGCGGGCTCCCCCAATCTCTGGCAGATCAAGCAACAAACCTGATTTCAAACCCACAGCCCATCACAACAGAAATTCACCCAGAGACCAGTTACTCCTTTCAACAGTTATTGGAAATAACCCACTACTGTCTTAAAACATCAAACTAGGGGGGATCCCTGGGTGGCTCAGCGGTTTAGCACCTGCCTTTGGCCCAGGGCATGATCCTGGAGTCCTGGGATCGAGTCCGGCGTTGGGCTCCTGGCATGGAGCCTGCTTCTCCCTCTGCCTGTGTCTCTGCCTCTCTCTCTCTCTCTATCATGAATAAATAAATAAATAAATCTTTTTTTTTTTTTTTTTAATAAATCTTTAAAAAAAACAAAAACATCAAACTAGGGATGCCTGGGTGGCTCAGTGGTTGAGCGTCTGCCTTGGGCCCAGGTCATGATCCCAGGGTCCTGGGATGAGTCCCGCATCGAGCTTCCTGCAGGGAGCCTGCTTCTCCTTCTGCCTGTGTTTCTGCCTCTCTGTGTGTGTGTCTCTCGTGAGTAAATAAATAAAATCTTTAAAAACAAAACAAAACAAAACAAAAACCCATCAAACTAAACATGTGGCGAGAGTGGCACATTTACACCCCCCCTCCCCCCCCCCCCCCCCCCCCCCCCCCGCAGCAAACTCCCAGGCCCTAGGGAAAATGAGGCTTCCAATCCTGCTCTAGGAGACCCTACCCCCTTGGGGACACAAAAAGGTGATGGGAAGTGACTGTGGACCAGGACTCTGCTGGATCCCTGCCCCCTGGCAGAGGCGAGCATGCCAGGAGCACACCTGCTTCTCCTGCATCAACAGGTCAGCTGAGCACCTTCCACAGGCAGAGCACCCAGCAAGGCCCAGACAGCAAAGGCTAGAGATTCCAGAGCCTTGCATCGTCCAGACAATAGCTTGAGGATGACTGCTGCTGGATGGCTTTTCTCAGGAAGGGTGGGATGTGAGCCTGGCTGGTTGGATAGGGGACTTGCAGACACCAAGATGTATGGAAGAGAGCAGGCACCAGAAGTTCCAGTTGGGGCAATTCTGGCTTTGGCACACCTGCTTCACCTCCCCTCTCTGGAAATACTACATTCATCCCTTGCTCACTGGTGCAGACGCTGTCATGCAGCAGCCTCCAGGGTGATCCTTTCTGGGCTTGAAAACAAACCCCTTCCTCCTGCAGCACCCATCCCCCCATGAACTCGGGGGTGGGTGGGAGGCAAAGGTGGCCAGAGAGAATGCCTGGGCAAAGAGGACAGATGCCAAGGCCTCCCCAACTTTGGAGTCTCACCCACCTTAGTGCTCTGGAGGAAAGGCCAACCTTGCTCAGCCTGCAATGGGATACCGGGAACGGGAAAACATCATGCCCACACCAACCATCAGTAACCTACGGACACCCACACAGCAGGAGGCCTCTGAAAACCCACACATCACACATCAGCTACTTGTTCCATGAGCGCTGGATAGATATGGCTGAACCCCTCCAAACCTCAGTGTCTCTCGTGAGTAAATAAATAAATGGGGATAACATTCATACCCCCTTATTAGGTTGCTTTGAGGATTAATGGACCCATCACCTGCAAAGGGCCCAGCACATATTAAGCACCCAGTGGAATAGAGCTCTGAGAGTTTACAGGACACAAATACGTCCTATTCATAAACTGGTTGGTGGGGACATGCATAGTATTTGTCTTTACATAGGATCTGTATATACACTTGTATTTGCATGCACTTTGGGGTATGTTGCTTATTTTACATTGAAAGAAAAAGGGGATAATTGTTTTCAATGTAGTTATTAGGTGTCTGGCGGGAAGAAGGGTGGAGAGACCTCCTCCGCCAGCAACCCTTTTGAACATTGTACCCTATGGGCTCTGACCTCATCCAAAAAATACTGCATTGGGTTATCCAAAAGCGTTTCTTCTCCTCAAATTGTCTTTCCTATTACCAAAATCAAGCTTCAAATCACACACCTCCAAAGAAAATTCTTTGCTACTGGTGCTTTCTGCTTGCTTTCCATGCCTTAGCTACGTGCTCCATTATTATACAAACATGAACTTTAGCAAGAAGCTCCTTGTGGGAGTGAGTATTTAGGGCAGCCTCCTTGGGAGGCAATGTGGCCATGCCCATCAAAGACTGTTGTTTGTCTACCCTCTGGCCCACTTTAGGGAAATTATCTACAGAAAGACTCACACTGGTAGACAAAAGATGTATAAGAATATTCATGGCAGTCTGACATTTTAAGAAGGAAGGAAGGAAGGAAGGAAGGAAGGAAGGAAGGAAGGAAGGAAGGAAGGAAAAGTCTGAGAATGGAAACAAGTTGCTTAGTTGGGACAAGGGGAAATGATGGTGCCTCCACATTTGAAATTGTCATAATCTCGTATTAAAAAATGCTCTGACAATTATTTAAGAGGTGTGTCTACCCGTGCAGATATAATACAGTGTCCAAGATATATATGACATGAAAAAAGCAGTGTGTATTAACAACTTCTGGGGGAAAAACTTAAATGGTGGTTTGCTTTCAGTGTGGAACTGGGGCTTGGCAGGGGGAGGAAGGCTTACTTCTTTTCCCTTTCATATTACTTTTTTAGCTAAAAGGGAAGCCAGAATGAAATAGAGCAGGGACAGCCTGATGAGTGAAGGAGGTGATCCCATCACACAACCCTTCAACTCCCTAGGGGTGGAGTTTACTTTCTTTTTTTCCTGCCATCTGCCCCACTCCAAAATTCTCCCAATCTGCATTTCCCCCCTTCCCCCCTACCAGTCAATCCTACCTGGTGGCTCCAAACAAAGACACCATTGTTTCCTCTTCTTCAATCAAGATGGGATTTGTTTGCCTTCCTGGCCCTCTCAATGTGGCCGACGGAAGATCAGGCCAGAGGGCGTCTCAGGGGTGGGGCAGATACTAACTTCAGCTTTGACCCGCGCCCCCTCCCCACTTCCCGGCCCTCGAATCTACATTCCTCAGCTTCTCTCTCTGGAGCCTAGAAGCTAGCACAGGTATGGCAGGCGCCTTGAACGGGCTTCTTTATTCCAAAGTCATAAAGTTATGACTAACATGGGTGCTACCTCATGGCACAACCCCATAAAGTCTGAGCTGGGGACCCCACAGGTGTGTGTACCCTTTACAGCTCTCCCCCTAAGAAACAAATCATTTCCTTCCATGGGTGGCAAATCCTAGGATGCATCCTGGTTGGTTCAACCTAAACATTTAAACAAATCCAAAAGAATTGTCTCTAAAAAAACAGGCCCATGATGTTTTTCACGGGCAGCAAACTGAATATCCATTTGTTTCTTTAAAGCTCATGGCCCCCTCTCTCTATTTTTAAAAATATTTTATTTATTTATTTATGAAAGAGGCAGAGACACAGGCAGAGGGAGAAGCAGGCTCCCCACAGGGATCCCGAAGTGGGAATTGATCCCAGGACCCTGGGATAACGCCCTGAGCCCAAGGCAGTTAGTTGCTCAACCACTGAGCCAGCCAGGCATCCCCGCCTCTCTCTCTCTCTCTTTTTTTTTTTTTTGCCTCTCTCTATTTTGACCATAATCTCCCACACTAGCCTTAGTGGACCTGTCAATCCCACTCAAATACAGCAGTTTCCTCCACTATGTGTGTGGTGGCTGCTGCCAGTCCCTTTGCAGACCCTGTTTCTGAGGTACTTCATTCTGCATCTACCATGTGTGTTGCTAACAGCTACCGGCTGTCCCTTTCTCCAAGGGATGGGCACGGGCAACTGACCTCCCAGCCCAGGGGAGTGGCTGCCCTCAGCCAATATCTGATGGCATCAAAATGGCCCCCACTTGCCTATCGTGCCATTCACACTAGAGAACCCCCAGGGGACCAGACTAAGGCCACATGTCTGCTCACCCCCTGCCCCTGCCCTATCTTGCTCCCCTCCCCCACCCCGTTCACAGGTTTCCTCTGACAGCCCTCCCCCAAGAAATCATTTTATAAGAATCACCAGCTTGGAAGCTGCTTCTAGGGAACCAGGACAGTCTGGATTGAAAAAAGCCCCTTGTTTGCTCGCTGATCTATTTTCACAAATCATTAAGTGTTTTTGGTGCATCAGTTTCTGTTTTCCAACCTTGAATCAGATGTCATTTGACTAACATCTCCTCTCCCCATCTCTCTCTCTCTCTCTCTCTCACACACACACAAACACACACCCTCTGAGTTACTTTTTTCGGTGAAGTCATCCAAAAAAAAATCTTAATCTTTTCTTTCATCCACTTGGATATTAAGGTAAGACATTTACAGGCTCTGGTTTCCCTGGGTCTCTTTCAAGAGGTCTCCTGGTATTCTGAGTCTTTCCTTAGATGCCCTGTCCCTCTCAGCACAGGACAGGAGATGTGGGGGAGGAGAGATTCATCCTGGCTCTCTGTGCCACTCGCTTTGCCCACTGCATGGATACTGATCTCAGGTCAGGCTTTCAATCAGTCATGACTGGTCTAATCAGACTGTAAACAAACGTAGCCTTCACTCAACTGTGTCTACCGTACTTGTGTTCACACATCTTTGCTTCTGCTCTAAATACATTTACTTGTTATCGTCAATAGCAAAAAATCCAACCTTCATAGCTTAATCAAGACCCAATTCGCAGAATTCTGGTAAGATCTTTGGAACCAGTGAAGTTGTTTGCACAAACTTTAAAAATGTTGAGAATCCCAAATTTTTGACCTTTTAACTGATTAACTGTTTTGTGTAGAGCTCACCAGGATGCTGTGGTGGGTCCTCCAGCTGCTGGCATGACCACACCCCCAGAGCCAGGACTCCTTTTTCAGTTTGCTGAAGTAAGCCCTTTGCTCCTCATTTTGGTCCCTTATTACTTGGAGGCACATCTCCAGCAGCAAATAAGCCCAGGGCAGGAAAAACAGGTTCAAGATATTTCTGTAATTCTACTTGTTGATCACTTTAAAAGTCAAAACTATGGTTGAAAAATTTTTAAATCGTTATCTCTAGATTCGATCTTTTTTTTTCTCTAGATTCGATCTTACAGGCTATACTATCCAACAGAAATTAAAATGCAAGCCATTTTGTAATCTCACAATGCCCAATAGCCTCATTAAAATAAGTAAAAAGCGGAGCACCTGGGTGGCTCAGCTGGTTAAGTATCCGACTCTTGATTTTGACTCAGGTCATGATCTCAGGGTCCAAGCCCCGCATCCGGACTTCACGGTGGGTGTAGAACCTGCTAAAGATTCTCCCTCTGCCTCTGCCCCTCCCTCCCCACTCCTCACCCCCCTTATGCATGCATTTTCTCTCTCTAAAAAGAGGTAAAAAGAAGGACTCCTGGGTGGCTCAGCAGTTGAGCATCTGCCTTTGGCTCAGGGCGTATCCTGGGATCAAGTTCCCCCCCTTCTGCTTCTCCCTCTGCCCGTGTCTCTGCCTCTCTCTCTCTCTCTCTCTCTGTGTCTCTCACGAATACATAAGTAAAATCTTTTTTAAAAAGGTTAAGTAAAAATAAGTAAAAAGAAAACAGATGCAATTTTAATGATATATTTTGTTTAACCCACCGTCTTCAAAATATTAGCATTCCAGCGTGGAATCAACATTAAATACTGAGGTGTTTTACATTCTTAATTTGCATTCAATCTTCAAAATCTGGTGTTGGTTTTACACGTAACAGCACATCTCAGCCGGACCAGCTGCAGGTTGGGGGCTTGGAGGCTACCTGTGGCCGGGGCCTGCTGTGGCTGGGATGGCTGCATTTTCCCCCTCTTAGATGCCCCCCTTCATGGGTAAACTGTGGAAAACACTAGGTGGAAGACATTATGATTCATCAACTTCAGTAACTTTCAGCCGCTCTCTGAGTCACTAGGAATGTCACCTTTGAGGAGAAAGAGATGGAAGAGCTCAGTCAGGAGTCTGAGTCTTCCTCGCTCACTGAATGGGTGTGTTGGTGCCACCAAACATGCACACTTGGGCTTCTGTGCAACCTGCTCACTGCCAGGCTGCAGTGTGAAGTCTGTGCCACGCCTGAGTGTCCCCTCACCTCACATTTTTGCAGAGCAAGTAAGCTTCTGGTAACTGGAATGGGGTAGGCTGGCGAGCCCCCAGCCTCAGGGAGAAAACTGAGTGAGGAAGGCACTGGGAGGTGAAGGGGACTGACAAAATGGAAAACCGTGAACTCCAGCACGGAGCTGGTCTGGTTCTCAACTCCACCACCTATGGTTATTTGACCACCCTGAGCCTGGTCTCCTTATCTGTGAGGTGGGGCTTGTGAACTCGTTGGGGTTGAGATAGGATACATGCTGAGGGCCTGGCATGAAGGCAAGTGACTACTCGCAGCTTGCTGCCATCTGAAGAAGCTGTGTCACCCTCTGCAGAGACTCCCAGTCTCTGCCAAGCCATCTTCCTCACTTGCTCACTCCCCAGCCTTCCACTGGGTCACCTCAGTTCCAGGAAAGTCGGTGGCTTCCTGCATCTCGCTGCTGGAGGGAAGAGCTGCCTAGGAAATGAGGCCCCAGGATGGATGCCCATCAAGGAGGGATGGGAGTTGCTGGATAAATACCCCAGCTTCCTCATCCCTGGAGCAATTCTCTGGTGCATTCTATGTGGTTCTCCAGGGCATCCCCAGTGGGGTTGAGCCCCAGTTACTCACAGTGATAACCTGCTCATTAGCTTGCTTCTATTGGCTGTCTCCCACCCCCCCTCTGTAACCCCTCATAGGGCCTCCTGAGATCACCTCCCAAATAAACTGCTTACAATCAAATCCTTAGGTCAGGGTCTGCAACCCAAACTCAGACACTTGGCATTTGCGAGGCCCTTCCTCCTTCTATCTAGCTGTGGAGATCTGGCTCATCCTTTAAGACCAGCCAAAAGGACACCTCCTCTGAGAAGTCTCCCTGGTGCCCTGGCAGAAACAATGCACCTGCCAGGCCCCCCACAGGCTTGGGCTACTTTTTCTTGCTTAACACCTCTGCAGTTTTTTCTCCTGTGACAGTCGGATGTCTGAGTTATTTCACCCCATGCCACCTGAGCTCTCCATGAGCACAGAGGGGAATCCTAGGGCCTGTCACATAGCAGGGTCTCAGGAAACCTCTGCCAATTATTTGAACGTTTACTACTAATAATAGTTAATATTTACTAAGTGCTTATGATGTATGAAGCACTTTATATGCAATTATTATCCTGAAACCACACAACCATTATTTTCGGTGATCGGTACTAAACTTATGCCCACTTTAGAAATGGACAAACTAAGATACCCCCCCCCCAAAAAAAAAAAGATTTAAAAAATTGAGACAAGGTTGCACAATCAACTAGCTCTGATCTGTAGTTTTTAAGCACAGTGCAATTGACTCAACCTGCAAACTCTTCTCAGAGAAGCAGTCAGTCCCTGATATTTCCATTAACAGAGTCAACTCAGTCACAGATGAGGCAACCCCATGGGCTCAGTGCTTTACTCCAATCAGCCGGCAATGACCCCTGAGCCCACTTCACTTTGTCTTAAAGGTCAGGGTCAGGGGGTAATCACTGCGCCCACCAGGCAAAGAGTTTCAGGAGAAGCAGGCCACGTCCTCAAGAACATCTTCAGACAGAGATGGAAAGCCAAGAAACACTCCAGGACAGCCAGTAACAGATGACTGAGTGAGGAGTCCCCAACTTCCTCCAGCCCCTTGGGTCAGCTGTCTTCGAGCCCAGCCACTTGATGGGTCCACTGATAGCCTTGGACCTTCCACCACATACAGGACTCCCCACATCCTACAGAATGCTCCACCTGCCTCCCCTCAGGATGCTCTACCACCCACAGGACCCCTGGCCCACCACTAAGTATTCTCCTTGTGCCACCCTAAGGAGCTAGCCTGGCCACACAGAGATCAAACTTTCACTGATTCCCTGGTGCTAGGGACTAATAAAGAAGCTTTACAGCCAGACCCAGAAGAGTACACACTATATGATTCCATTTCTACCATGCTCAAAACCAGACAGTCATCCATGCTGTTACAAGTCACACTAGTGGTGCCTCTTGGAGGAAAGGTGACAGCGACAGAGGGAGAAGCCGTGACTTCTGGGGGCTGGAAGTATGGCAGTCCCCCTTATCAGTGGCTTTGTTTTCAGCGATCAGCGATTTCAGTTATCCATGGTCAACCGCAGCCCAGAAGCAGATGATCCTCCTTCTAACGTATCATTAAAAGGTCAGTAGCCTAACATTACATCACAATGTCTGCGTCACTCACCCCGCTTCATCTCATCTTGCAGGCATTTTATCACCTCACATCATCACAAGAAGAAGGGGGAGTTTGGTATAATAAGATATTTTGAGAAAGAGAGACCACATTCACTTAAATTTTATTACAGTATACTGCTATAATTGTTCTATTTTATTACCAGTTATTGTTGTTAATCGCTTGCTATGCCTAAAATGTAAATTAAACTTGATCATAGGTGTGTGTATATATATATACATATATATATGAAAAAGCATAGAATATATAGGGTTTGGCACTACCTGGGATTTCAGACATCCACCGAAGTCTTGGAATGTATCCCCGTGGATAAGGGGGACTGCTGTATTCTGTTTCTGGATCTCAGTGCTAGTTACGTGGGTGTGTTCATTTTGTGAAAATTCCTAAACTTGTCAAACTGTACATTTATGATCTGTGTGCTCCTCTGGATGCATGCTACATTCAAATGAAAAATCCACTTGAGAAAAGGTTTCTTAAAAGGAAAAAGAAACTCTTGGGTGTGCCAGCCCACTCTCAGGTGGATGACACTCTGGCCTGGGAAACAGCTCCTGGCCAGCACAAAACAGTGTGATAAGAGCTATAAAAGAAATCTGAATACGGAGGATCAGAGAGAGGGGCCCTGTGTGAGAATTAAAGAACAGGGAACTCCATCTGGAGGGAGGAGTGGACACTTTCCTATCCCAAGATGCCAAAGGAAACCCCAAACTCTGAAAGGGTTTGAGGATCAGGAGACTATAGATAATAAATGCTATGGGACTATCGGGAGAATGGGTCATGACCAGGACGGGGTTGAATGGTTAGGAAGGGATGGGTTTAAATGAGACGAAATGGGATAGGATAGGATGGGACAGGACAGGACGGGGATTTGAAGATGCAACTCAGATTGTAAGGAGCTTTACATGAAGCCCATCAAGATGAGGAGTCTGGATTTCATCTCGCCCAGAGTTGGAGACTTTCAGCAAGGAAATGGCATCCTTAGAATCATCCTCCAAAGAGCCCTCTTTTCAAGTGGACCTCAAGGGGCAGCCTAGAGGCCAGATGTTTCCAAATGACAGCTAAAGAGGCCTTACCTAGTCAGAGGGCTGGGAGAGAGATCAATGGGCACCTCTAGGATTCTCTGTAAACTGAGCTGGTAAGGACCCAGATCCATGCTTTGTAAGTCAGGAAACTGAGCAAGGAATGAAGGGAGGAAGACACTTGCCAGCCTCACATACGAGCCGAACATTTCCTTCTCTTTTTGAGCTCTTAGGAAATCATTCTGAGACAGGCTTGC
The DNA here is from genome assembly GCF_048418805.1 of Vulpes vulpes. Taxonomy (NCBI): domain Eukaryota; kingdom Metazoa; phylum Chordata; class Mammalia; order Carnivora; family Canidae; genus Vulpes; species Vulpes vulpes. Next base: position 42,604,605 of record NC_132793.1, read on the forward strand.
ATCCCAACAAAGGGGCAGAAGACACCACCAGTGGCATGAGAACCCACACTAGCAATCAGTTGGATGAGGGCTGAGCTATGCCCCTAGCCTTGCGTCCAACTTCACAAATCCTCAGAACACTCCCAGCCAGTGATCTGTCTTGAGTGGTCCTAGAACTTGGACCATTACCACATCTTACAGAGGTGAAAACTGTCAGAAAAGAGGCTTGATGGGCACAAGGTGACTCAGCTGGTGCTGGCACAACCAGGAGGTGAGCCCAGAGGTGCTGGCCTCAAATGCCCCCAGCCTTCAATCTTTCCTGAAATTTGATACCGCCCCATGCTCTTGATCTGGTTCTTTGGTGGTGAAGGAGCAGGAACTCCATTGGCCAGGAGGACAAAAACAACCACGAAGCACACGCCCCCTTACTCACCTGTATGCGTGCGGACGTGCCTCTTCAAGTCAAAGGTGTCATTGAAGCCCTTGCCACAGAAGGTGCACAGGTGCCTCTTCACCTGGTTGTGGCACTTGAGGTGGCGGTTGAGCATGCGCTGCAGGCGGAAGCCCTTGCCGCACAGCTCACAGTTGTGGGCCGCTGGGTCGCTGCACGTGCCTGTGGTGAACTGGGACAGGGAGAGAGAGAGGGTGAGGGTCCTGGTGCAGAGTAGGCACATCAGGTGGGCTCAGCCTGGGAGTGCACCTCCCTATGTCTCCAGGCTTGCCCAGCCTGGGGTTCCTGACTCCTAACACGTCCCAGAGGGTCTTCTTGGCTTTGGGGAAGGCGAGAGAAACAACCGGCAGCTTTCCCCATCATTGATTCTCCCCCTTCTTCCTCAGAATAGACTTCTGATTTCTGGGTCCAACAGCCCCCAGCTAAATGTCTACACTTGTCAGCCTGACAGCAAGTCCCTAATGAAATATACTCCTTCCATGGGGGAAGGTGAAGGTGGTGCCCTCATTCTCCTTTACTCCTTCCCGCTGGCTAGAGCTCCAGCAGCCAGCCTGGATGATTGAGAGGAGGGCCAGGGCTGAGGAGAAAGAGCAGTAAGGAGTCCAGGTCCTGGAGACGTCGGGGAGCCTGTCCTACAGAGTCCCCAAAGACAGACACAGTCAATTCCCTCCTCCCTGCCTGCATGCTGCTCCATCCATCAAGAGATGGAAACCATTTCCTCTCCCCTGGGATCTGGGCAGGGCCTGTGTAAATTCTAGGTCTTAAGAGACTTAGCAGCTGGGGCACCCGGGTGGCTTAGTCAGTGGAGCATCCGACTTGATCTCAATTCAGGTCATGATCTCAGGGTTGTGAGATTGAGGCGGTCTCCTTGTGGCCCCCTGCTGAGCAAGCATGGGGCTTCCTTGGGATTCTCTCTCCTTCTCTCTCTGCCCCCTCCCCCAGCTCATGCACATTCTGCTCTCTCTCTGTAAAACCAAAACCAACACAAAAAGACTTTAAAGTTTCCACACATTCCCTCTTGGAAGCCAGCTGCCATGTAAGACATCCGATGCTTCGAGGAAGTCCAAGCAGCCATGTGGAGGGCAAGGCCACTCAGAGAGGCACTGAGGAGCCAGCTAAAACCTCCGTGGCCTTCCAGCTCAGCCCATGACTGCCAGCCCCTAAGTGGCTCCGGCCACTCCTCCCAGGGTAGAACTGCCTTGCCGGGCCATGCTTCAGCCTCTAACCCACTGGAGTATGAACAAACAAAATGATCATTTTGGAAAGAGCCTTGGTCAGCATCCCACAGCTTCCAAACCCCAGGCCCTGGGCTTCTGGTCCCATGTTCCCTCGACCATGTTAGCAGCCTCTAAGGAAGAAAAAGGAATCTATAAGTAAGTGGTGAAAACACCAGATCTGATAGATTCATCAAAGGTTTCCAAGCTACCAAATCAAATCTTTTAGAAGCTTGATCCAATTGCTCTGCTATTTACAAAAGGGCCTAATAACCTTATTTTCATACACACATCATTAACAGGAAGAGTTGGTCATTGCCTGCCTCAACACCTCCATCACCACCAACACCCTTCTGCTTCCCTCTCCCCTCAGTATTGCCCCCCCACTAAGACCCAGCTCAACTGTTCCCTCCCTGATGCAGCTTCTCCAACTACTGCAGCTTCTTGCCCAAACTGTTGTCTGTATCCCTCAGACGAGGGCCCTCAAACCCTGGTGTGTGCATGAATTCCCTGGGGGTCTTGTTAAAATGCAGGTTCTGATTCAGGAGGTGTGGTAAAGTCTAGATGCTGTGTCTCTAACCAGCTCCCAGGAGAGGCCACTATGGCATGGATGGTACTAAAGACGTGAGGCTCAAGTACTGGCCCACACACAGTTTGGTACTTTATTCCACTCGTTCCAGAGGGTTCCATCATGCACAGATGTTTCCTCAGCGTTCTTCTTGTTTCCTCAACTAAATGCCTTTTGCAGAAGTTAGCAAGTGTTTGTGCACATTCCTGCTCCCCATGCCCCAAGCTCAGACTTGGGCTGGTGCATAAAAGAATGTTGATGGGCAGTGGCTCACAAGTGGCAAAATACAAAGAGACTCAGGGAAGGCAAAAGACCCCAGAACACAGTTACTCAGTCGGCCTCTTCATCTGCATGGAGCTTAACGTGTCTCAGGTGGCATATGGAGTGCCCAATCGGCAGCAGGCCCTGTGCTCAGAGCTGGAGGCAGTACAGTCACGAGGATGACTTGTCCCCAAGACACTGCCAGTCTATTGGGGTAGCAGACTGGTCAAAAGGCCACCAACATCTGGACAATGGACAACTCAGAGAGGGACCTACTGCACATGTATAGGGTGTGAGGGCAGGTGCTTCCAAGGAAGTGAGCCCCTTAGCCAGGCAAAGATGAGGAGGAAGAGAATGACAATGGCAAAGAGTAATTCCAGAAAAGGGCAGTGGGAAACGGAGGACTGTGTGTGGTTCCATTGGGCTAGCCTGAGCCCAAGAAAGTAGTTAAGGAAGAGAGGGTAGTATCCTCTGTGGGGCTCTACCTCAGGGCTCTAAAGAAACTCAGCTCTATTCAAAAGGCAGAGTGGGCATGAGAAGGCACAGAGGAGTTGGGTTGTTGAGTGGTGGCTAGATATCCTCGGCCTCCAACTGCTCACATCCCACCTCTGCCCTGCAAGCCCACAGGTGTAGGGCCTGGCACTCATCCTGAGGGAGACCCAGATGAGCCCAAGGCTTTCCTATTTCTGTCACCAGGTCAGGGCAGGTCTTCGCCTAGCCCAAAAGTCTCCATTCTGGGGACTGAAGCCCTTGAAAGGATGTGAAAAGACTAAATAAGACCCAGGGCACCTGGGTGGCTCAGCTGGCTAAGTGTCTGCCTTTGGCTAAGGTCCTGATTCCAGAATCCTGGGATCCAGCCCTGCATCAGGCTCCCTGCTCATCAGGGAGTCTGCTTCTTCCACTCCCTCTGCTCCTCCCCACTGATCGTGATCGTGCTCTCTCTCTCTCTGTCTCTCTCTCTCTCAAATAAATAAATAAATAAATAAATAAATAAATAAATAAAAAGACTAAATATGACCCAAGTCTTGGCAACTGAATATACCCGGAGCTTCTCAAGGCCAGTCTACACAGGAGAAAGGTCACTGAGAGCTGGTAAGTGCCTAATAAAACAGAACATAGACAACCGACCCAGGTAATTTGATTACGAACATGGAGAAAGCTAGACCTGTACTCCTGCAGAACATTCTCAAGGACTTGCAAACTTGTAGTCCAAACCCGAACTCCTGTTGACTTGAAGCCTTTTGGTCAATTCCTATTTTTTAAAATGCTTTACACGTAAAATGGATACCTTCTATTACAGCCCCAGATGAAAACCTCCAATCACTGGCACTATTTTGTTTGAAAAGAAACATCTTGAAGGGTAGAGAGAAAGGAGGTGAGACGCCTGGGTGGCTCAAGCGGTTGAGCATCTGCCTTCAGCTCAGGGCGTGATCCTGGAGTCCCGGGATCAAGTCCCATGTCGGGCTCCCTGCATGGAGCCTGCTTCTCCCTCTGCCTATGTCTCTGCCTCTGTGTGTGTGTGTGTCTCTCATGAATAAATAAGTAAAATCTTAAAAAAAAAAGAGAGAGAGAGAAAAGAAAGAAAAGAAAAGAAAAGAAAGGAGGTTAGTGACAATTTAAGGGAGTGCAGGGCCAATGGATCATCTGACCAAGATGATACACAAAGTCTTTTTACACAGGGGAGAACATGAGAACAGGGGAGGAGACTGGGAACTAAGCCTCTCCCCCCCGCCCCCACCCCAGTCCCAGGGAGAGTTTTCCTCTGGTTTTCTCAGAACAAAAATAGAAACTCCCCACGTGTGCTTCAACAAAGGCAATTTTTCCATTTCTCTACCTTCGTATACATCTCCATTGCACAGAATAGAAAACTGAGCCAGCACCAGGGGGCTCATTAGGGAATTTCCCCAAGGTGCACCCTCCAACCCATGAAGGACTGTTTGCCACCTCCCTCTCTCTATGACAATCCCGCATCCAGACATCAACAAACTATATTTGAAGCCTTAAAAGGGCCCTATTGAAAGACATAAGGTTAATTACATGGCAAAAGACCATGGCTGATGAAGTCAGCTTCTGCCAGACTATTTCAATTCTCGGAAAGGAAGGAATATTTATAGGACAAATTCCTAAATGTGAAATTTATTCCAGAGTGTATTTCACATATCTGTAATGGCAAAAATTCTGTCTATAATAGCAAAAGACCAGGAACTACCTCTACGTCCATCAATAAGGGCTTTATCAAGACGTAGAACCTTATCATTAAAGCAGCTAGCAAAAGGAAACAGTTATCAGCTGTCAGACACGTGATCCAGGCCAGTCAAACCCCCAGAGGGTTCCAATCGGCTGCCAGCTGACCACAACCACAAGAGAAACAGCAGGCAAGAATGGCCCAGCTAAGCCCAGTCATTCCACAGAGCTGGAATACAGAATGATAAATTAAGCTGCGAAATGTGGGGTTATTTGTGAAAGAGCCATAGGGAACTGAATAATAAGAAATGTATTACATTCTCTCCAGAGCACCAGACCTGCCACGTTTCCTAAGATTCTCTTCCAGGATGGGCCAAAGGATACAGAGCACATCTGATGTCTGGAATGACATCCCACAGGTCAGAGCACCAGCAATCCCTCCCCGGGTCACAAGTTGGCTCACTGGGCCAGTTCTGCAATGTCTACAGAGGTTTATACCTAACACCGGACCCCCTAAAAGTTCAAAATAAGGTTAACCAATCTTACCTTGTTATACTACTTTCCAAGTAGTAGACCCAAACTAGTTACATCTTGGGCATCTTAGTTACAAAATGAGAGTGGAATGAACAGACAAGGGATGCTGGGGATCAAGTAAAACCTACACCTGCCATCACCGATTTGCATGATGTCATAGAATATCCCTGAGCCACAATTTCCCACATATAAATAGGATAAAATGGCAGGGTGCCTGGCTGGCTCAGTCAGTGGAGCATGAGACTCTTGATCTCAGGAATATGAGTTCGAGACCCACATTGGGTGTAGAGATTACTTTGTTAAAAAATGATAAAATGGGGGATGCCTGGGTGGCTCAGCGGTTGAGCGTTTGCCTTTGGCTCAGGGTATGATCCCGGGATCCGATATAGAGTCCCACATCGGGCTCCCTGCATGGAGCCTGCTTCTCCCCTGCCTGTGTCTCTGCCTCTCTGTGTCTCTCATGAATAAATAAATAAAACCTTAAAAAAAGAAAAGAAAGAAAGAAAGAAAGAAAGAAAGAAAGAAAGAAAGAAAGAAAGAAAGAAAGAAAGAAAAAAAGACAGGCTACTTAAAAAGGACCTCAAGGGGGCGCCTGGTTGGCACAATCAATTAAGCAACGAGGGATCCCTGGGTGGCGCAGCGGTTTGGCGCCTGCCTTTGGCCCAGGGCGCGATCCTGGAGACCCGGGATCGAATCCCACATCGGGCTCCTGGTGCATGGAGCCTGCTTCTTCCTCCGCCTGTGTCTCTGCCTCTCTCTCTCTCTGTGACTATCATAAATAAAAAAATAAATAAATAAATAAATTAAGCAACGAATTCAGTTTCGGCATTCAGGCAGGGTCACCATCTCAGGGTCCTGAGGTCACCAGGAGCCAGACTCCATGCTCAGTGCAGTCTGCTTATACCTCGTTCTACCCCTCCCACTCATTCTCTCTCTTTCTCTCTCAAATAAAATAAATAAATCTTTTCTTTAAAAAAAAAAAAAAAAAAAAAGGACCTGGAGGTCAATAACTCTTAGAGTTGGACCACCTCCAAAGTTCTGTGATCCTAATAAAAGATAATTGGTCAAAATCCCTTGAATCCCTTGTTTCTCTGTTGGCCTTTTGAGTTTTCTCTCTCTGATGGAAAAAAGGGGAACTGGTCTTCAGTATGAGCTGACAACCCCCAGTCCTTCACCCATGACCCTGAAATCCAAAAAGCTCTGAAAACCAACAGTCTCACGTATCTCCCTTTGGAGATAAAACTGGACGCGAGCAGACGTGGAGCTATGCAGATTTCATCCCATTTGGTGTCAATATTCATGTGTTTTGATATAGAAATTACTAATGTGTTTAATTATAGGGTACTGTTCCAGACCTACTGGGGGTGGTATAGACACCACGCTACCTTCTGGAAAAGCTTCACCGTTAATCCAAAATTAACACTTCGAAAGAGGCTTATTAATGAAATGGATGGTGGGAGGTGACATAGGTCTGGAGATTAATTCAGGGCAGGAAAGATGAAGAGAGGCCGAGTGATTATCTAACTACATGGCTTGTGCTTTCTTGCTTGCTATTCTGTTTTCTGCAGGATCTTGACTTTCATTTTAAAAAACACACAAGGTTCCCCTCTAGTTCTTCCAAAAAAACAGGTCTTTGCAGCAAAAACAAAACAATCATTGTATCAGGGCTGCCGAAAACTGCAGGAGTGTCTGGGGAGGTAGGGACCTTAGCTGGCCCTCTGACCAACTTCCAAGCTGGCTAAGGTCACTTACCTATCAAACTTCTAAAGAAAAAAAAAAGTCCTTTATTTTCTGTTGATACTTCCACCAGACAAGTTTATTAAATTATTAATGGTCCTATTTCCTGTGGGAGAGTACTGTAAAGGTGGTGGCCATTTGGATAAGATTTCCACTGACACATTTGTATGCTTCAGCATTAAAACATGCTAAGCTAGGGGCACCTAGCTGGCTCAGTTGGTAGAGCACGGGACTCTTGATCTTGGGGTCATGAGTTGGAGCCCCATGGTGGGCACAGAGATTACTTAAAACAAACAAACAAACAAACATGCTAAGCATATTGCCCGATTCCCTTGGGGAAAAAAAATCCCCTCTTGCTCCATGTGCCACTTCTTTGGGATTCACAACTCTACTATAGGGTAGAATGGAGAACCTTCTCAAATGCAGAGATAATGAAGAGAACATGTCCCTATAATCCAGAAAATAAATGAGGCTCCAAGAGATCTAACCTGCCCTTGTAGGTTACATGACTTGTAGGTGCCCACACTGAAATTTTGGGTGTGGCCTATTGTCCACAGAACTAGGGCCTACACCCCCCTGGACAGGTCCATGGGTCTGGACATGATATGGGGGAGACAGGGGGGATAAATCCTACTGTTTCTCATATCATGGTGAGAAACAGCTTCAAGTCAGACTGTCAAGGCTAATGGCTAAAGAGTCAAAGATACTTCCCCCACAGTGTAATACAACAACCCTAAAACAGTGAGGATCCTTGGGTGGGGTTTTGCTACTAAAAACTGTGCCAAATTCAATGAAACCTCTCTGGGTTTTCCCCTTCATTCCTTGAAAATGAAGGGATTGGACCAAACAAGCTTTAACGGTTCGCTGGATGGACACTCTTCAAGGCATCTATTCCTACTTTTTCTGGTGGACCTTCTTGTACTGCAGAGGCTAAAAAGCTACAAACTACATTTCCCAGACTCCCTTGTAGCTATAGGTTTTAGATGTGACTTGGGTGCACTATCAGGAGATTTGTATTTGGGCCTGAGTTAATCGGGCAGAGGCAGATGCATGGCAATTACTCTATACTCTGCATTAGCAGCAGCAGCGTGATGCAGGAGCAGGCAGCCAGAGAGGCTCTAAGTGTAGCTTCCTTGGTGGGCCGGTTCTGCAGTGCGGCTCTGGGATTATATTCTGGTCTATTTTTAGTCCATTTATTAACCTATCATTAACCAGGCTCAGCTGGAGCTAACTACAATGGATTCTGTTGCCTGCCACTAAACCTACTTCACCTGTGTTCAAGTGAAAAGCCAGTGCAATTCAGTTACATAGTTCTCCTATTCCTTTTCCCCCTTTTAATTAATTTAGTCTTTTTTGAGCACCTATTCTAGATATTTCCCAGATCCATGTTCTCTTCTTTTTCTTTTTTTTTTTTTTTAAGATTTATTTATTTATGATAGACACAGAGAGAGAGAGGCAGAGGGAGAAGCAGGCCCCATGCTGGGAGCCCGACATAGGACTTGATCCCGGGACTCCAGGATCGTGCCCTGGGCCAAAGGCAGGCGCCAAACCGCTGAGCCACCAAGGGATCCCCTATGTTCTCTTCTTACTTCCCATTTTCCTCCAAATGTGTTATTGACATCCAGGGAGTGCTGGCTCCTCCTTTCCCACCTATACTTCTGTTCTATGTTGACCTATGTCCTCCTATGAGTCAGACATTACTGTACCAGGTGCTGGGGATACAAGCCCGGTAGGAATGTTCCCTGCCGTCGGTAGGTCTAGAGTCAAGAAGAAGAGTCTGGTCAGCCAAATGTCAGGCACATGGTCAGTGAGTTATAATGGGGGTGGGGGTGAGGGGCATCCAATTCAGTCTCGGGAGAAAAAAGACAATAGGCAAGGACTTAGGGACAGAGCTTATATTCTCCTCCAAATATCAAACGGATGAGTTTTTAAAAACTGCTTAAATCCGTGATTCGCAACAATGTTTTAAAAATAAACAAGTTGGCCACTGCTGTAGAATTCTGGTGAATCAACAGGTTAGCTTGAAAACTGGTAAACAAGGGAATCTTATTTGGCCTTTCCTAAATGAACTGTCTTACTGGGAACCAAACAACAGATGAGGGGAAGTATATCTCTAAATAAGATTATCAGCTCAGAAATGAAGGACAGAATATCACAACCCCTAATCACCTAAAATAATTAGACCGAGTATCAATAGCTGCAATCACAAGGAGACACCCAATTATTGTTTTCTTCTTGATGTTAATAGTTGACCCTCCCCCCTCGACACACTTTCGAACTAAAATGAATATACCTGATCAAATATCTAAAGCAGTGTTGTCCAATTGAACTTTCTGCATTGATAGAAATGTTCTAATCTGTACTGTCCAATACAGTAAGCCACTGGTCACACATGGTCACTGGGCACCTGAAATGTGGCTTGTGCAACTGAGGAACTTAATTTTTAATTTTGCTTAGTTTAAATTTAAATAGTCACATGTAATTTTGGCTGCCGTAGTAGATAGTGCAGCTGCAGAACCAACTACCCATTTAGAGAAAACACAGAAGATCAAGGAGCATTAGATTCTGATGTGATGCATTCCTCAAAATCCAGATTGTTAGCAACTCTCCAGGCAAAATTACTCATCTCTTTAATAATTAGCTTGTAAGGACACAGAAAAGAGATGGAGGGAACATGGACAAATTACAAGAGACCTGAAAGACTTGTCAATCAATTACAATATTAGACACTGTGTGGACCTGATTCAGCAAACTGAAAAAAAAAAACAAAACAAATTTACGAGACGATTAGCAATGTGAACATCGCTGTGAATGTATGATCAGGTATTTTGGCCTTTACCTATTACAGGCACATTCTGAGGTATTTATGGTTGCAATAATATGATAACTGAGATGTACCTCAAAATCATGTGTCTGGGATGGGTGCCGGGTGGATGGGCAGGAACAGCCACGGTTTATTTATTTATTTATTTTTTTTAGGATAGTCACACAGAGAGAGAGAGAGGGGCAGAGACATAGGCAGAGGGAGAAGCAGGCTCCATGCAGGGAGCCCGACGTGGGATTCGATCCCAGGTCTCCAGGATCACGCCCTGGGCCAAAGGCAGGCGCCAAACTGCTGCGCCACCCAGGGATCCCCAACAGCCACGGTTTAAATGGTTATTGGGGCTGAGTGATAAGTGACGGAAAGAAAGAAAAAAAAGACTACTGCACGTTCCTATGTCTGGCATGACTCAAAGACCTGGACTACAGAGCCAGGTAGAAGACCAAAACTATTTTAGAAGGAATTCTATACTCAGTTCCTTTTGAAGCATCCTTGGGAGAGGCCAAAGGAAGAGAATAGAAGGGGAAAAAGGGAGAAGATAGATTCACCTGCTACCCTGTACTGGGGTCCTGCCAGCTACTCAGTCAGGAAGGAAAAAATATCCATCAACTACCTAATTTAACTTCAGAGTTAGTTTCTAATAAATCTTCAAAGGCAGGGCAATGGTGATCAGATTTTCTGGGGGGTCTCTACCCCACAGCTGGAGTCCTGCAAATGGTACCAGCACAAGAAAGGCTTAGAGCCACCTGGACCTGTCACTACTGCCTTCTTAGATACACACAATCTCTCCACCTCAATCTGTTTGGAAAATTACGGAGTTCTCAGGAGTAAAGAGGCGATTTTGCAAACTGCCCTGAGGCAGTCAAAAGGCAGATAGGCTGGAAAAGGCCAGTTTCCTAACCAGCACCTACAACTCCTTCCTAGATCCACTCACCAGCACAGCCAGATTGGCAAATCCCGTGTCCCTACCATAGGCAACAACATATTGGACATTACGGAAACCTGCCATACATCACTGTTAGCTAATTCCCTCCTGGCGGTTTACACATGCACAGAAGTGCGAGACACTCTGCACCCCTTATTTCACCTAACCAACCCTTCTGAGAGGTCAGTTCCGTTGCTTTTCCATGCAACAGGTCCAGGAACTAAGACTCGGGAACTAAACACAGCTGGGAGAATGGACCCAACTGAGGTCCTCCTTCTTCAAACCTTTCCAGAATCCCTGTTCTGCCTATGAAGGGGCAGCCACACCTCTTGGCTTAGCCCCTTCACCATCTTGTCCTGTCCTAGCTCCCCACCTTTCACACTTCCCTCTAACTCCAGCAGGTGGATTTTCCATCCTCAGAAACCAGAGTTTGAAGTCCTTTACTTACTTAACTTTTGGGCAAAGCCTGCCTCTCCCCCCTTCTCCACTGCCCTCAAATCTACACCAAGAAATCTTCCCTAGCTCATAATTTATTACATCTTTGTGTGTGCTTTAGCATCCATCCCCTTTGCTGTAACAGAGTTAATAATTAATATTTGTGTCTCCCCACCAAGCCGGAAAATTCTAGCTAGAGTTAATGAGCACCTACTACGTTCCCTTCTTCATTCATTTATTATGTTCACCACTCTATGAGGTAGGTGTCATTATTATTCCCATTTCACAGACAAGGAAACTGAGGCCCAGCGGGATTAGCAACTTGCCCAAGGTCATGCAGCTAAGTGACAAAGCCAGAGCCTAGGGGCTTAACTGCTACAGTCAGATGATTCTAGACCGCCAGGCTGGGAACGTTATCTCCTTGAACACAGCAGATGCTCCAGAATAGTTAGATGGGAGGATGCCTCTCTCTGGGGGGCACTGGCTCAAACCTGTTCCTCCCCTAGTCCTCTGAACTAACAGCTCAGTGAGTGTCTTGAAGTCATTCCAACTTGGTCATTATGCATCAATATATGGGCCTCATCCTGGAGTGGCATTCCTTTTCTTCCAGTTAAGAAACTAATGTTCTTTTCTTAAGGTTGTATTTATTTATTTGACAGAGAGAGAGAGAGAGAGAGAACAAGCAGAGGGAGCTGCAGGCAGAGAGAGCAGACTCTCCACTCGGCAGGGAGCCCAGTGCAGGGCTCCATCCCAGGACCCGAGGATCACAACCCCGGGCGGAAGGCAGCTGCCTAACTAAGCCACCCAGGTGCCTCAAGAAACTAATTCTTGAGAACAGCAGGTTTTGTATAGAACTCTAAAATTACACAATGTGCTAAGTCACAGGCAATTTGGACAATCATTTGAAAACAGCCAATACCATAGATGATAATTCTGGAAGCTTGGAGCCTCTTAATACCAAGGTGTCTCCTATTTATGGATGAAGGCTGAGAGGGAAAAGGAATCTAAACATCCTCTGTGAACAAAATAAAACTTCTCTGGAAGCTGTGCTAATAGGGTCACAGAGCAAACGCCCCCCCACCCCTGGTCCTGGGGGCAGCATGTAGGAAAGATCCTAGAAATAAGATCGTGGTTTATTTATTCCTTTAATCCAGGGCTCCAATGGCACTGTTTGCCTGGGACGAGAGAGCTTCTAAAACGTGAATTAAGGGACTGGATCTTTCTCCCCTGCCGCTTTCTTCCCGGGGTAATCTGGGAAGTTGGGGGACAGAGGAGCAAAACGACTAACAGTCAATCCCAAAACAACGTTGCAATTGTCCTTCCAGCCTGGTGATAAATATGCAAGTGGGACACTTTGTAGAATTTCCTGGAGGGGAGAGCTACCAGCCTCGGGCAAACTGTCCCCTCCCACTTAACCCCATCTGGCCCAGAAAAGCCTCAGGCCAGCTGACTTTGAACCTCAGCAGCACACTTAACACCAAGCACCGTGGGCCGCAGCAACCTTTAAAGAGGTCTTTCCTGGAGATTTCTGCTCCAGCCTTTAGCCTCAATTCATAACCAAATGCACCTTTAGCCCGCCCGCAAGCCAAACCCCAGGAACCAGGAATATGCATAGGGAGGGATAGCCTCGCCCAGGAAAAGTAACCTAGTCTTACCCAATCCACAGCAAACACCAGAGTTCCTCCGCCCCACCCCCACCCCCGCCCCGGCAGCAGGGCTCCAGGGCCGTCCGGCGCCCGCAGGAAGGGTCGCCCCCCGCCCAGCGCCGGGAGCCCGCAGAGTCCCGCCAGGCTAGGAAATGGGATCATGTGATTCCTGAAACACCACTCCCTGGCTCCCGCCGACTAAATCAGTGCAATGGGACTCCTTAGTCTTGCGGGTAGCGGATTCATTTGAGCAGACGGACGTGGAAGTTCTCCCCAGTAAAGCCAGATGATGTCCCATACGGTGTCGCCTGCAATTCTAGAAGGGGCGGGGGGGGGGGTACGAAAGAATGACAATGGAGGGTAACAAACGGCAACCCGGGGCGAGCACCGAACCCCTTTATCCATCAATTCGCTTCAAGGCGTCGAGATGTGACAAATCGGAAGTGCCCCGCAGACCTCCGGTGTAACGGGCGCTCGGTGCTGTCAGCGGGGACAGCTGCTGGGGGGGGGTCCGCCGTGTGCCGAACTGCCGCGGGGCCAAGCGTGTGGGCCTGACTCCACCGGGCGCTGGGGAAGGCGCCCTGGGACGGAACCCCGGGAGCCTGGTCCCCCCCGCGCCCGGGACCCCGACGGCCTGCAGATTCTAACGGCCGCGCACGCAGAACGGGGGCTGCGGGAGGCAGGAAGCCGGGCCCGGTCTTCGGGGCAGTGCGGAGGCCACGCCGGCTCCGGAGGCGGCCTCCAGGGCTCGGCGGCGCGGGCCGCCGGGTACCCCGAGGCGGGAGGACGCGCGGAGCCGCCCGGCCCGGCCCCAGGAGCAGGTGCAGGCGGCGCGGAGGGTGCGGTGCGCTCGGCGCCGGGGGCGCGGGGGCGCGGGGGCCGGGTGCGCGCGCGCGGCGGGGAGGGCGCGGGCCCCGGGAGCCCGACGCCAGGGCGTGGCACGAGGCGGCGGCGGGGGCAGAGTCGACGCCGTACCTTGATTTTCGACCTGGCGCCCGGGCGCTGCGTCGCCGCCAGGTGTCCGCCGGGGCCCTCGGCGTCGCCGGGTTCGGGGACTTCGCGCTCGGGGGCGCGCGGGGACGAGCTGCTCTCGGCGCCTCCGGGCTCCCCCGCGCTGCTGCTGCCGCCGCCGCTGCTGCTGCCGCCGTCGCTGCGGCAGTCCTCGGGGGGGTCGTGGAGCAGACGGCCCAGGCCCACTGCGGAGGGAGGGGCGCGCCCCGACAGACACGCGGCGTCAGGCCCCGGCGTCCGCGGCAGTTTGACCTGCGGGCGGTGCCGCCGCCGCCGCCGCCCCGCCCCGCCCCGGACCCGGGCACCCGGCCAAGTGGGCAACACGCGGGAGTGGGCGAGCGAATCCCGGCTCGGCCTCGGGGTGGGAGGGGCGGCCCCTCGGTCCCAGTCCCCGCGCCCACCAGGAACCGAGGGCCCGGGGCGGCGGGGACCCCGCGCGCCAAGTTTCCTCTCCCTGGCTGGGGGTCGGGGTCTGACCTCACCCCACCTAGCCCGCGGCCTGCCGGATCCTGGGGCACCCCGTGAGGACGTGGGGCTGAGCAGCCCCCCACTGGCCTTCAGTCCCCCCTCCTGGGCCACCTGGGCCCGCGCGGCAGTCAACGGTCCCGCCGCCGGGCAATTACGGGCGCCCACTAGGGGGACGGGGGCGCAGGGCATCGCGGCTCTCCAGCCCCTCACTCGGTCTCCCCGCCTGGGACCTCCCCCACCCCAAGAGAGGGGGCGTGCGGCGGGGAGCCCAGCCCTCGCCGAGGAGCCGAGGGGACCCGGCGCCCCCTGCCCCCACCCCCGGAGTCCCGCGCCCAGGCCCGGCCCCCGCGCGGCGCTCACCTGGGATGTAGGTGTCTGCCCTCTCCTCGTCTGGGAGCTCATCCCAGCTGCGGACGGAGACCCCCGGGCTCCTCCTCTTCACCAGGAAGACTTTGGGCATCGTGCGGCCCCTCCCCGGCCGGCGGCCCCCTCCTGCCCTGCTCCCCGCTACAGGCTGCGGCGGGGGCTCGGTCCCCGGCTCCCGGCGGCCAGAGCCCACCTTCCCGCCTCGCGGGCCCTCTCCCTCCCGCCCCCGCCGCGCCGCGGCCCAGGCCTCTCCCCTGCACGCCCGGCGACTCCCAGCCTCCAGGCTCGGCGACACCTATGCCTTAAATCGCGGGTGAGACCACGCCGAGGAAAAAGTTTCATAAGGTGGAATAGAAAAGGCACCAGGAAACTTGGGAGTGAGCATGCGCCCTGCAACATAACGGTGTCAACAAGCTCGCTACCTGTCCGACCGGTTCCGGCGGCCGGGGCTGCCTGTTCCAGCCCTTCCTTAGGCATGAATGTTTGCAAAAGAATTTAACGTCTGATTCTTTCCCCCCTCCCCTTTTTAAAAAGGGAAGAACGTTTTTTTAAATCAGCCTCTTGCTGCGGCCCCCCTCACATGAACCTCAGGGCAAATTCTTAGAGGGGAGTCCCCAGGCCCGCCTCCCGGGGCATCCATCCGAAGAGTTGGAGCTTCCTGCCAGGGGCACCCCCTCCCCGCCCCCAGGTGGATTTGTCTCCGACAGGCAATCAAGAAAATGGCTCAGTCCCTCCGGACTTGGTAGATGGTTTCCCCGGCTAGTTGAAATCTCGGCGGGCGGAAGGTGGAGGCGACAGAGACACTCTCCAGGACTCTGATCTGGTAAAGGGGGGGGGGGGGACTTCAGCTTACCATCATTTACAACATTCCCCCAAATAAACACAATAGTAATAAGGTTTAAAGTTCGGCAGCTTTAGAACACGTCGTTATTACCGATTTGTGCCATACGATCTAGGAAAACCAAGTCGGCTTGTTCTGCCAAAGCAGCTGCCACCCCAAGACCTACCACCCCAAGAGCCCCGCCAACCCCCAAATAAACACACAATGGAAGCAAAAGCCAAGGGCACGTTATACAAACGCGGCTTCGTCACGAACCTCTCACCCTTACCCCCTCCCATTAGCTAGGGTCTCCCCCCCCCACCGCCCGCTCCCCCATCCCGAGGCTGGGAATCCGTTTCCCAATAAAGTGAAGATGGGCTGCTACTGGGGAGGTGGCTGCAGAGCTTTCTATTTATTTTTGGTTTTGGCTTTTCCTCTCTGTCTTTATACCTGGAGGGGGAGTTGGGAGAGAAGGAAGAGGAGTTGGTAAGAGAAAGATGCCAAGTTTCGCAGAGCCGCAGAGCCGGCTGGTGGGGCGCGCGCGCGGTCCCTCTCGGCCCCTGCTCGGGTGCGCCCGGGGACGCGCGGCAGTGCCCCCACCGTGGCGGGGGGCGCACCCCTCGTCTCGTGCGGCCTCCGGGCACTGCGGGGCGCGTCCAGCCCGGAGTTCCCCGGCGCCCGCGGCTCGCCCTGCCGCCGGACTCACCTGTGTGTAACCTGAGCCGCCGCGCGCCCAGCCCACAGGGCCGAGGAATCAACACAGCGGTTCGCCCGCTCCTCTTCCGCCCTGGAAGGGCCCTTGGGGACACAGCAGCCTGGTAACGGATTTCTCGGCTCAGCTCAGTCCTCTCCCCGCGCGGAGAGGGGGCGCAGCTCTCCTGGGTCTGAGAAGGGAAGAGAAGCGCCCTGCCGCGGGGTCTGCCCTCAAGGGGTCACCCTCTCCTGGCTCAAGCCTGTCTGGACTCCAGATTTTCTGAGAACAGTCAACGAAGAATAAAACAGACTTTGATCCGGTGAAGCCCGGCGTGGAGAAGGAAGACGTTTCTCTAGCGGCACGAGGAAGCAAGCGAGGCTTCTTTCTAGTCTATGAGGCTGATGGCGCAGCTTATGGGAGAATCAGAACGTATTTTTATCTACCAACAAACTGAAGATTTTCTAGAAATTGGTTGAGTGAAAGTAAAATAGAGAAAAGTACGAAATCACAGAAGTAACTCCCATCTCATAAAAATCTTTAAAACTTGCCTTCTTCAAAATTCCTCACGTTGTGAAAAAGGCAGTCAACCCCATTAACAGATTTTTTTTCTTTTATTGGATTTCAAATCAATGAATGCCTGACCACTTTGTCCTTTATCTGAAAAAAGTATAACATGACAGGATATAAGGCTAGAAAATCAAGAAGCAGTGCATCGTTTAGGATATTCGGGATGAAAAAAATAACTACACTTTTTTCTACGACGGTTGTTTGCACGCTTACCTTGATATTTGCTGGCTGTTTCTTTGGGAGAAAGGAATTCTAATGTGTTAGCTTTCTTTTTTTTTTTTTTTTCCTTGATTGGACTCGAGAGGGATTTATCAGTATTAACATTTTCTATGTTTTGCTTTTGTTGACTCTTCTTTATTTTAGGGTTACTTTTCTAAGTGTTATGGGGAGCTAATAGAGCATCCCCTAAAAGTAGATTAAGAAATAAGCTCAATTCTTTAAAAACCTCAAAGCTGGTGGTTGAAAGAGACAGCAGTCCTGATCTGGCCCACAGCCTGTCCCTCACCTCTCCACCAGTTGGGGGGGGGGCCCTCTCTAGAGTCCTTAGTGGGGGATGTGTCCCGCCCTCTTTGAATACCTACAGTGCCGGGAGCTTACTTTTTCAAAAAGAAATCTATTCTGGTTAGGCAACGGTTCTGTTAGAAAGCTTTTCCTTCTGCTTTGTGGAAGTCTATTTGCCTGCACTTCCATCTCTCCTCTGCATTCTGCCCTCTGGGGGTGCTGAGACTATGCCTGTGCCCCCTCCCCCTGGCAGGTCTTCAAATGCATGGAAATAGGTATGGGTGTTCTCACTTAAGACTTCTTTTCTCCAGTAATGTGTAGTCAGATTGAAAATAGACAGGTACAAACCTGCTCAGTGGTATCTTTAGTGGGTAAGGAGAGGTTAGGATGATGGGGAAATGGTCCTAAAAAAGTTTTGTTTTGTTTTGTTTTTTAGTTTTTACCAAAATATAACAGTGTTTTTAAAAATGTACAAATCATAAATACACACCTTGATCAATTTTTACAAAAATGTAGGAGGTAGCACCCCAGGACAAGACCAAGCTACCTACTCTCAACACTCCACTTCGCATGAGACCGAACGGCTTTTTTATGGATAGAGGAAGACAGAAAAAGAAATAAAGATATAAAGATCATAAAGGAAAAAGCAAAACTCTCCTCATTTGTAGTCAGTATGATTAGCTTTATGGGGAACAGAAGAATCTAGAGACAAATTATTAGAATTAATAAGAGAGTTTTGTAAGGTTGTTTTATAGAAAATCTGTGTGTCAATTGCATTTCTGAATGTCAACAACATTCCAAAGTCATCTGTGGATTTAATACTTGAAAAAAAGATCTTTTTCGGAGATCTGACAAACTTGTTCTAAAGCTTATGTGAAAGAATAGCCAAAAGACTCCCGAAGAACAAGGTGTATAGATTCACTCTATCAGATATCAATAGTAATTAAAATAGCATGCACAGCTAGACCACTGCACAAGAGTAGAGAGCCCAGGAACACACTACACACATGTGGACTTTTGGTTTATGAGACAGGGCATTGCAGAGGGGTGGGGAGAGATGTGGAATGGAAATGATAGGTTATCCATTTGGGGAAAAATAAAGGAAATTGAATAATGCACACACATACCAAGTTCCAGTGGATTAAATGTTTAAATGTGTATGTGTATACATATGCATAGATAGATAGGTAACGGAGAATAACTTTATGATCATAACTTAGAGCAGAATTTTATTTTTATTGAAGTACAATTGATGCACATGGAGAATTTTTTATTTTTTAAAACTTATTTTATTTAAATTCAATTAATTAACATATAGCCATATTATTAGCTTCAGAGGTAGAGTCCGGTGATTGATTAGTTGCATATAACACTCAGGGCTTGTTACATCAGTGCCCTCCTTAATGCCCATCACCCAGTTACCCATCCCCCTACCCTGGAGCAGAATTTCTTAAGACACAAAGAACAAACCACACACACAAAAAAAATTTATAAATCTGTCTGTGGAAAAATTAAGAATGACCATTTATCAAAAGACACAGTAAGGAGAATGACAAACTAAATCATAAATTGAGAGAAATTTTGCAACACATTTGGCATATAAATGATCAGAATTCAGATAACAAAGAATTCAAATGTCAGAAAAAGAAACATATTTTTGAAAAATGGCAAAAGACATGAACAGGCATTTTCCAGAGAGAAAACATGAATGACCATCGACATATAAAAAGATGCTCAATCTCATTAGTAAACAGGGAAATGCAAATTAAAATGATAATGAAATTCTATTTCATGTTTACTAGACTGCCAAAATTAAAAGGTTTGCCAATCCTGCTAAGTGTCACTTTAGATGTAAGAACAATAAATTAATGCATTGCTAATAGGTGTAGAGATTGATTCAAACATTTTGGGAAAAGAGTTGGATTTTATCTGGTAAAATTAGACATGCACATATTGAATAAGCCAGAAACTCCAACTTTTTAAATTTAGAAAAAGTCTTGCACTTTTGCCCCTAGAATTACAGGCAAGAATATTCACAGTAGCATCATTCATCTGAATGATGAATCTGAATACAACTGGAAAAAAAAATCTGAATACAACTGGAATGCCCATCCATAACCCATTGGATTAATATATTGTGATAAATGCATCCAGTGGAAATGAGTGGCCCACACATTAACAAAGGTAAATCTCAAAAACATATTGTTGAATGAAAAAAGGCAAATTACAAGGACGCCTGGGTGGCTCAGCCGTTGAGCTGTTGAGCGTCTGCAGTTGGCCCAGGGCGTGATCCTGGAGTCCTGGGATCAAGTCCCGCATGGGGATCCCTGAGTGGAGCCTGCTTCTCTCTCTGCCAATGTCTCTGCCTCTCTCTCTGTGTCTCTCATTAATAAATAAATTAAATATTTTTTTTTAAAAAGCAAGTTACAGAAGAATTGTGCTATAAGATTCGAATTATTATTAAAAATGAATCAAAGTAGGGACGCCTGGGTGGCTCAGTGGTTGAACTTCTGCCTTCGGCTCAGGGCGTGATCCTGGAGTCCAGGGATCCGAGTCCCACATTGGGCTCCCCACAGGGAGCCTCCTTCTCCGTCTGCCTATGTCTCTGCCTCTCTCTGTGTCTCTCATGAATAAATAAATAAAATCTTTTTAAAAGTGAAAGTAAACAATATCTTGATATAGGAATTCAAACGCACCCAGTAAAACCATTAAGCACCAACCAGCCACCTGGAAGAGTCTCTAGGAGGCATGCTGAGTTAAAAAAAGCAATCCCAAGGTTATGTATTATCTGATTCCATTTATATAATAAAAATGGAGAAAAGATTACTGGTTAGTTGTCAGAAATTAAGGATTTATAAAAGGGCAACATAAGGGACTCTTGTGCTGGAAGTGTTCAGGATCTGTGGCAGTTGATACCTAAGCTTGCACACGTGATAAAGTGTATAGAACTACACATACACACACACAAATGAGTATAAGTCAAACTATCAATCTGAGAAAGACCTGTGGATTGTCTCAATGTCAATATCCTGCTGGTTGGTGATACTCTACTCTAGTGCTATAAAATTTACTACTGAGGGACATTGAATGAAAGGCACACAATTGCATGTAAATTTACATGATCTCAAAATAAAAAGCTTATTTAAAAAAAAGTCAAAAGTTGCTGGGAGAGTAAATCTTAAAAGTTATCACAAGGAAAAAGATATATATTTATGTATGGTGCTATTAACTGAGCTTATTATGGTGATCATTTTGCAAAATATACGTGTATCAAATCATGACATTAAACACCTAAACTAATAAACTGTCATATGTCAATTATATCTCAATCTTAAAAAAACAATAGGCAAAGCAAGAAAATGATACAAAATCAGGATAGTGGTGGTCACTTGAAAAGAGAGATAAAATTAGGGAGGGACAAATAGGGACAGCGGTTCCATAGCACTAATAATGCTGTTTTTCTCAACCGGGAGGATAAGAATAATCATTATTATTATTTAACCATGTAAATATATTATAATCACTCTTGTCTGTGTGATGTATTTCACAATAATTTTTAAAAGAGAAAACCAGGGGCTCCTGGCTGGCTCAGTAGGTAGAGCATGCAACTCTCAATCTCAGGGTTCAAGCCCCATGTTGGCCATGGAGCCTACTTAAAATAAATAAATAAATAAAAATAAAAGAGAAAACCAGAGTAACTGGCGTGGTGGACAGGCACCGTGCTTGAGGAAACCCAATATTTTTTGTTCACCTTGACTTCTGGGTAGTTCTCTGTTAGGAGTCTCACTTGCCAGAAAATAGCTTTTCCAGACCCCCTTGCTATGGGCTACAAGAATGTGACTTAGTTTCTACAACAGGGATATACCCACAGACTCCATTTAGGAAGGAAGGTCTGTGTGGCCATGTCCAGTGCTCTGTGCTGGGGTGCTCAGGGAGGATGGTAGGAGCTCAGGTGCTCTGGGCCACAAATGGCAACGACAGAGCCCCTACTGGAGAAGCCAGGAACTGTTTCAGGCTTCTCCTTTACGAGACTGATGGATTCTCTGGTGTCCTGGAGGTTCCAAGAGCCACCTAACATCCTTTAATGAACTGTTTTTCTGATTCAACTAGCTACAGTGGGTTCTGTTGCCACATATTGGCTCATCTATTCTGTAATTGGCATTGTCCCCCGGACAGCATTAAGACCTTTGGTTGGGGCAGCCCGGGTGGCTCAGCGGTTTAGCCCCGCCTCGGCTCAGGGTGTGGTCCTGGAGATCCAGGATCAAGTCCCAGTCGGGCTCCCTGCGTGGAGCCTGCTTCTGTCTCTGCCTCTCTCTCTCTCTGTCTCTGTGTCTCTCATGAATAAATAAATAAATAAATAATCTTAAAAAAAAAAAAAAAAAAGACCTTTGGTTGGTCGTCCTCTAATCCAGGACAGGATTATGGTGTCTCATCATCCCCGCTTCACTGTAATTCAGAATAAAAGTAACACTAACCCACAAAATACGTGTGCTTATTTTAAATGTCTAATTTGCAAGGTACTGGTTAAACCCATTAAGGCAAAATCCACATCTCTCTCCCCCTAGTTCCCTGTCTTTCATACTCCTGCTTTTCTGGAGCTCTACGTGTATGCCTTGTCTGCCTCTGTCCAAAACAAAACCACCCTTTGGTCACATGTAGGTAGCTGGTTTGAACAAAGACGTGCTGTAAGTGTTAAATGCACACCAGATCTTGAAAACTTACTGTGAAAAAAAATCTAAAATATTTCGTTAATAGTTTTGTATACTGGGCAGCCCGGTGGCTCAGCGGTTTAGCACTGCCTTCAGTCCAGGGCGTGATCCTGGAGTCCCGGGAGTCCCCCGCATGGGGCCTGCTTCTCCCTCTGCCTGTGTCTCTGCATCTCTCTCTCTCTGTGTCCCTCATGAATGGGTGAATAAAATCTTTAAAAAAAAAAAAAAAGACATGCATGTAATGCATGTAATAGAGAAGTCCCAGATTAAAAAAAAAAAAGTTTTGTATGCTGATTTACACATTGAAATGATATATCATGGATATATTGGGTTAAATAAAAAATAGTGTTAGATCAACTTCCACTTATTTTGTTTGTTTGTTTGTTTGTTATTTGGGGTTTTTGTTTTGTTTTGCTTTGACTTTTTTGTGCGGCAACTTGAAAATTTAACATTACATCTGTGGTTCTTTTTGTATTTCTGTTGGTCAGGGTTGGTCTAGACTACGATGACTGGCATGAATAGCCTGTGTTGTTCTGGAAGGCTCTCCTTAGGCATACCTACATTCTCTTGGTCAGCATTGTGATTTGAGGGTAACGGGGGTAGCATGGAGAAGCCAACAACTTGGCTTTAACTGGCTCTGCCACTGAGAAGCCCTAAGGATATGGCAAAATCATTTAAATTCTTTGAGCCTCCCTAAAATTCTTTGAGCATCCCTAAAATGGGACAATAATGTGTCTCTCACCTACTGCACAGGGTTACTATGAGAATCTAATGGAATAAGATTTGCGAATGTGTTTGTAGGAAGTGTTTGCCTATTGTTCAAATAACAATGGCCAACGTTAATCAAATGCCTTCTCTGATCAACACACTGGGTAATATGCCCTAGACATATTGTTTCACTAGACAATCTTTTGTGAGAGAGAAATGCTCATTTTGTACCCATTTCACAAGAGAGAAAACAAAGGTTTAAAAAAGTCAGGAACCCCTGGTCTTAAGCCCCTCATTAGGGATGCACTATGGTGCCAAGAATGTGTATCCTGAGCTCAGCAGAAACCAGCAGTGAGTCCACCCATCAGGGCTCCCAGTCGGTTTGGGATGTGCTGTTGGGGCAGGCACCCCCTTGCCTGTGGGTTACGCAATTTGTAAACACACTGAGCTTTCTGAGAACAAGGTCTCAGTGTATCTTTCACACTATTGAGTTTTTTCTCCCTGGTCCCAGGCACATCTGTGAGTGCGGGGAAGGGAAGAGTCAACCTAAGGAGGACACCTGGTGTTTTCACCTGCCTTCTTCAAGTAACTGAACATGCAGTTCTGGGCAGGCTGACTCCACCCTTTCTGTGGGAGGCGGGAATCTAACCTGGCTAATTAGAACCTTCACCTTGGCCACAGTGATTGCTTCAAGGGCAGACCTAAGAGATCCAAACTGAGACCCTTTCCCTGAGGTTGAGAGAAGATGGGATAGGAGCCCAGGACAGCCAGCCACCTTTGCCACCAGCAGCTGCCTGACGTTGAAGCCAACACAGAGAGAGCAAAGCAATGAGATGGGAGAGAGACTGAGTTTCTCATGATAGTCCTGGCCCTATGCCTGCCTGGAGCAAGTCTAATGGTCAAGTAAATTCTTCTATCTTGGTCTCTTTCTTTTGCTTAAGCCGGTTAGAATTACACATTCTCACTTGCTGCCATGAATTTCAACTAAACACTTTTTAAAATGACACTGCCTTCCTTCTCTAAACTCCCGTGATTCATGGAAAAGGCAATGTGTCCTTTCCCAATAAACTGCAAGCTGGTTTTCCAAGTCACCAGACCACAGTCACTTTTCAGCTTACTTCTGTGAGACAGAGGGCAAGTACATTAATTGCATACATGTGAAACAACCAATCTCTATTATTTTGGGTACCACAAAAATATAAATGTAAATGGATGACTTGGGAGTGAATTAACTATCACTATAAAAGTTACTGATGTAGGGATGCCTGGGTGGCTCAGTTGGTTAAGCGACTGCCTTCAGCTCAGGTCACGATCTCAGGGTCCTGGGATTGAGCCTCATATCTGGGCTCCCTGCTCACTGGGGAGCCTGCTTCTCCTTCTTCCTCTGCTTCTACTCTCATTCTCTCTCAAATAAATAACATTCTTTTTAAAAATTACCAATGTAATATTCTTAAGATGCTTATAGGTATATATAAATCCAGATCCACAAACCAAGGTGGAAGACGATGTGACATGATTTTATTGTCTTTATTTTGACTCAAAGGTCCATCCCAATGTGGGGGGTTTGCCACAAAGCCATCTTATTTTCCCTCCCTTACCTCTAGCAGAGGGTCCTCACTGCTCTCTGGATCCTGGACCTCTGCCCTCCTCTCTAACCTGAGTGACTCCTCTTCTCCCTTCATGCAGTTGCATGTGACACCAGCTGGAACAAGCTATGGGAAGCATGGCCAAGCCCCCAATGCAGTGATGGATTTCAGAGAGCAGCAGTGGGAACCCAGGGCTGACCACCTCCCTGTAGCCGAAATGTGAGTAGCCCATTCGAGTGGCCACCATATGATGACATAGATGTGGCATACGTAGAGCTAAAATCCTACAGATAATGGCAGAAAGAAGGATTTGGGGGCAATACAGTTCTGAAAGAAGGTGGCCTTTCAAGTGGGGGAGGGAGGATGACACAGTCATGTTCTCTCCTCTTCCTTTGTCTCTTCAATTGCAGCAGGCTGAAAAATGTTCCCGACCCTAAAGAAATTCATGCCCTGATCCTGGGAAGCCAGAATGAGATACTATTGGAAAAAGAGACTTTGCAGATGTAATTACATTAAGGATATTAAGATGAGGAGATTATCCTAGGTTATCTGGAGTGGGGGCCTAAATGCCATCACAAGTGTCCCTATAGGAGAGTGACAGAGGGATGCCACACAGAAAGAGAGGCAGAAGCCATGTGCCCAGAGAGGCAGGGTCTGGAATGATGTGGTCACAGCTGAGTAATGCCAATGGCCACCAGACCCTCCAAGAGGGCTAGAGTCTCCTGAGGGAACATAGCCCGGCCAACACTCTGATTTTAGCCAATGGATACTGATTTCAGACTTCTGGACTCCAGAACTATGAAAGAATAAATTTCTATTGTTTTAAGCCACCAAATTTGTGGTAATTTGTTATAGCCGCCCCATGAAACAAATACCTCCCCTCTTTTCCTTCTTCCCTCTCTTTTCTCCCTTCCTTTTGTGCTTCTCCTCATTTTGATTTTCTTTAACCACTTTCTGTATCTTTTTTTATTCTTTTTACAGAATCAGCAAAAGTAATTTTATGTGCTAATATCCCTTATGTTCCTGTTTTTCAAGAAAACTTTGACTCATCCTGATTGTTTCTTCTGGTTTGTTTTCTCTTTCTCTGACTTCCCTCACTCTTCCTAAGTAGGCCTTCTGCCCTCAAAACTTTCCTCAAACCTGTAACTCAGTATCACATCCATTTCCCCAACCTGTGTTAGGTGATGAGGACCCAAAGTGAACAAACCCTGGTTCCTGACTTCAAAGGGTCACAATCTGGAAAAAGGAGACAGAAAAACTGAGTCCTAGTGCCTTCCAAATTATTATTATTATTTTTTAAGTAATCTCTATGACCAACATGGGGCTTGAACTCATGACCCTGAGATCAAGAATTACATGGTCTTCTCACTGAGTCAGCCAGGTACCCTCAGTGCTTTGATAAAAGTCTGTACTGGGTATTGTTGGGCAGAGGATGTGGTTGTTAATTCTGTTACAAGATGAAGAGTAAGAAACGTCCCTTAGTAGAGGTGACCTGGAGTCCTGACTTCCAATCGTTGATGGCCACCATCTCATATCTACCACCCACCATGTACCCAACAATGACCTACACACATAAATGTGGGTGATATAATCTGGCACCATTTTTGTCAACTAAATATCCATTCCCTACTTTTCCTTGATAATGGACCTCCAATATTGTGTGGCACAGTAATGTACCAAGCTCCATTATCTCTTTCTTAGGCTCCTTTTCAGGTAATTCTGGCCATGTGACATATAGTTTCATCCAATGAGTGCTAAATAGAACTCTGCTCAGATTTGATGTCTGGAGGTGTGGCAGCTATTTTGTGACCATGAGGATGCCAACATGACGTTGAAAGCCCAGATGCCAATGTTAGCAGAGCAAAAAGAAAGAGCATGGCCTTTGAAGACAAACTTGAGCAGCCAAAGCAATGCCTACAACTTTTCCTTTTCATATTTTTTATAATGAGAGAAAAATATCTGCTACAGTTTAAGCTTTCAACTTCCTGTCTTCTTGAATGCTCACTCTGGGGGAAGCAAGCTGTCAGATAAAAAGTCCGATTATCCTGAGAAGAAACTCAGGCTAGCTACAGAGGAGGCCACATGAAGAAAGAGAGAGAAATACCTGACCAGTTCTAGCTACTCCAACCACCCCAGTTTAGGGCCAGACAGGTAAGTGAAGGCAACCCAAGCCCTGGGCACCATCTAACTGTGGCCACTTGAGGGACCCCAACAATAGCTACCCACCTGAGACCATCAATCCTCAGAACCATAGGAGATAATAAACAGTGTTTCAAATTCCTCAATTTGGGGGTGGATTGTTCCATAGGAATAAATACTGAAGAAGGTGTATACTACTATTATCATCATCTTAGAGGTGGGAAGATGGAGAATAAAAGGGATTCTCTGGTAAAATCAAGCCAGGATGTGGACAGCCTGGGTGTGAGCCATTGTCTGACTCCAGTCATCCTGGTTGGCAGAGAGTTTAGAAAGGTGGATGTGGCCGACAGTGTCAAGGGAGTGCAGGTCCCAGGGATCTTGGCCTGAGCAAGTCTGGGGAAGGTACACAGGCAGACAGAGGACTGCATGGCTAGAGGCATGAGCTGAAAATAAGGATGCAAGAAAACCAGCAGAGAGAATTCAAGATTCTTGGCTACTAAATGAAGGAGGGATGCATATTTAGATCTAGAAAGAGTATCCAGTATAGAAGGGGTTATTTTTATTTAATATTTTTATTATGGAAAATTTCAAATATTCATAAAGTGAAAAGAATAGTATAATGAAGCCACAGGTACCCATCACCAGCTATACTAATCATCAGATGGCCCCTTTCTTTCTTTTTCTTTCTTTCTTTCTTTCTTTCTTTTCTTTCTTTCTTTCTTTCTTTCTTTCTTTCTTTCTTTTCTTTCTTTCTTTCTTTCTTTCTTTCTTTTTCTTTCTTTCTTTCTTTTTCTTTCTTTCTTTCTTTCTTTCTTTCTTTCTTTCTTTCTTTCTTTCTTTCTTCCTTTCTCTTTCTTTCTTTCTTTCTTTCTTTCTTTCTTTCTTTCTTTCTTATTTAAAGATTTATTTATTTGTTTGAGATAGAGAGAGAGAGAGAGAATGGTGGGGGAGAGGCAGAGAGAATCTCAAGCAGACTCCCTGCTGAATGAGGAGTCCAGTGTGGGGCTCAGTTTCACAACTCTGAGATCAGAACTGAAACTGAAACCAAGAGTCAGATGCTTAACTAACTTCACTACTCAGGCACCCCTTTTCTTTTCTTTTCTTTTCTTTTCTCTTCTTTTCTTTTATTTTCTTTTTTTAAGTAATGTCTAGAATGGAGCATTTTTTTAAGCGATGTTCAAACATGGAGCTTGAACTCACAACTCTGAGATCAAGAGTTACATGCTCCATTGACTGAGCCAACCGGCACCCCACCCTCTTCCTTCATTATGCTCCCACTACTGAGATTATTTTAAAATACATCCCAGATATATAGTTTCAGCTGATAATATTTCAGTATGTGTTCCTAAAATATAACAATACCTAACATACATAACCACTGTATCATTATTGTACATGTGCCTTTCCATCTCTTTTTCTCTCTATGCAATTAATTTGTTGAAGAAAGCAAGTTGTTTACTTGGTAGAATTTTCCAGTCTAGATTTTACTGATTCTATCTTCTTCGTGCTAACATGTTCTGTAGGTTGGTTGTTGGATCTAGAAGCTTGATCAGACTCAGCATTGATTTTTTTTTTCCCCAAGGACACATCAGGTGGTATTGGGTTCTTCCAGCAAGAGACACAAAATATCCTGTCCTTTTTTGTGGTTTTAGCAGCTGTTAATGAGCATGGCTTATCTGAGCATTATTTCATCAGTGACTTAAAGATTGTTGATGTTCTAATTCTATCATTCTCTAGCTGGAGTGCTATATAAAGAGAAACTTCCCCTTGTCAACAATTTATCTCTGGGATGGAATTTATAGAAAATCTAAGATAAGTGTTTTATTCTGTTAGGGTCATTTCTACATTTAAGGACACATCTGAGAGTCCTTCTGGCTTCATGGCTCCTCTTGTCTGGAGTCCAAAAGCAGACATTCAACAATTCTGTGTTATAATCACTCCATCCCTAATACCTTTGATGCTTCGGCCCTCTCTCCTTTCGTCCTACCTATCTGAAAAAAGCTCATCCCAAATGCCCGTATCACCTACATTCTCTGGGCCTGTTGCTGAACTGGTGAATGTTGATGGAGAAAAATCACAAACCAGGGCTGCTGATTTCTCAAACTTCAAGCACCCCTCCACACAGCTCCACAGCTCAACTATGTCTCTCTAAGAACACATCATTGATCCTTAAGATGTAACTAGCGAGCCGAGGAACTATATTTATATTTTTATTTAATTTTAATTAAGTACAAATTGTGTCATGTGGCTGGCAGCTATTATATTGAACAGCACAGATTATAGAACAATACCTGATTACAGAAAGTTCTATTAGGCCAGTCTAGGAAAGTTGAAATCCTGTCCCCTAAAATGACTTGTTCATACCTTCTCCCTTTGCCTCAACTCTCTAACGTTTACTGTACTCTCCTTTCATTCTTCCTTGAGAATATAGAGTACAGAAGCTTGCAGATAAAATCTCTATTCTTTATCAAGACTACAAGCAAACTTGCTCAATCTCCCACTGCTAATCTTCAAAATCAGCACACTTGCTGCCTTGGGGTAAAGGAAGCAAGGCCTACCAGAGGCCAAAGTCTCTACAATGATCCAAATCGTTGCCAAGGACTGTCCCTTCATTTGTCCCCTTCTGGTCTGCACCATCCATCTCCCCCACCCTATTGGCTGCTCCCACTAGCAAGCAAATATGCTGTTACCTCTAATCCTTAGAAGTTCTTTAGGGATGCCTGGGTGGCTCAGCTGGTTGAAAGTCTGCCTTCAGCCCAGGTCGTGATCCCAGGGTCCTGGGATCAAGTCTCCCATCAGGCTCCCTGCTCAGTGGGGAGCCTGCTTCTCCCTCTCCTTCTGCTATCCCCCTGCTTGTGCCCTCGTGCATGCTCTCTCTCAAATAAATAAATAAAATCTTTTTTAAAAAAGTTCTCCTTTATTCCCACTCCCTGCTGGTTCTTTCACACCCATTCATACCCAAGCATAGTTCATGCTGACGGTGATTCTCAGGCTAGTGGCATCAGCATCACCCCGGGAATTTGTTAGAATGCAGGTTCCCAGGCACCATTGTAGACCTACTGAGTCAGAAACTCTGGGCCCCAGCATATCAGTTTTATAAACCCTTGCAGATGTTTGCTTAATTTCAAGAACCACAATCCATGTTCTACAATAAGTGCCTACACTTTTTCACTTTGTGCTCATTCCTCCTCCCTTGGAACCCCCTCCAGCCTGGCCTGTATTCTCAGCTCTTCCTGAGAGCTTGATCCTGGCTGTTTTCATCTTCCCTACTCTTCCCCAAGGAAATCTCACCTAATCCTTAATGTTAAATCTCATAACCTTCAAAGTCATAAGTGCAACCTCCACCTTCCTTAGAGCTCCCCATTTCCCCAGATCCAGTTGTTTATTTGCTAATTCCATCTGAATGTCCCCAAAATATCCTAGTTAGTTGGAAAAAATCTTTCTGTTCCTCTTCTACCTCTCCTTCCTGGTGTCCCTACCCCAGGCTGCCCCGTCTCGATAAATGGCATTCATTCGGCATCCTCAGCCAGGAACCTCAAAGTTATCCTTGATTCCTCCTTTCCCTGACCACCCCTGCACATCTTTATTTGCTCTGCACTGTGTAACCCACTGACAAGTTCTGGGGAGGAGGACACAGACCTCTTGTTCTGGGAAGGGTGTTTATTCTGCCTTCTGCACCATTTTCTAGAAAATGAAGCATCACTCTCCACTCCTCAAGTGTGATTTCCTTCCAAAGGGGATGGTATAGAAAAGATTAACTTTATAGTGGAGAAATCTGACAAACACTGCCTCAACCAGGTGGTCAAAATCAGCATCAACAGTGATAAGTCATGCGGATAATACGTGCTGATAATAGTAAGACGCGATGAGAATGGCACTTTACCTCCATTATCTTTCCCCCCAAAACCCATATAGCCCCAGTCTAATCATAAGAAAAATCTCAGGTAAAGTCCAACAAGGAGCATTCTACGAAATACCTGTTTTTACCCCTCAAGACTGACAAAGCCATCAAAAACAAGTAAAGTCTGAGAAACTGTCACAGTCTAGAGGATCTTAAGAGGGGCACCTGTGTGGCTTAGTTAAGCATTTGCCTTCAACTCAGGTCATGATCTTAGGGTTCTGGATCGAGTCCCACATCAGGCTCCCTGCCCAGCGAGAAGCCTACTTTCTGCCCCTACTCCCGCATATGTGCACTCTCTCACACTATCTTTCAAATAAAAAAATAAAATCTTAAAAAAAAAAGAGCTTAAGGAGACATGATCACTAGATGTAATGCAGTGTCCTGGATAGATCTTGGAATTAAAAAAAGGGCATTAAGTAAAAACCTAGGGGGATCCCTGGGTGGCGCAGTGGTTTGGTGCCTGCCTTTGGCCCAGGGCGCGATCCTGGAGACCCGGGATCGAATCCCACATCGGGCTCCCAGTGCATGGAGCCTGCTTCTCCCTCTGCCTGTGTCTCTGCCTCTCTCTCTCTCTCTGTGACTATCATAAATAAATAAAAATTTATTTTAAAAAAAGTAAAAACCTAGGAGATGTGAATAAAGCATAGATTTTAGTTAATAATAATGTGTCAATATTGATTAATTATAACAAATGTACTACACATTTAAGATGGTAATAATAAGGAAAATGGGTGTAGGGTGTATGGGAAGTGTCTGTACTATCTCTGTAATTTTGATGTAGACCTAAAGTTGCTCTAAAAATAAAGATTATTTTGGGGGCACCTGGATGGCTCAGTTAAGCATCTGACTCTTCATTTAAGCTTCAGGGTGTGAGCTCAAGCCCCGTTCCAGGAGCAGTGCGGAGTTCTGTTTGGATGTCCACATTTCCCAATCCTGGTCCATGTGCTTTAGGTTGGAGATGTCTCAAACTCAGCTCATCTGTTCCTGTCAACTGAGTCCACCATGCCACTCTGAGATCTTTAGCTTGTGGCCCAGAACACTGTGCCTTCCTGCAAACTTTTTCCCTTGTACAGAGCAGTACCTCTGAAATCAGGTGTGCTGAATGAATGTTCAGGGGAGCCTGGGTACTCTCTTATTTCTATGGTATGGGCTTGATGTTCTCTTTCATTTGTCAGAAGGAGGAATGTGTCCTGCCTAGGGGATCCCGAGAAGGACCAAACACCTGCTATGGGAAAGGATCCCTAACATGGGATGGGGGAAGGTTGGCGGATCGGTTGTCCTGGCATCCTGTGGCAGACGCTGCTGCCACATCACACACATCCCCTTGGCATTCACCTCTACACATTGTGGCTGCTTGCTGCAAACACCTCCAAATTCTCTTGCCTGAGAACTTTTTTGTGTGGGAGGTGGGCTTTATAAGAGCAAGGTTAGCTGGTGTGTGGGACAACCTGAAGTTGTGGAGAATTAATACCCTAGAAGAAGCTCTATATCCATGATAGACGAGCTGGATAACTACTCCAGTTTCCTTGCCCCTCTGTTGGGATAGGTTTGAGGCAGGCTCTACACGGTATCCAGAGTTCCCCAGTGGGATTGGGCTTCAGCTGCCCCCAGAGGAACTTGTTTGATAGCACGTCCTTTCTTTATTGGCTCTCTTCTTTCTTACCTTACTTCCCCACTCCCCTGGGATCATCTCCCAAATAAACTGCTTGTGTTTGAATACTCAGCTCAGGGTCAGGTCCTGGGGGAACACAAACTAAGATACATCCAGGTCACTCTCTCAGGAACAGCACCCGGGTTTGGATTTCCTTAAAACACCTCCCTCATTCCCTCTCTCTCTCCCTCAGTTTCCATAATGGTCCCACTCCAGCTCCAACACAATGGATGGATCAGACCTAGCCAATTAGCATTAATCTTTCACTAGTCACACAGGGTAGCATGTTACCCATTCAGAGCCAATGAGATGTGATGAGATTTTCATTTCACTGACTGAGCCTGGGAGAATTCTGAAGTTCAATGTAATGTGTCAATTTGACTGG
This sequence comes from Vulpes vulpes, assembly GCF_048418805.1. NCBI lineage: Eukaryota > Metazoa > Chordata > Mammalia > Carnivora > Canidae > Vulpes > Vulpes vulpes. The sequence continues at coordinate 42,636,866 of NC_132793.1, forward strand.
GCTCAGGGTGCCCAGAGGGGTGGTAAAACATTATGTCTAGGTATGTCTGTGAGGGGGTTTCTGGAAGAGATTGGGATTTGATTCAGTAGACTGAGAGGTCTGCCCTCACCACTGCGGGCAGCATCGCAGCATCGCAGCAGCATTGTCCAATCCATGGTTGGTGGAGGCAGGGGTTGGGGGAGGGGTGCTGAATAGAACAGAGAGAGGAGGTGCTTGCTGACCTTGGCTCTATGGCACTAGTACCTGAATGCGCAGAGACATAGTGGGGATTATTCTCTGCTTACATAGCAGGGAAAGCCGTATAGGCTGCTCTGGTCCCTAAGGGGCCAGGCACCCCCAGCCCAGGGCGGCAGCCTAGGGGAAAGAGGGATGGCCAGTTTGTTCAGCTGAAGCTCCTCCCTCCAGACTCTCTGAACCCAAAATAAAACAAGCTACCAGCAGCTCCCACTGAATACTGCAATTAAACCCAGGTAAAATTAAAGGCAACAGATTTCTACTTTCCTTCCAGGAATATCTGAGCCCAAACAGGCAGATCAGGATTTAAACGAAAGCAGTCTGTCCCCTGAAGGTGACTTCAGGGAAACTGGAAGCCTTCCCCTACTCCAAAAACATCCACCCACCGATCGGCCCAGGCTGATATTGGGATGCAATACTTTCCCCCTGGCTCCAACAAATACTATCCCAAGTCAAAATGCAGAGGCAACCTAGGATAGGTAGCTCTATTACCTATTATCAGACTTTAATATGTAAAGGAAATTTATTACACAATTTCACAGATTGTCAAGATAGCATGCAGGAGGTAAGATGAGGAACTTGGAAGGAAGGGCTCGGCCAAAGACGATAAAGAACTCATAACTAAGAGCCAGAGGGTGCCTAGTGTAGACTTCAGACTGACCACAAGGAAGATGGAGACTCAGGGAACATTCTCTTTCTCCAAAATTAAAAAAAAAAAAGCCTTTGCCCTGCATTTACCTTATGCTCCCAGCATTCACCTGATTCTCTAATACCCAACTTAAGTCAAATCGTCAAGTCATGCCCCCTCGTTTACAGATCACCTATGCCTGCTTGGGCTCTACAGCGGCATGCTGAATCATTGCCACAGGGACCATATGACCTGTAGAACCTAAAATATTTACTATCCGGCATTCTACAGATAAAGTTTGCCGACCCTTCTAAGCCAATGGCTCTCAAATTTGAGCATGTGTCAGAATTCCCCAGAGGGTTTGCTAGCAAACTCACTGCCAGAGCCTTGTGCCAGAGTCTCTAGTCATTCCATCTCCGGGGGGGGGGGGGGGGGGCCAAGAATTTGCATTTCTAACAAGCTCCCTGTGCTGTTGCTACTGCTGCTGTTTTGGGCCCTACTCTGAGAACCACTGCTTTGACCTCACCACATCCACACTGAATATGATGTCATTTCTTTCAGTGCTCCATTCTACAGTAACGGCTGCAGAGGCCCAGACCACATGGCCGTTCTGAAGGACTGCAGCTCTTTGTCTGACAGCCCTACCTGGGGAGATGGAGGAAAGATCCCAGAGAAGGACCAGCAGGCTGCCCACAGCACTGCCCTATTCTCTATGATTTAAGAAAACGAAGGCTTTGTGGTCAGCACCTAGAGACATGTTCCAGGTTAATGCTGTCCTTTCGGATCCAGGTTGAAGAAGTGCTACATTTTTCAAATTTTGCTTTTTAAAAAATACATTCTGTTAAGATTTTCTTTTTAAGTGATCTCACTACCCAACATGGGTCTCAAATTCACAACCCTGAGATTAAGAGTCGCGTGCTCTGACCACTGAGCCAGCCAGGCGCCCCCCAAAATAATATTTTTAAAACATAGCATGCATAAAGAAAAATGCACAAATCAAAAAAAGGGCACTGTGGGTGCCTGGGCGGCTCAGATGGTAGAGCATCTAACTCTTGGTTTTGGCTCAGGGCCGTGGGATTAAGCCAGGTGTAGGGTTCCAGGCACCCAAGGGGAGTCTGCTTGGGATTCTCTCTCTTCCTCTACCCCTGCCTCTATCTATCTATCTATCTATCTATCTATCTATCTATCTATCTATCTATAATAAGGAGCACCTGGGTGGCTCAGTGGTTGAGTCTACCTTTGGTTCAGGTCGTGATCCCGGGGTCCTGGGATCGAGTCCCGTGTTGGGCTCCTCGCAGGAAGCCTGCTTCCCCCTCTGCCTGTGTCTCTGCCTCTCTCTCTGTGTCTCTCATGAATAAATAAATAAATAACATCTTTTAAAAAATTAAAAATAAAATAAATAAATATTTTTTAAAAGTGCACTGGAAACCCCCTTATGCTTCAGTCTTTACCACCACCCTGTCAAGACTAACCACTGTCATGCCTAAACATAGATTAGTTTTGCCTATGATTGAACTTTATATACCAAGTGTTGCTGGAGATGTGCAACAGCCAGGACCCTCATACGCTGTATATCATACTGTATGGACTCTTCCATGTTCAATTCCTTCATTTGGAATATTTTCATTTGGAAAATATTCCTTCGTAATATTTTATTTGTGAGATTTATCTAGTTATTGCATGTAGCAAACAAGCAATAAATGTTTATTGCTTGGGGTTTTGTTTTGTTTTGTTGTTGTACTGCTGGGAAATACTCCATTGATGAATGCCTTGTTTGTCCATTCTACCATTGATGGACATTGTATTCCAGTATTTGACCATTACTAGTAGTGCTTCTATGCACATTCTAATGCATGTCTCTTGGTGAATATATATTGCATTTCTTTTGGACATTTACCTTGAATGGCATTTCTGGGTCATAGGGACAGGGTAGGTATATGCTCAGTCTTGGTGCTTATTGCCAGAGAGTTCTCCGAATGCTTATACCAGTTCACACACCCATTAGAAGTGTGTGGGAATTGGGGTTGCTCCATATCCCCATCAACACTTACAACTTCAAGCATGGACTCTGATCCATTTGGACTTTGCTGGAAACAAATCATAGACAGACCATCATTCACTTTCAAAAGCCTCAGGATGCTTGGAGAGACACACGTGCAATGAATGACAAATATGACATTTCATCCAGTGTTCTCATTCACAGCATTAGGGAGCTCAAATTGGCAATCTGACACATTTTGTAGCCTGGGTATGAAATCTGGAGATTTCACATAAAAATATGGCTACTTTGCTTCTAGAAAAAAGTGGAAGATCCAGCAATACAAGGTTCCATGCTCCCTCATAACTGTAACTGGCTGCAGTTGAATGCTGGTGGCTCCCAACCCAACATTCCCACCTTTCCCTACACCTACTGTGACTGATCCATTTCATTCAATTACCTTAGCCTCCTGACCACAGTAAATCATTGAGTTTCTTTTTTTAAAAAAATATATATTATTTATTTGAGAGAGACAGAGATAGTGACAGAGATAGCAAGAGGAGAGGGAGAAGCAGGCTCCCCTCTGAGCAAGGAGCCCAACACATAGCTCGATTCTGGGAACTTGGGATCATGACCTGAGCTGAAGGCAGATGCCTAACCGACTGAGCCACCCAGGCACCCCGATAATTGAGTTTCAACACATGCAGTGAACTCCTGAGCTTCCTTCCTAGCTCTGATCACGGCATCTAACACGACCAACTGAGGCATGCTGTACCTTTCCTAGGATATGAGGAATGTGTCAAATATATCTTCTCTGCCCCCCAAATCTCACTTTTACAGCTTTAACTTTGTATTAATGTTCTAGGGGTGCTGGGTGGCTCAGTCAGTTAAGCAACTGACTTGGTTGTCTCAGGATAGTTGGATTGCCTACAGGGGCTCGCTTCCCTTGGGGGCAAAAGCAAAAGCTGCCAGACCTTTTTAAAGCTTAGGCCTGAAATTGCATTATGTCTGCCACGTTCTATTGATCAAAGCAAGTCACAAAATCAGTCCAGATTCAAGAGGAGCAGAAAGAGACTCTGCTCCCCAGTTGGAAAATCACCAAGAATTGGTGGCCATCTTTAATCTACCCCATCTCCCTTACCTGCTCTCTTTCTCTATCCTCCACGAGCCCTCCCTGCCACTCTGCTTTCCACACGGGTGTGTGGAACTTTCCTAGCCATCATGCTAGTTGTAGAAGTACAGGGATAACACATGGTCCTTGACCTCAAGAAGCTTATAATCTAATGAACAAGGCAAACCACAAACTGATAACTACAATAGAGTGAAAAATATAATATGTGTACATATATGGTCTTTATTTTATTTTATTTTATTTTATTTTATTTTATTTATTTAAGTAATCTCTACACCTAACATGTGCTTTGAACTCACAACCCTGAAATCAAGAGCCAGATGGTCTTTTGACTGAGCCAGCCAGGTATCCCCATACATGGTCTTCAAAAGAGAGGCCAATATATTATTTATATTTATAACCCATCTAATTAAGGAGTCTGGATCAGAACCTCTGTAAACACTAATTGAACAAAATAATTAATGAATGTCATCAACACCTGGGTAACAAGTTTATTTGATTACTTCCTATGAAGAGAAATAACTAGAGGGACACCTTGGAAAGCTTAAGGACATTAACTGTCCAGTTATTAATTTGCCAAGTGATAAAATCTCAGGATTTAAATGTTTCTATCATTCAACATAAAATATTAATTTATGTGTCCTGAATTGCTGAAGCACCCCAGGAACCTGAAAATTCTCAGGGGGTACTGTTTGGAAAAGACTGGCTTGAGCATCCCAAGATCATGAGGACACATTGTAGGGGAAACAAGCAGAAGGAAGGATCAATACAGGCACAAGGGGCCTGAAGACCCAGTGGGATGGTCAAGGGGAATTTCATTTAGCTCATAGTTCTGCCTGCAAGCCCCACAATTTAACTGGCACTTGTCACTTTGAGGTTAACATTGTTTGAGGAAACAAACATTTGTTTGTCTAAGCTACCGCTTATCAGGTTTTTTGTCAGTCTTGGTCAAATGTCAAGTTTTTTTTTTTTTTTTTATTAACTCAGCATGTACACAGAAAGTGGAGCGTTTGGGCAGGGAAGATAGAGACATGGATGCTGCAAAGCTGTAAGCTGTCTTGGGCCAGGTTCCCTCAAAGGAGAGCTGAAAACGGGGGTTCTTGTCTGGGTGCTCACAGGAAAATCTTGTAAGGAAATAAGGAGAATGGGACCTAGCAGGAGGAAAAGCCAAACACAGATGTAGTTTCAGGTGAAGCTGGCCTCGCTTGATCCCATAGGGAGCTCTGAAGTATAAATTGCAACATTTTGAATCTGTCTGCCTTGAGGCAAGGGAACTGGGTTTTAGCACCCCATTATAGCCAGCCATAGGCTGGGACCACCCTGTGTTTCAGACCATCATCCATGCAGCAGCTCTAATGGCCCAAGGGCAATGTTGGATAAAGTTGCAGGTGTGAGCTGTTAGCAATAGCACCTGCAGCAGCTATGGGAGAGTAAAAGGGATCCCAAGGTATCCCAGCAAGGCACCAACAGCAACTGCTACAGAAGGTGACTAATTCTTTCCATGATTTATGACAAACCTTAAAATCTAATACATACCATACATACCTATAAGAATGGCTAATAGGTCACATACACGCTGACCAGAATGTTTCCCAAACGCTGGTGAAGACAGGGAACAATTGGAACTCTCTTACATTGTTGGTTCAATCACTTTGGGAAAATACTTGACTGTACTTAAACAAAGATCAAGAATTCTTCTCCTACATGTACCCAAGAGAAGTGAGTGCTTATGCCCATCAAAAGGCATGTAATCAAAATAATAACAATAATAATAATAATAATAATAATAATAAACACAAAAAAACAAAAGGCATGTAATCATGTCAACAATAGAAAGGAATGATGATGGATATCAAAGGAATTATTTGAGTGAAAGAAGCCAGCCTCCAACAGTTACATACTATATAACTTCATCTATAGGATATCCTCAAAAAGATAAAACTACAGTGATGGAGAGAGTAGGGTGGTCATTGCCAGGAACTAGGGATGAGGGAGAGCAAGGAGTTCCCTGGGGTGATGGGACTGTACCTTGATTATTTGGCAATTGCATAAATCTACACACATGTTAAAGTTCATAAAATGACACCTTCCGCGCAAAATCAATCAACAAATTGAATTTTTTAAAAATGTGTATAAGAGTGTCATAGCACTTTATTTATGACAGCCTAAACTGGGAGCCTCCCAAGTGTCCATTCAGGAGAACGGAAATGTAAATCATAGTATGTTTGTATAACAAAATACTACCAAGAGCTGAAAAAGAAGAAACTACTGGCATGCACAACAGTGTGGGTGAATCTCATATAATATTAATAGATACAAAACAGAACACATTGTATAATCCCATTTGTATAATGATCACAAATAAGCAAAATCCATCTAAGATGAGCTAAGTCAGGAACGTCATTGGAAGGGATTATATGGGAGTAGTCTAGGGTGCTAATGCTGTGTACCATCTTGACCTGGATGGCGGCTTGAAGAACTTATTCACTTGTAAAAGGTCATTAAGCTGTATAATCAAGATTTGTACTTTTACTGGTATATGTGGTTTTTTAAAAAATATTTTTATTTATTCATGAGAGACACACAGAGAGAGGCAGAGACACAGGCAGAGAGAGAAGCAGGCCCCTCGCAGGGAGCCCGATGAGGGACTCCTAACCTCAAGCTCATGCCCCGAGCAGAAGGCAGACGCCCAACCCCTGAGTCACCCAGGTGTCCCAGTATATATGTTTTTAATTGCTTAAAAGATTTAGACTATTTTAATCTGATTTGTCCATGTCTAGGTGGTATTGTACAAAGTGCTAAATTTCACTGTTGGCTGTTGGTTCTTTGTGGGCATGTCTCTTTTTATTTTTTAAAAGATTTGATTTATTTATTCATGAGAGACACAAAGCGAAAGAGAGGCAGAGACATAGGCAGAGGGAGAAGCAGGCTCCATGCAGGGAGCCTGATGTGGGACTCGATCCTGGGACTCCGGGATCACGCTCTGAGCCAAAGGCAGGCACCCAACTACTGAGCCACCCAGGCATCCCTCTTTTTTTTTTTTTTTTAAAGTAAACTCTACACCCAATATGAGGCTTGAACTCATGACCCCAAGATCTAAGAGTTACATGATCCACCAACTGAGCCAGCCGGACACTCCTGAGACTTCTTACGGTAACTTAACAAGCATGGACAGGCACTTTGCTAGGCTCCAGGGACACAGCAGAGTGAAAATGCCATCCCTGCCCTCGATAAATGTTTGCTGTTGATAACAAAGGGGAAAATGCTGATATTTGGAATCCCCCAAATTCAGGATGACATTTTTGTCCCTCTTGGTGAAAACACAGCTGCATGAGAAGAACAAATGACCATTTTCCTCAAGAGGAAAAGGTTTTTAAAAGTACCTATAATACTTCCCTGGGGGTTGGAGGGGATTAGACCATACTTACTACAGACCACTTCTAAAGGAAAAATTTTCTGCAGAGTGTAATAAAGTACTGATCAGAATTCATACCAGAATGATGAGAGGAGCAGGGGTTTTTGTGTGCCATTTAGCTTCTAGTGGAGCTTCCTGAAAACATACTGCTCTTTCTCTTTGTCCCCATGTTTGTCTGACTTATGCTTTCTTTGTCTTATGCATTCATGTTCCTCACAAAAAGTTTCCAAATAAAAATGTAAGAAAAATACTAAACCTCAAATTCTTTATTTGAGGAGGTTATTTACATATGTTAGGTTTGTATGATGATATAATTTTTACACTTATTTTTTCAAGCTCCCAAATACTTCCAAATATAGCCTATCCTTAAAATGCAAAAAGTCATTCCAAACAGAAAGAACCAAAGACAATTATATGTTTTCGACAATTATATATATATTTAAAAATATTTTATTTATTTATCCATGAGAGACAGAGACAGAGAGAGGCAGAGACACAGGCAGAGGGAGGAGCAGGCTCCATGCAGGGAGCCTGATGCAGACTCGATCCAGGGTCCCCAGGATCACACCCTGGACCGAAGGTGGCGCTAAACCACTGAGCCACCCGGGCTCCCCCGACAATTATATTTTTCAATGATTTAAAAAGCACATTTATGAAATTGGTTACTATTAGAAAAGGATAGATTATTGCATGCATTTTCCTAATATTAATTCATTTATTCCACAAAGATTGGTTCATCATCTTTTTATTTTTTTTCATCATCGTTTTAAATTTCATTTGCTTTTACTGACCATGTGGTAAACTCTGTAATAAATGATACATTGCCAAAAATAAATAAAACACAGCTTTCGCCTCCAGGAATTTATTTATTTATTTATTTATTTTTTATTTTTTTTTATTTTTTAAAGATTTTATTTATTTATTCATGATAGTCACACACAGAGAGAGAGGCAGAGACATAGGTAGAGGGAGAGGGAGAAGCAGGCTCCATGCAGGGAGCCCGACGTGGGATTCGATCCCGGGTCTCCAGGATCGCGCCCTGGGCCAAAGGCAGGCGCCAAACCACTGAGCCACCCAGGGATCCCTTTCTTAATTTTTCTTAAACAAATATTTTTGTACATGAAATTTGTTTGAATCAGTTATTGTAGGACACACAGACATGGAAATGACTTCCACAGAGGAAGAAATTTGTACACACAGACATGGAAATGACTTCCACAGAGGAAGAAATTTGAAATCTAGAAACAGGAAGTACAGCATGTAGGGGAAGCACTCGGGGAAGCACCAGAGTTGGTCAAAACGCAGAGGGAAACAAGAGGAAAATGTGGGCAAGCATCTTTACTGTGGTTTCTAAGGAACGAGTGAGGTAGGATCAGCAGGCTTGATATTGGCTAGTTTGATTATCTCAGTGGGCTCTGGGGCCTAGGGGCTGTCCCTACTTTCCTATTACCTGGCTAGAGTGTAAAAACCTGACAAAGAGGTGGTTGGGGTATGGACTCTGGATTGGTGGTTTACATGTGAAAGGCACACTTGCTGATAAGTCCTTCACTAGCTCTAGGAATGGCTAGCTCTGGGAGGAGAAGTATCTCTGGGTTCAGCAAGATGTCAAATCATGAAGAAATATAAAAAATAAAAAAACACGTTTCCCACAATGTGTGAAATGATTAGATAATCATTAATGTGAATGTATTTGCTCCTTCTTGTGATAGCTGTCTGGCATACAGCTCCACCTTCTCTGATACCCAAGATGGCCCCTAGTGGTAGTGTCTTCAATATTACATGATGGTGCCTGGCCATGGCTGATTGGTCCAGAGGAAGCTCATGATGGACCAATGAGAGTCTCTCTTCTGGAATCTGATGCTTGAAACAGAGAGGCAGGCAAAAAAAATTCTGGAGCTGAGTTTTTTCAAGGACAATAACAACTATTTTCCATACCTAACTGCCCAATATGGTAGCCACTAGCCACATGTGCCTATTAAGTACTTAAAATGTGGCTAGTCTGAATTGAGATATACTGTAAGTGCATCAGATTTTGAAGACCTAGTACAAAAGCAGAATGCAAAATATCTTATTAATAAATTTTATATTATTATATGTTCAAAGGATAATATTTTAGGATATATTGAGTTAATAAAATATATAAAAATTAATTTCACCTGTTTTAAATATATATATATGTAGGACTAGAAAATGTAAAATGATATCTATGACTCATGTTCTGACTCCTGGACATCATTGCTTTAGACAAAGGGAGATCTGTGAACATTCAGTGGATTTTTTTTTTCTTTTTATTATCCAGTGAAAAATTTCTTTCATCTTCCCTTACCCTATTTTGGTCATTCAACTCTTCAATTATGTGAAAAGCTCACATGCTTCATATATCTATGTGTATAGACTAGCTGGAGTTCATTTCTATTTCTTGCCACAAAATTAAATGATATGAAAAGGATTAACCCAATCAAAGAGGGGTGATCGTAAATTAAACATGTGAACACATAAGTTAAATATATGAACATATATATTTATCCCCATTCATCCCTGAGTACACTGAAGTAATGACATAAGGATTTAAATGAAACCAAACCAAATCAAAACAAAACCAAATTAAGCAAACCCTACGAGGACACAGAGAACAGAAGTAACAACATGCAGACAAGAGATGTCAACACAGTTTTGAAAGATGGAAAGTAGATGGACAAGCAAGAAACATCAGAACACTGGAAAAACCCACAAATTAGAACTACAAGAGATTGCTGGATAGGGGTATATTAGTTATCTACTGCTGAGTAACAAATTTATCCCTAAAGCTTAGTGGCTTAAAACAAATAGAATATTATTTGTCATGGTTCCAGTGGGTCAGGAATTCACACAGCAAACTGTGAGGACAACTGGTCTGTGCTCTATAGTGTCTGGGACTCAGCCAAAAGACTAAAAGGTGGGGGCTGGAGTCATCTGAGCATTTATGCACTGGCAATTAATGCTGGCTGTTGGTTGGGACCTTAGCTAGTTAGACAGAACACCCACAAGTGGCCTTTCCACATGGCCCAGGCTCCTTCAATCTGGGTTCCATGGTAAATATCCCAAGAAAGAAGAAACTCCAGGATAAAGTCATATTACTTTCTGTGACCTAGCTTGGAAGCCACAGAGCATTACTTTTGCATGCATTCTGTTGTCAGGCAAGGTAGTTATAAAGATCCATCCAGACTCAAGAGGAGGGAATATAGACCCCCCCACCTCTCAATGGAGGTGAGTCAACATCAGTTTGTAACAAGTGTGGAGTGGGATATATATTTATGTGGCCATTTGGGGCAATTGAATCTGCCATAGGGATAAGAGATGAGACATATCACATGGATATCTATATAAGGAAGGTGCTGTTAGAACCATAAGGCCTCTCCCCTGTCCCATGCTGTCCACCATCTTGTTTTGCCCTGCCCTGAGAATGAAGAACTTGAATCACTCAGGGACACCAGGCACAGATGAGGCCTTACTGAAAATAGCAGACTTGAACAAAAGTCTACCTATGAATGGGGGATTCCTGGCATCCTTCTCCTACTGGGCTCCTAGGATGTTGACTTCCAGACCTATTACCTCCCAATCAGGACATTAGAAGATTTTTTTCTGAAGAATTTCTCAACATAAGAGAAAAGACCTATAGATATAAACATTCAGGGTTCCCCAATGAAGTGAAGAATGAAATCTTGTTAAAAAGGGGGGGGGGACAGCCCAGATGGCTCAGCAGTTTAGCGCCGCCTTCAGCCCAGGGTATGACCCTGGAGACCCGGGATCGAGTTCCACGTCAGGCTTCCTGCATGGAGCCTGTCTCTCTCTCTCTCTCTGTGTGTGTGTCTCTCATGAATAAATAAAATCTTAAAAAAAAAAAAAAAAGGATTGCTTGTAAATGAAAAAAAGGGATCTTCCCGTCCAAAAATGAAGTAAAGTCAACATTTCTTCTTTCTGATGTGAAATATCCCAAGTCAACTATGAGGCTAAGAAACAGAAATGCAAACTCATTGTCAGGAAAGATTAGACTACTCTGAAGCCTTAAACCAAAATTTGAGGTTATAACAGCCAAAGTGCAGAAAAGATATGGAGAAAGAATATTTACAACTGCAGAGATTAGAAAATAATCAGCCTTGAACACTTCTCTAAAATAAGTGTTGCATCTTGAGACTCTAAAACCAACAACCTCCTGTTGTAACAGCAGGAAAAAGTTCTATAGGCTGTTGGTAGCACCTTCCCTGGACCCTTCAGCTAGAAGTCTTGAGACACACTCCTCCTCAGGCTTTTTATCCCCATTGTTGGCATCAAGAGAGAACCTACCATCCTTAGTTCTCCTTTCCTCCAGGGCTCAGGAAAGATCAGGGCTGAGGATCAGGAAAGATCCCCAAACCCCCATTTCTATCTATGCCCAACTTTTACAACATGCTTTTACAACATGTCTTGAATCCAGGACTTACATCATTATCTTCACTCATGTCTCAGAAGCCCTGGAGGCCTAGCTCACCCCTCATCACCCACACTTCTGTCCCTGAAAAGCTCTGCGCATTCTTTGTTCAGTCCTTTTCCCCTCTACTGCCTACTCAAACCTCTCTTCTACTGCACAAAAACAAAACCCCCTGTATCCTTAATTTCTCTCAATAGTTCCTTCATTCCTGCTCTAGTGGAAGTCTGACTTTCCCCTGAGGACATTGTAATCCCTTTGTCACTGTATCCCCTTCATCCCTTTCAAGGGTGGCTGTTTTTTCTCCCACACTGGGGAGGAGGTAAGGTAGGTGTCCTCCTTGCTCCTCATTGCTGCTTCCAGATCATTCTTCCTCTTTCTTCCTCAAATCTCAGCTTTAAATATCCTCTATCACCTTGTATTACCCACTATCCACTATGGCTATCACCTATTCCCCTGGTGGTACCCCCCATCCCTTATCTCTTGACAATCTTAGACCTTGGCTCAAAATCACTCTCTCTGAAACTTTTAACTCTGAGTGACTTCAATATACATGGAGGTGATCTTTCCAACCTCTGGCCTTTCACTTTTCTGAACTTCTCCAACAACTTTGGTCTTTATCTAACCTCAGCCACTCATTTCTATGACTACACACTAGACCAGTGCTACTTAGTGTGGGCCATGGGCAAGTGCTAGTGAAGGAATTCTTATCAGTAGTTCTCAAGAGGTAAGCACAGAAATTCTAGAAGAAGCATTTAGATACTTACAGAGCAATTTGACATTGCTGTGACATACAACCATGTGACCAGTGCTTTTTTAGTCAGTGTATTTTATAAAATATCTTTTTAAAAAACTACATCTGTTCCAGTTGTGTGTATCGGGTGGGTGGGGGGGGCGGGTTGTGATGGGTTGCATGAAGGAGAAGAAAGAAAAACATTCGCCGTATCACTGCAGCTGGCTAACTGGCTTGAGATACCCTGCCTAGACCTTGTCACTACCAATAACCGCTTCTGTGACATGATCTCACTCTTTTTCTTTTCTTTTTAAGATTTTATTTATTTATTTGAGAGAGAGAGAGAGAAAGAACAGGAGGAGGAGGGGCAGAGGGAGAGGAAGAGAGAATCCCAAGCAGACATCCTGCTGAGCAGGGAGCCAGTTGTGGGGCTCAATCCCAAGACCCTGAGGTCATGACCTGAGCTGAAGTCAGATGCTTAACTGATTGAGCCACCCAGGCACCTGCATTTTTTTTCTTTAAGTGTGACATAATATCCCTTTTCATGCATTCCACTTCTTACCACCATCCCTTATTGTATCTCCAACAATCGTTTGACCCACTAGAACCCCCAATCCATTAATCTGGCCACTTGTTCACCTTCCCTCTTGCCTTTTGTTCCATCCCCACCCAGCTTACTTTCCATGACCAGTAATTATCATCACACCCTCCCCTTGCTTATCCCTCTTTAATTTCAACATACTCACTTGGCAAAGCCTCAAAACTGATTAAATCCACCTCTCCACTTGTTCTGGCCATGTGCCCGTGGAGCTGAACAAGCTGGAGAAAAACACTTTAAATGTATGTCAAGAGCTTTAGTTGGATCCCTGATGCTGCCCAGGATTCAAACTATATTTCCCTTGTCCATTCACTCCCCTATTCTCCTAGATGGCCATTGCACACAATCTCCTTGGTCCTCAAATATCTGACACCTCCCTCTCTGTCTTCACTCTTAACTGATGGCCTTGCTTCCTACTGCAGGGATCTTAAAATCTTAGCATGTAGCTTCTACATCTCCCACTACCCCATCTACCCACCCTTACCATTGGCACTCATATACTGTTGCCATGGATGCTGCAATCACTATTCATGCCCTTATCTAAAATAAATCCCTCCTCTTGAACATTAGATCCCATCCTCTCTTGTTCATTCAAAGAAATTATTCCGGTGATTCTCTCCTTCCTTTCCCACACCATCAGTGTTTCCCTCTCTACTACTAGATCATTCTCATCTGGACATAAGTAAGTTGTTGTTGCTCATACCTTAAAAAAACAATACAAAACAAAAAGTTATCTTAATTTTACTTTAATGATCATCTACCACTCTATCTCTTTACTTTGTAGCCAAACTCTTCTGAAGTGTCGTCTGTGTAACTGTCTTTGGTTGTTTTTTTTTTCTACATTCTCTCTGAAATCCTCTCTACTCTGGCTTTCACACTCACAGAAAAAATCCTTGAAGTGGTTCTTTTTATGATCACCAGTAACTTTCACATAGAGAAATACAGTCTTAGTCCTCTTCTTCCTTAAACTATTAGCAGTTGACACAGTTGATCACTCTTCTACTTCACTGGACCTTAGGACATCTGGTCTCTTGGTTTTCTTTCTACTCATTGGTCATTCTCAGTCACCTTTGCTGGTTCTTCATCTTCAACCACTCATGCTGGGTGTCCGAAGATTCTTTCCTTGGTCTCCTCTATTTATGCTTATTTTTGCAGTGATGTCATCCAATCATATGACCTCAAATTCCAGGTATATAGAACCCCCCAAATTTATATATCTAAATAGACTTCAGTCTCAATTTCCAGACTATGTACTCAAATGCTTACCCAACATCTCTATTTGAATGTCTGGTACACACCTCACAATAACCATGCACAAACTGAACCACTGATCTCTGCCCATAAGGTCCTGTATCCACAGCCTTTCCCATGGTGAACTCATCATTCCAATTAAGATGAAAACTTTGGAATCATTCTTGATGGTCTCCTTCTCTTAAACCCCACACTCAATCCATCAGGAAATCTGGTAGATTCCATCTTCAAAGCACATCTAGAATTAACCTATTTCTCATCATCCTTGCAGCTGCCATCCAGGAGTAAGATACCACCACTTCTTGTTAGGATTAACAAGATGACTTACGACTGGCCTTTTGCTTCTACTCTTATAGTCTATTATCTACTCAGCTGCCAGAGTGATGCTTTCCAGTGGTAAATCTGACTGTGTCAATTCTCTTCTGAGAATACTGCAATGGCACTCATTTCATTCAGAGTAAACCAAAATCTTTCCCATGTTCTACAGGGCACTAAATGATTTGGCTCCACCATTACCTTTCTAATTCCCTCTCTTATCATTCTCTACCTTGATCATTTCACCCTCACCACACTACTCTCTTTGTTGTGCTGCAAACATGTCAGGCATGGCCCCTCCTCAGAGCCTTCACACCTACTCTTCCCTCTGTCTGGAACACTCTTCTCTCAAAGGGCCACCTGGTTCTTCTGTCAGCTTCTTCCCATCTTTGCTTAATATCATACTGTCAGTGAGGTCAACACAGATCATCATATTTGTAATTGTAATCAGACTTCTCCCCACTGGCACTCCTAGTCTTCCTACACTGCATGGTTTCTCTTACTACATTTCAACAGATACGCTATGTTACATTATCTGTTTTCTCCACAAGAATCTCTTAAGTTTAGATATTTATCAGTTTTGTTTATATACATATATCCCAAGTACCTAAAGCAGTACCTGACACTTGGTAGGCACCAAATAAATATTTGTTGGATGAATTTAGACTCGTAGATACAGGAAATAAACCAATGAACACAGGGTGGGGGTGTGGGCAGCAAAATAGGTGAAAGGGATTAAGAGGAACAAATTTTCAGTTACAAAAGAAACGTTAGGGACATGTAATGTACAGCATGGGAATATAGCCAATAGTATTGTAATAATTTTGTAGGGTGATAGATACTAGCTAGACTTATTGTGGGGATCATTTCATAGTGTATAAAAATATCAATATACATCTGAAATAGGATGTTATATATCAATATTCCTTCAATAAAAAAATACTTGTTGAGTGAAGGAGTGAATGAATGAAGAATAAGAACAGAGATGAATAAGAAATCACCAGAGAATTCTTATTTGCAGATTCAATCTATCAGTAAGGCTGGGGAGGATGAGGGGATAGAGAGAGATTTCTGACTGTGAGTAGTCAGTCTTGGTTGGCTGAGGAGAGGTAAAGGCTAAAATAATTCACTAACCATGAACCCTATGTTATGAGTAGAATTCTCCATGTCTTATATTATGTCCTGACCTTTCTTCCATACATTTCTCCTGCAAATAGCACCACAGAGAACTCACTTCCTTCAAAGATTAAATGATGATGATAATAATTGCAGGAGAAGAAGAAGAAATGGTAAAGGATGTATACAGATACACACAAGGAAATAAAAAAGGAGAGGGGCGGCTCAGTTGGTTGAGCATCTGACTCTTGGTTTCAGCTCAGGTCATGATCTCATGGGTTGTGGTATCTAGCCCTAGGAGCCATATAGGGGGCTCCTTGCTCAGCAGGGAGTCTGCTTGAAAGGTTTTTTCCCTCTGCCCTTCCCCCTGCTTGTGCTCATGCTCTGTCTCTCTGCCTCTCTCTCAAAATAAATAAATAAATTTTTTTAAAGGAGAAAAAACCAGGAAAAAATGGTAGATGAAGAGCTTTTGCTCTTCTAGGAGTAGATCAAAATTTGACCATATGTAAGCTCAAGAGCATAAATTAGAGCTCCACAAGATTAAGTAAGCTATAATGAGACAACAAAAGGAAATGAAGGGAGTGACATGGGTAAAATGATGGACTAGAAGGCCCTACTTCAAGGAATCTCATTTACCTACAGAAACATTGAGAAAACAACCAAATGCTGTCTGAATAAACATTATAGGAGCTCTAGAAACCAACAGAAGGTTTTCAGCAACGAACCAAATATTCAATCAAGCAAAAACACCTTCTCAATGGTGAGAAAGTTTTGTGGTAAAGGTAAATACATAAATAAAAATAAAATCCATATCAATCCATATCATGATAGTATTTCATATTTTATAATATATTAAACTTTAACATTTTACATTTTATAATTGCAACACTGTAACTCCACTTTTTTTTAAGGTTTTATTTATTTATTCATGAGAGACACAGAGAGAGAGAGGCAGAGACATAGGAAGAGGGAGAAGCAGGCTCCCTGGGGGGAGCCCAATGTGGGACTTGATCCCAGACCCCAGAATCGTGCCCTGAGCTGACGACATATGCTCAACCGCTGAGCCACCCATAATCCCATGTAACTCCACTTTTTATTTCCTGCAGGACTTAAAAGACAAACGCATAAAAATAATTATGTTAGAGTGCACAAAATTACATAAAGATGTAATTTGTGACATTAAGGCATAAGAACATAAAGAAGAATAAAGCTTTATAGGAATAGAATTTTTGTGTGTAATTGGGGTAAGTGGTATCAATTCCAATTAAATAATAATAACTATAAGATGTTGTATGTAATCCCAAGGGTACCACAAAAAATATCTATAGAATATACATCAAAGTAAATGAGAAGGACATAAAAATATGCCATTGCTAAAAAATTAACTAAACACAAAAGAAGGGATCCCTGGGTGGCGCAGCGGTTTGGCGCCTGCCTTTGGCCCAGGGCGCGATCCTGGAGACCCGGGATCGAATCCCACATCAGGCTCCCGGTGCATGGAGCCTGCTTCTCCCTCCGCCTGTGTCTCTGCCTCTCTCTCTCTGTGACTATCATAAATAAATAAAAAAATTAAAAAAAAAATTAAAAAAAAAAAAATAAACACAAAAGAAAGTAGTAATGGAAGAAATGAAGGACAAAAAGATTATAAGACCTACAGAAAATGAATAGCAAAATGGCAGAAGTCATTCTTTATCAGTAATTCATTTTTTAAAGACTTTATTTTGGGGGGCACCTGGGTGGCTCAGTGGTTGAGCATCTGCCTTTGGCTCAGGATGTTATCCTAGGGTCCTGGAATTGAGTCCTGCATCAGGCTCCTTCCAGGGAGCCGGCTTCTCCCTCTGCCTATGTCTTTGTCTCTCTATGTTTCACATGAATAAATAAATAAAATCTTAAAAAAAAAAAATCTTATTTTTAAGTACTCTCCACACCCAACATGAGGCTCAAACTTGCAACCCTGAGATCAAGAGTCACATATTTTACCAACTGAACCAGCCAGGTAGACCTTATCAATAATTACTTTAAATGAAACAGATTAAACTCTCCAATCAAAAGGCATAGATTAGCAGAATGAATTTAAAACATGATCAAACTATATGCTATCTACAACAGACTCACTTTTGATTTAAAGATGCAGAATAGGGCAGCTGGGGTGGCTCAGCGGTTTAGCACTGCCTTCAGCCCAGGTTGTGATCCTGGAGACCCAGGATCGAGTCCCGTGTCAGGCTCCCTGAATGGAGCCTGCTTTTACCTCTGCCTGTGTCCCTGCCTCTCTCTCTCGTGCTCTGTGTCTCTCATGAATAAATAAATAAAATCTTTAAAAAAAAAACTGTTATAAGAGACAAAGAAGGACATAATATATTGATAAAAGGGCCAATTCACCAAAAGGATATAACAATTATAGACATATGTACATCAAACATTGGAACATCAAAATAGAAGGAAACATTGGCAGAATTGCAGGGAGAAATAGACATTTCTATAATAATAGTAGAAGACTTCCACATACTACTTTCAATAGTAATAGACACTCAATAAGGAAATAGAGGACTTTAACAACGCCATTAAACAAACATATATAGAACACTCTTCCCAACAATAGCATATACATTTTTCTCAACTGACTTCCTGAACACTTTCCAGAAAGACCATATGTTAGGCTGAAAAACAAGTCTTAATGAATCTTAAAGGATTAAAATTGAAGTATCTTTTCTGATCATGATGTAATGACCCAAGAAATCAATGACAGAAGGAAAACTGGAAAAGTCAGAAATAATTGCAAATTAATCATCATGCTTTTACATTAAATTCCACACCTGAAACTAACATTACACTGTATGTTAATTAACTGGAATTTAAAGAAAAACTTGAAAAAAGAAAAAATAAACAGCGTGATTTTATATAAACAATGGATCAAAGGAATAATCACAAGGAAAATTACAAAATACCTTGAGACAAATGAAAACAAAGACACAACATACCAAAATGTATGGGATTCAGTGAAAGCAGTGCTAAGAGGGAAATTTATAGTGGTAAACGCATACATTGAAAAAGAACACATATCTCAGATCAATAACCTAACCTACACTAAAAAGGAGAGCAAACTAAACTCAAATCTAGCAGAAAGAAGAAAATAATAAAGATTAAAGCAGAGATAGAAATGAAATAGAGAATAGAAAAACAATAGAAAGAAACAGGAAAAAAAAACACTAAAACTAAAATTTCTTCAAAAAAATCAATGAAGTAAACAAACTTTAAAAAATATCTAGGGGATCCCTGGGTGGCTCAGTGGTTTGGCGCCTGCCTTTGGCCCAGGGCATGATCCTGGAGCCCCGGGATTGAGTCCCACGTTGGGCTCCCGGCATGGAGCCTGCTTCGCCCTCCTCCTGTGTCTCTGCCTCTCTCTCTATGTCTATCATAAATAAATAAATCTTTTTAAAAAATAAATAAATAATATCTATTTTTTTCATTTTTTTTTTCATTTTTATTTTTATTTTATTTATATATGATAGGCACACAGTGAGAGAGAGAGAGAGAGAGAGGCAGAGACATAGGCAGAGGGAGAAGCAGGCTCCATGCACTGGGAGCCCGACGTGGGATTCGATCCTGGGTCTCCAGGATCGCGCCCTGGGCCAAAGGCAGGCGCCAAACCGCTGTGCCACCCAGGGATCCCAAAAAAATATCTATTTTATTTTAAGTAATCTCTACCCTCAATGTGGGGCTTAAACTTACAACCCTGAGTTGAGAGTTGCATGCTCCACCACCTGAGCTGGACAGGAGCCCCTAAACAAACTTTTAGTTCAATTGGGAAGAAAGGATATAAAAGACTCAAATCATCAGAATCATAAATGGAAGTGTGGACATTATTACAAATTTTGTGGATATAAAAATGATTGTAAGAGAATATTATGAATGTTTATATGCCAGTAGACAGGATAACCTAGAGGAAATGGACAAATTTCTGGAAACAATCTAACAAAACTAAATCATGAAGAAATAGAAAATCTGAATATATCTATATTATTGAGATTGAACCACTAATCAAAAACTCCCAACAAAGTAATGTCCTGGGTCAGATGACTTCACTGGTGAATTTTACCAGATATTTAAAGAATGAACACCAATCCTTCCCCGACTCTTTTAAAAATTGAAGAAGAGGGAATACTATCTCACTCATTCTATGAGACCAGTGTTACCCTGATACCAAAAGCAAAGACACTATAAGAAAAGAAATTTACAGGCATTAAAAGAAAAAAAAGGAAAGAAAAGAAATTTACAGACCAATATCCCTGATGAAAATTGATGTAAAAATCCCCAATAAAATACTAGCAAACTGAGTACAAATAATACTTAGCCATGCAAATAAAAAGTTGGATATGTTAAAGAAAACATACTAGCAAACCAAATTCAGCAACATATTAAAAAAAGATTATCCATCTTGACCAAGTAGGATTTATTTCTGGAATGCAAGCCTGGTTCAATACACAAAAATCAATCAGTATAACACATCACATTAATAGAATGGAGGAGGAACCCACATGATTATGTCAGTTGATACAGAAAAAATTTGACAAAATTTAACACACTTTTTAATAAAAAAAGAAAACCACACTTAATAAACTAGGAACGGAAGGAAGCTTCCTCAACAAGATAAAGGCCATGTATGAAAAACCAAAAGCTAACATCACCCCCAATGGTAAAAGACTGAAAGTTTTCCCCTAAGATCCAGGACAAGACAAGGATGCCTTTTTGCCACTTCTACTCAACATAATACTGAAGTCCTAGCCAGGGCAATGAGGCAAGAACAAGAAAAGTCACCTACATTGGAAAGGAAGAAGTGAAATGATTTCTATTCACATATAACATACTTTTATATGCAGACCCCTACAGAAGTTATACACAATAAAACAGAGCTAATAAATTCTGCAAAGTCACAGATACAAGATCAA
This sequence comes from Vulpes vulpes, assembly GCF_048418805.1. NCBI lineage: Eukaryota > Metazoa > Chordata > Mammalia > Carnivora > Canidae > Vulpes > Vulpes vulpes. The sequence continues at coordinate 42,657,656 of NC_132793.1, forward strand.
TGTAAAAAATCATGTGCATTTTTAATAAAGATTTATTTATTTGAGAGAGAGAGAAAGTATGAGTGTGGGGGAGGGGCAGAGGGAGAGGAAGGGAGAGAATCTCAAGCAGACTCCCCACTGAGCACAGAGCCCCATGCAGGGCTTGATCTCAAGATCCCAAGCTCACCTAAAAAAAAAAAAAAAAAAAGATCCCAAGCTCATGACCTGAGCCAAAAGCAGGAGTCGAACGCTTAACTGAATGGGTCACCCGGGCACTGCTCGCTGCAATTCTATACATAAAAAATGAACAATCCAAGAAAGGAATTAAGAAAACAATTCTGTTTAAAACAGCATCAAAAGTAATAAAATACTTAGGAATGAATTTAACAAAGGAGAAGAAAGACTTGTACATTGGAAATGCAAAATATTACCCCCCCCCTCAAATTAAAGAGATAAACCAATGGAAAAACATTTCCTGATGAACTGAAAGACTTAGCACTGATAAGGTGAAAATATTCCCCTACGTGATTTACAGATCCTATGCAATCCCTACCAAAATCCAACTGGTACTCCTTGCAGAAATAGAAAAGCCAATTCTAATATCCCTATGCAATCTCAAGGGACCACAAATTGCCAAAGCAATCTTGAAAAATATCAAAGTTGGAGGATTCAGATTTGATTTCAAAACTTATAAACCTACAGTAATCAAAACAGTATTGTTCCGTCTGGCATTAAGACAGACATACAGATCAATGGGATGGAATAGAGACCCCAGGAGTAACCCCTCACATGTATGGTCAATTTTTAATAAGGGTGTGAATTTTAATAATAATTCACAACAAATGATGCTGGGTGAAATTGGGGGAAAGGAGAGTCTTTTCAACAAATGATTCTGGAGCATCTTTTTTTTAAAATATTTTATTTATTTATTCATGAGAGACACAGAGAGAGAGAGAGAGAGAGACAGAGACACAGGCAGAGGGAGAAGCAGGCTCCATGCAGGGAGCCCGACGTGGGACTCCATCCCGGGTCTCCAGGATCCCGCCCTGGGCTGAAGGCAGCGCTAAACCCCTGAGCCACCCGGGCTGCCCAATGCTGGAGCATCTTGTGCCAGAAAGTAAGCAAGTGTAAAAAAAAGGAAACCCCACACTGGTAGGGACGTGTCACGAGTACAGGAGCCAGCTGAAGGAGCTCTCAGTGGTCAAAACTGGAACAATTTGAGCCACAAGATAAGGTGATGCTGCGTTATGGCTCAAAGTATAAAATAAATATGTGTGTGAATCCATACTGATGTAAATAAATGATTGAATATGTTACTAAATGGGAGAGAAGAGACAAATCTCCTACACAGAATTCCAAATAAATTAAACAGCTCCTTTACTGAATTCACAGCAATCAGTTTCAGTGCTAGAGGAAACACTGGGTTGGGCTTATTGAAATGAAGTCTATTGTCTCCAACATACTCCCTCCTAAGGGATTTTCAAGGGCAATTTCAATGGTGATTTTTGCTTTCCATGCTTTCCATGTTGAGGGCTGACTTTAGAAGTTAAATCTGAAGAAGATCGGGCCCTATTATAAACACTGCCTGTTAAAGCCCACTACAGGGCCATACTCGAGGCAGGACTCCACGTTTGCTTTTTAAATAGTCCTAAGGGTGCTTTATGGGGTATCATGTGATGTGATGTTTCCATAGTCATTTGGTGCTGAGACTGGAACATTGATCCCAAGATCAGATGCTGGTACCAGTTCAGCTGACAGCCTCCACCTTCTTCCTAAACAAATCAGCCCCTGGCTGCCTCCTCTCTCTATCAGAGCCCTGCCCCATACAACCTTCTCATTCATTGCCGTAGGTGTCCAGCCTCGCCTGTTACATTTGTGCCCACCCATCTATCCCACTTTATACCTATGTCTTCCTGTGAACACTTCCCACTAGAGGACTGATGATTAATAGTCCCTAAAACAGAAGTGACTTGGAAACCTGGCTTTCCCATAATAGCTGCAAAGACCTGGCCCCTATTCAAGCCCACAAAACACGAGCCAAATTACACACTGAGTGGTGAAGGCATTTTTTTTTTTTCAAATCTCGCCCTTGTATGAATTAAGGTGGAACAAGCATTATGTGACCACATTGTTCAAATGTAGGGAGATGATTGTACTCCCCTCCCCAACTTTGTTTGCATTTCTTGGTTCTTCTCCAACCTCCTGATTTGCAACTATACTTCTTTTTGATGCCCTCCCCTTTCTTAGAAGAGGCCAGAGGGGAGGGTAGAAGGCAGTGTGGGGCTTCATCCCCTAGGAATGCAGAGCCAGTGAGAGGTCTTTAAGGAGGTCAGATTTATATTTTTGTGTTAGAAATCAAGCTCACTCTGATGGCAGTTGTTGTGTCTCCCAGTGATTTTACATAGGAAGAATTATCATGCAAGCAATCAATCTCAAAGGGACGTCAAGGGTTGAAAACTCAGCGAGGGTAGAGTATCCTGAAACCCACAGGCTCCAGTACACCTGAGTTTGAGCAGATATACTTCTGAGGCTTCCTGTTTTAATATCATCACTAGCCCCCTTTTTTCAATCAAAACTAACATTGAAGGGACAGGAATTGTGAATGGAGCACCGTTGTCCTTCTATGGTGAGAGGAATAGAGAGCAGTGGTCACTCCGGTCATATCTGGGTCAGTCCAAAGTTGTGAGAGGTGGGAGCTCATGTGAGCTCAGGATACCAGGACACTAGAAGAAAGGCAGAGACATGAGGTTCAGACATTCTGGTCCACGAAACAAACTGTACTAAACTAGCCATGTTTCCAAATCTTTGTCCCATCCTGATATACATAAAAAAGGGATATTTGCATAGCGCACTGGGATCAACTTGAGGGAGCTTGGATAATTCTAAACAGAGCTTCATGGAAGGGAGCCTGGCTAGCTCAGTTTGTAGAGCATGGGACTCTTTTTTTTTTTTTTTTTTTTTGAGCATGGGACTCTTAAATGCAACGTCACAGATAATAATTATTTACATAGTCTTTATATATATTCTTATAAAAATAAAAACAAAAAAAATCTATGGTATTCTATGAGAAGAAAAATGAAAACAAAATTTTGGGGCAGATTTAAATATTGAATCCACGTAAAATTTCCTGATAACAACTCTGTGTTGTTGTTGTTGTTTTTATTTTTATTTGTTGTTTTTGTTTTTAAATGAAAAACTATAGCTTGTTTCTCTGTGTCGTTTTCATACCAATTTTTATGTTTAAACCTGCACAGAGGGGTGGCTGGCTGGCTCAGTCAGAAGAGGGTGTGTGACTCTTGATCTCAGGGTCATGAACTCAAGCCCCATGTTGGGTGTAGAGATTACTAAAAAATAAATAAGCCTTAAAAAAATAAAAATAAGGAAATGAAAAAACGTCTGCACATAAATCCTGATCAAGACATTTTAAATGATAATCTTTTCTGTTCTTGATAGTTACAAGAAAAAAAATTTTCTTGGCACAAGAAGCAACGATGATAAGACATAAAGCCATTTTTTTCTATCATTTCGTACTTTTATGTAAGACTTGTATAGAAGTAGGTCATATAGTAAAATCTATGTGCCACTTGATTAATTTTCATGAACTCCCAGTACCACAAGCAGATGAAGAAACAGAATGATACTGGGGCACCTGAGTGGCTCAGTGGTTTAGCGTCTGCCTTCGGCTCAGGTCATGATCCTGGGATTATGGGATTGAGTCCTGCATTGGGCTCCCCGCAGGGAGCCTGCTTCTCCCTCTGCCTGTGTCTATGCCTCTTTCCCTCTGTGTCTCTCATGAATAAATAAACAAAATCTTTTTTTTTTTTTTTTTAAAGAATGATATCAGCATCCCAGAAGCCCCACACATGCTTCTCACAGCAGATACTCCCTCTGCCCTCCCAGGAGGGTAACCACCATGCAGACTTCTGGAAGTGTAATTTATACAGATATGCTTGCCTCTGTCTTTTGGTGCACATGTGTATGCGGTTCCGTTGAGCCTATATCTGGGGATGAAGATGCTGGGTCATGGCATTCACATCTGTTCAGCTCCAGCAGAGATAGTTGAAGTGCTTCCAACCCACAGGAGTACAGAGCGTTCCAGCCGTTCCAGGTCTTTGCCAACATGTGGTAATGTCAGTTAAAGTCATTTTTTTTAACAACGATTTACAAATTTACAGCAGTCGAAATTATATTTAAAGGCTCTAAAAATAAATAAATAAATAAAGGCTCTAATAGCTCTTTTCTTCCATTAACAACGGTAATGCTGACATTTTTTTTTCTGATAATGGGACTGGATTTTGAATCCAAAGGAACTCAGTCACACCAAGTATTTGGAAATGATGAAACTAATGCATAGTTTGGGCAAGCTGGGTGGGAGCCCTCCCTGCCACCCCAGCTAAGATGTCACTGAAAGGCCCACTCAGCTACAAACAAAGAGATATTGCCCAAATATATGAGGCAAGGATTCGGGCCACTCTCGGCAGTAGTAGTGACAGGAGCCCGTCCCCTCCCCCCAAGGCCGAGGGGTTCCCATCTTCAGGCTCCCTGGCAGGAATGCCCCAACTTGCATTATGGCCACATGCCTGGCTTTGGTGCAGCCATGATACTAATTCACTGTCTCAGTCAGAAAGCCATGGAAGTAGCAGACATATCATTGTCACCACAGTACAGAGGAGAAAACTGAGGCCCCAAAGGTAAAGGATTGTCCCCGGAGTGAAGCCAGAATCCCTGCTCCCCCCCACCCCCGCCCCCACCGTTTATTCCTGCAGAGCCGTGCTCACAGTGTCCATCTTCTGAGAACAATATTCTGTTGGATGCTGCAAGGCTCTCTTATCAAAGGGAGGAGTAGAAGACCCAAAAACAGAACTCCAAGGGGCTACATGAATGGGGTACATTTCTCAGAAGTCCATTTTCCAGTGAACATCCCAGGGAGGCGAATGCTATTGTCCCAGAACCACGGAGAGTTCCTGTCAGTTTCCCTGTTCTCTTCCGTTCTCTCTCTCTGCCTCCTCTCCCATCAGGTGCCTAGTCCTGTCTTCCTCTCTCTTTCCTCTCCCCCCTCTCCAGCCTAGCTCTCTCCTCCTATTTTTTAAGTAGCTAAAATACAGGATTGGAAGATTCTAGACACACATGTTCTCCTTGTACCTATTGACAGAAGATATATGTTCTCTGTTTTAAACTTTAAACCAGGCACATTTAATCTTTTTGTCTTCGAAATTAAAATTAAAAACCAATTAGGTTGCTCTGTAACTTTCTGGCTGTGGATTCTGGGTGCTTTATGTACCGCTCTGTGCCTCAGTTTCCTCATCTGTAAAAGAGGAACGCAAACAGCACCTATTTTGTAGAGATGTTGTGAAGATGAAATGAGTTGATACTTATAAACAGCTTTTTTCACTTACTTGAACAGCTTCAGTGAAATAATTAATGTGCCATAAAATTTACTCTTTTAAGGTGCCCAATTCAGGGGTTTTAGTAGAGTCAGAGTTGTGCACCCATCATCATGATCTAATTCTAGAACATAATTATTATCCCCAATAGGAAACTTATTTGCAGTCACTCTCTATCTCCCAAATCCCCCAGCCTTTGGCAAACAGTAATCTGCTTTATGTCTACAGATTTGGATACTTTCCTATAAATGGAATCATACAATACCTGGTCTTTTATGTTTCTTTTACTTAGCATACTGTTTTCAACGCTTCAAAGTTCATCTATGTTGCAGCATGTACCAATACTTCTTTTCTTTTCATGTATACATAATATATTTTTTCACCTTGGTGCTTAAAAATTTTTAATTCTAAAATTTTCCTACAATTTATTTTCTTCCTAACTTTATTGAGGCATAATTCACAAATAAAAATAGTTTATATTTACAGTGTACAATGTGGTGATTTGATATACCTATACATTATGAAACAATTACTGCAATCAAGCTCTTTAATACACCCATGACTTCACATGGTTATCTTTTTGGTGTGTGGTGAGAACACTTAAGAACTACTCTCTAAGGAAATTTCAAGTATACAACACAGTGTTATTCACTATGGTCAACATGCTGTACTTTAAGGTCCCTAGAACTCATTTGTCTTATAACTGAAATGGCCAATAGGTAGACGAAAAGGTTCTCGACATCACTAATTGTCAGGAAAACACAAATTATAACCACAAAGGGGTATCGCCTCACACCTGTTAGAGTGGCTGTCATCAGAAAGACAAGAAGTAACAAGTATTGGCAATGGTGAGGATGTGGAGTAAAGGGAACCTTGCACACTGTTGGTAGGAATATAAAGTGGTACAGCCATTATGAAAAACAGTATGCAGATTCCTCGAGAAATTAAAAATAGAACTACCATTTGATTCAGCAGTTGCACTTCTGGGGTATACATCCATAGGAAATAAAATCAGAATTTTGAGGAGCTATCTGTACTCCCATGTTAGTTGCAACATTCCTCAAAATAGCCAAGATATGTTAACACTGTGACCACTGACAGATGAATGGATAAGGAGTATGCCATTCTCTCTCTCACACACACACACAGGAATATTATTCTGCCATGAAAAAGAGGGAAATCCATTTTCTTTTTTTCTTTTCTTTTTTTGGGGGGCGGAATCCATTTTCAACAACATGGATGAACCTGGAGGGTCTTATGCTAAGTGAAATAAGCCAGACACAGAAAGACAAATACCATATGATCTCACTTCTATGTGGAACCTACAAAAGTTAAAGTCACAGAAGAGAGAGTAGAATGGGGGGAATGGAGATGCTGAGAAAGGGATAAACAGCTTTGAAATGCACACAGCACATTGATGTCCTAAGTGTCCTTCAACATTACCAAGTGATTTTCTTTAACCCTGCCGGTGGGTCCGTGGGTCTCAATTTTACGCCCTCTCACTTGTCGTAGGAGCTCTGCCCCTCCTTACCTCTGTGATTATTTCAGGAGCACCTCTTGCTGAGATTCTCCGATGATTAAGCAGGACTCTTCCATCTAGTTTACCACCGAGAAAAAGAAAGCGAGGAATTCAAGACCACTAAGTACCTGGCTCCTGGAGGAGAGTTGCTAGAAGGTTCTGACAGAAAACTGGGTCTTGAATCTTGTGTGTTAGATGATACCGACTCTGGAGCAGGATTCCACACCGATACTTGACTTTGGGGAACAGTTCATTGCTGCTTTAGCTTGGGTTGCTGTAACAAAAATACCGAAGACTGCATAGCTTAAACAACAGAAAATTGTCATTATGGAGGCTGGGAAGTCTGAGATCAGGGTGCCAGCCTGGGTGGGCTCCAGGGAGGGCCCGTCCTGGTTCACAGATGACCATCTTCTCACTATGTCTTCATACGGTGGAGAGCAAGCTCTAGTCTCTTGCTCTTCTTATAAGGACGTTAATCCATTCTGCAGGCTCTACCTTTATGACCTTATCTAAACCTAACTACCTCCCAAAAGCCCCATCTCCTATACCACCCCACTAGGGGGTTAGGATTTCAACCTAAGAGTTTCAGCAGGGGGCACAAACATGTAGTCCATAACTACTGCTACTTGCCTACTTTTCCTGTCTTTTTTTGTTGTTGTGATTTTTGGATATAGGACTCTGCAGTCATTTTCTCACATCCCAGTCATTTGTGTGACAATGATCACACAAAATATCCTGCTGAGGTTCATAAATAATTAAACAGATAACCCACGTGTTGACACTGTTAACATTATAGATGATTTTTAAAAGTAGAATAAAGCCACACTTCAAGAAGACAAATCGAAAAATTAGTCACACAGAAGGGAAGGCCGACTAACTCTGACAAATTCTAAGGCCATGCAGGTCTGCTGAGGGCTCACTGGCTTACAGAGAAAAATACCTGGAGTCCATCACAAGTAAAAAGCAGTCTAACGTAGTTTGTTTTGTTTTTCTTCTATTTGGAAAGTACACAAATATACTTGGATTAAAGTGCCTTCAAGTCCATGGTCTATTAAGGCAGGAGCCCAGGTTTCCCACTCAATGGCACACCTTTCTCTGGCTGAGAAAAATGACATGGACAAAATGTGATTTGAAAAGAGTATTCACATTTCTTTGTTTCATTACCGCTCTTAAAAGTGATCATCCCCTCGTGCCATTTACGTCGAAGTAACAGAACCTGGAATAGCAAAGCCCCACAGAAATGAAGGACGGAGAAGCCCTCGGGGGAGCCAAGCCAGCCGCGGCCCTCACGGCCCTCACACCGCGGCGGTCGCGCCCAGGGGAGCAGCCTGCTGCGCGCGGATTCCAGAGGGAAGATCCCGCTCATCCCAACACTTCATTGGCTGCTCTGCCGGACACTTCACAGTTTCTGGAAGGCCACACTTCTTTCTACCACAAGGAAAAGTGAAAATGACGCATCCTATCATTCATTCATTCATTCATTCATTCATTCATTCATTTTCCGGAGAAACGTGGGAACCCGGAACCCCGTCGGGCTGGCGCAGGGGCCGAGGCACCGGAGCTGCTCCGGGGACCCCGAAGACGACACGCGCTCCCGGCGAGAGGCAGAGGCGTCGTGGCCGGTTGTGGCCGGTTCGTATGCTCTCTAGCCGGAAGGCTTTTAAGGAAGGTTTCAAGGAAAATCAGAGACTGATCGGCCAGCCCACAGCACCACGAGGAAATCAGGTGGCCGTTCCTACAGCCTTTTATTATGAATCCTCGAGCAAAAACTACACCCTCCGGTGGCACCAGCCCCGCCAAAGCGGCGACGAGGCTGCGGTGGAGCGAAGGCCCGGGCGGGTCAGCGTCGCGCCCAGAGGAGGCGGGTCCGCGCGCGCCGGGGGCGGAGGCAGGGGGGAGGGGAAGCGGCTCCCCGTCCCGTCCCAGGGCCGCACCCGCAGGCAGGCTGTCCGCGGAGCAGACGCCGCTCGGCTCTCGATTGCTCGCGCCTGGCACGTCGGCGGCGCCCCGGGCGGCCGGGGCTCTGCGCTCGAGCGGTCGAGCCTGACCCGCACCCGCGGAGACTAGCTCGGCCACGGCCGCGGGCCCCCGGCGGGGAGGAGGAGGCCGCAGCGGCGGGCGCGGGGATGTCGAGGAGCTCGAAGGCGGTGCTGGGCCTCTCGGTGGTGCTGACGGCGGCCACCGTGGCCGGCGTGCATCTGAAGCAGCGGCTGGACCGGCAGGTCGGTGTCACGTGACCGCCTCTTCCGGGGCCCGCGCGGTGCGGCGGCGACGGCGGTCTCGGGCCCTCGGGTCTGTCTCCGCGTGCTTCTCCGCCGCTCTTCGTCTCTCCCTCCCGCGCCCGCGACTGCGGCCGGGCCGCCGCGTCCTGGCCCGCGCCCGGAGCCCCGGCGCCCCCCCCGCCGCCTCCTGGCTCCCGCTGAGGCGCGCGCGCGAGGTGGTCGGAGGCCGCGTCCCCGCCAGCCTGCAGCGGCGCGGATCTCCGGCGTCTCCCCCGGGCCGCTGCGGAGTCGGGGCGGGGAAGGGGTTTGCGTGGGTTCCCTCAGCCGGCGGTCGGCTTCGCCCCAGCCGCAGCCGCAGCCGCAGCCCCGAGGCTGAGGCGCCATCCTAATGTGTTTCCGTGCCAGTGAGATTTTATCCCAGGATTAACGAGGCCTCCCGCATGCACTTTCCGTGCCTTTGCCCAAGGTAATTTGGTGGATTCCCGCCCCCCTCCCCCCCCCCCGCCCTCGGTGTTTTAAGGAGCAGTTTGCTATGGAAATCCTGTTCTGGGAACTAGAGGTGCCAGCCTCCGTATTTTCTTTTTTCCGTACCCTTCCTTCTGGAAATAGCCGTGGCTTCCTGATGGGTAGACTGACCGTCCATCCTGTGTGTCTCAGTTCATATTTTCTTTACTCTGACTGGCAGGTGTTTAATGACCGATCTCTGTGTGTCGGGCACCACACTAGGCACGTTGGGAAACAAAGATAAGGACCGGCCTTCCTGAGTCCGTAAGTGATTCACAGCAGAGCTGAGCGCTGACTGAGCACAGGCACCTAGGCCGGCGCCTAGTCTGTTAGGGTTGAGCCTAGTTTGCCAAGGGTGAAAGTAATGAACCGGGTGAATCACTAGTAAACGGTCTTTTCTTGCACCGAGCTGGGCAGTGTGCTTAGTGTACAGAGAGGAAGCAGATGAGGTCTTTGTCCTCCTTCGAAGTCTGGAAATCCGAGAAAGGTGTGATGGTGTAAGAATTTTGGGGAGGGGATATTGAGGTGAATGATGACAGCATGAAAGAGGTTACAGATTTGGGAATAAAGTATGACTTCTGGGGGGTAGCTTTTGGAGTAGAGGCAGGAGAGTCCTCTTCTAAGAAGTGAAAGGAAATGAGGGTTATCAAAAGAAATTTGAGATGGAGCAGAGAATGGTGTGTCCAATGTAGCGCTGAGGTCAGAGAAGGCAGGAATTTTCAGAGTATGGGTAGCGTGGGTAAGAGCGTGGTTCTGAACTAGCTGTGCCTCTCATGTTCCTGGGAAGTTTTTACAACATAACCTTCTCCAGATCTTTTAAATCAGAATCTCTTGGAGATGGAATGGGGGGAGGCTTAGGTATGTTTTAAAAGCTACCTAGAGAATTCTGACATGCAGCCAGAGCTGAGTATCACTATGCTAGAGAGTGGAAGAACAGAAAGATTAAGATATTTGGAAGTTAGATGAAGAAACGATTGACCAGAATAACCTGTGTTTATTTTACGTCTGGTCATTCATTCACTGTGGACTTTCTCTCTAGCCTGGGAAGGAGTAAAACAAATGATTGACATGGTGGGTGTGTTGGAAGGTTCAAGGAAACAAGAAATAAAATAATGACCATAGTTTTCTCTCATTTTTTTTGACTGCCTACTACGTACCAGGCACCGACATTGATCCTTACAGGAACCCTGTGAAACGAGTAGTACTTGAGTAATGGTGAAGAGGTCTTCTTGGTGGTTAGTAAGGCGGTTAAGGGGAAGTCACAGGCAATCAGCGTATATTAAAACTTGGAGGAAGATAGCAAATGGTGGCAGGAAAGCAGGTTCCTAAGCTATATGCTGGAGTCTGAGAAAGGAAGGGTAGGATCTCAGAGGCAGGTATGGAAAGAATGATTCCAGCGGATGGCCTGCGCTTTTGGGGGGCAGGACCCAAGAACTGGAGAGGGAGGAGGCAAATGTCTTTGCACATCTAGCCAAGGAGCGGTGTTCCAAAAAGTTGATTTTTGGTTATGTTGTCTGTTCCAGCACACTTAAATTCCCCAACTCCTCCATAATAATGAATGAAACTCTAGGTCTGAAGGAGGTCTGGCAAGTAGGTATTCTGTGAGTTTTTTTAAATAGGCCTAATAATTTAAAACAAAAAAACGAAAACCCAGGCCCTGGACCCCACTCTCATTAATTCTACCTCACAAGGCCACTGTTAAAGACATTAGTTTGTGACCTAAAAGACTATAAAATGGTAGTTATTAGTAATGACTGGGTTTTTGCTTTGAAAAGTCTCACCTTAGGCGCGAGGTCCATGTTCTGGAATTTTTTTTACCAGTCTTTAGTGCTTATCAAAGTATCACTGATGGGTCTTTATTTTTTCCCCTGCCAGTCACATTGTATTTTTTTCCATCTCTCTCCGTTATATAATTGGTTAGTAATTCTGTATAATTTTTTACTACTTCTCTTTACACACTAGAAGAAGCCAAGATCTTTCCTTTCTTGTATCCTAAGTTTCTGTAATCTTTTCTTTTTCTTTCTTTGATGTTTTATTATTCAGCTACAATAATTGATGACAGGAAAGTAGTTCATAGAGTTACTATAGTAAATCTCACCAGGTCTTTTAAAACCTAGAATACCAATTAAACTTTTAAAGTTCAACACAGGAGCAGTTTTTTTCTTTTTAAATTAATGTTATTTCCCATTAAATTCTATACTGAATGTCCAGTTCAGGAATTTCTTAAAATGTAAGAAATCATTTCTACTGGTGGAACACACTACCAAATTAATCTGGTGGTTTATTACATTTTATGTTTATACAGAAAGTTGAAATAGTAATTGGGCATTTGGAGTCTGAAAGTTTTCGTGGTTTTTGGTAGCACTGTTATTCCGATTGAATGGCACAAGGATGGGAACCACCTGTTTAGGGTGTTACTAAAATCTGTTTCTTATGTTTTTAGAGGCTTCACGATGGAGTGATCAGAGACATTGAGAGACAAAATCGGAAAAAAGAAAACATTCGTCTTTTGGGAGAACAGATTATTTTGACTGAGCAACTTGAAGCAGAAAGAGAGAAGATGTTATTGGCAAAAGGATCTCAAAAAACATGACTTGAAATGAATGTCACATATTAATGGGACAGTGTTGAGTGTGGTTGTGCCGCTGCAGATGGAGAATAGCTTAGTGAGGTCTTCCAAGTTTGCTTTGGTCACAGTCCTTTCAAGCTTGGCCAAAGAAAAGGACAGTGGATCATATATTCTAAATTATTGCTTTAAAAGTCCCTTCTCAGTAAATCAGGCAGACACTCTTCTGAAGAATTTCTGTCAGTTTGTGTGATCCTGATAGAAGCCCCTTTGTAAGCTTGGTGTCTAGAGTTTAGGATTATTAGTGAAAAGCACCTTGGAACCTGTGAGAGGAAGGGATGGATAGTAACATCCACCTGAGTAGTTTGATAAGCCGGCATGATGATGAAGCCACCAGAACATCTACCTCAGAAGGGCTGGAGGAGGGGGAGGTGGAGGGGGAGACTCTCCTGATCGTGGAATCGGAGGACCAGGCTTCAGTGGACTTGTCTCATGATCAGAGTGGGGATTCCCTCAACAGTGATGAAGGAGATGTGTCGTGGATGGAGGAGCAGCTGTCCTACTTCTGTGACAAGTGCCAGAAATGGATACCGGCCAGTAAGGAGCTTCTTAATTCCTTTGATTTGTCAATTACTACGTGAAGGTTTGTTTTTTTAACCTGTGAACAAAACATGAATGTAAAATGGACCTAAATAAAAAGATAATTATTATATTTATCATCAGTTTAGTTGGCTAATGACAGATTTATATAAAACGTAGATAACATTTGTATTAATAAAAATTACTATCAACCTCTCATGTTAAATTAACATTTTTGATGGCAATCCAATAAAAATCAGAAAATTGAAAATTCTGCGTTATTTAAAGAATTAGCCACATTGTTCTAACAAGATCATGTTATGGATTTGGGACCAAATAATAGGCCCAGTATAGAATTAAAGTTCAAGTTACTCTGGTAATATTTAACTCCCATGGAAAACTATTGTTATATGCTGAAGTCAGAGTTAGCAGATTAAAAGTATTTTGTGCTCTTTTTTCTGGGACCATTCTTGTTTTCCACTTGCTGGCCTCCTCGATCTGCTGGCAAGAGATACATACACACACATTCCCCTGATAACACACTCTTTCAGCTTAATCTTTGCATCTGCCAGCTTCTTGGCTCTCAAGGAGCATGCTTTGCCAGCCATCATGAGTCTTACCAAAACAGGATTTTCCCATTAGGCAGAGACTAGTAAAGACATATGTACCAGAAGAATTCTTTGTGTAATAGAGTTTGTAACTGGGCAGAGAAATTTCTGTGTATGTATGTATATGTATGTACATATACATACACACGTATACGTATACACATATGTATGCACATGCTGATGTGAAGGGGGTAATTTTCTGGTACGTGGAAATGTGTCTAACATGAATTTAACTATTCAGATTAAGTTACTAATAATAAATTAACATTGTCATAGGAAACCTTCTAGAACTTGCTATGCATTAGCTAGTGTTTGTTTCTGAGCAGTTTCTGATTATTGATTCATCCACCTGCCTGAAGATCTCAGTGACATTCCCCTTGTCCTCTAAGGATGTATTTTAAACTGTCCTTCACAGTTGTCTCCCTGCTAACTTCTTTAGCTTCTCTCTGTGGTGTCCTATCCCCACACAACCAGAACTTTGTATTAGAGTAAGCTTTTAATTCTCCACAAACAACTCTTTTCTTATCCTAAGATCTTAGCATCTCTTAATGTCTTCTCTGGAATATGTGTCTCTCCAGCCCCTGTGGCCTCCCTGCCATACACACAGGCACCCCTCTTCACCTGGCCAATTCTAGTCATCCTTTAGGTTTCCTGTAGACCCCACTTTTTCTAGCTCTCCCATCTTCCCAGCATGGTTTGGGTCTTCCTTCTGTGTGCCCTCTCGTTTCCCTAAGCCCACACCACATTCTGTTCCAGAGGTTGTCCTGTCTCCCAGAGCATCAACATCACCTGGGGAACAAAAAATGCAGAGACTCAGACTCCGCTTTCAGAGATTGATTCATTCTGTGTGGGATAGGCCCAGGCATTTAAAAACAAAACAAAACAAAAAAACACTCCCTGGGTGATTCTGATGCACAGTGAGGATGGAGAACCATTGTGCTATTCTGATGACCTATTTTCTCATCTGTGGCCCTTAGAATTTATAAAATGCCAAGAGCAGGCTTTCGTATTCCAGTTCCTGCACCAGTGCCTGCCATGCAGTGGGAACTCAGATACTGCTTGAAAGAATGTATAAAGACATCCATAGGAGTCAGGAATGTTAACAGTTGGAAAATCCAATGACAGGAATAAAAACTTGCTTTTCCAGTATCTTTCTCCTTAAAATTAGGGAACCACGATCTCAACAGGCATACACTATGTTAGAAAAATAGAAACCTTTTCTTCTGCCTTCCCTGTTCTTATCCTGCTATCATGGGTTGGCTGAAAAAGAAGAAAAACATGGAAAGTGTGGAAAATCTGGTTGATAAACTGATAAATACTGCTGTAGATAAACCTATGATGTGCCTTTTTGTTTTTCTCGTAGGTCAGCTGAGGGAACAGCTCAGTTACCTTAAGGGTGATAATTTTTTTAGGTTCACTTGTTCTGATTGCTCGGAAGATGGCAAGGAGCAGTATGAAAGGCTGAAGCTCACGTGGCAGCAAGTGAGTAAAAAGCTTTTCCCCTCAAATTCATGCATTCGATCCCCCAAAGAATTTAGTGCAATGAATATTCAGAGAATGAGGAGCTTACTTCTAGGCTCTTGAGCTGTTTTGGGGTCGTTGAGCTGTTTATTTCACAATGACAGTGTAATGAAGTTAGACACTTCAGGTACATGGAGAAAGGACTTCTTTGTAAAAATACTCAATGCTAACTTAGTGAATTAGGTTTGAGATTCTTGAAAACCTCAGACACAGAATTTCATTTATATATAATACCAAATGATTTTATTGGAATTGAAAAGGAGGTCCACATGTTTCTGGCAGCCATGTTTAGAACAATAAAACCATTTAAAAAATATAAAATTGCCACATTAGAAATAGTTTTGGGAGGTATAATGTGGCTCAATTGCAGAAACTGACATAAATCCAGATTTTCTGTATTTAAACCCAGACATGTGTGATTTTTTTTTTTTTTTTAAGATTTTACTTATTCATGAGAGACAGAGAGGCAGAGACCCAGGCAGAGGGAGAAGCAGGCTTCATGCAGGGAGCCCAACGTGGGACTCGATTCCGGGTTTCCAGGATCAGCCCTCGACCGAAAGCGGTGCTAAACTGCTGAGCCACCCAGGCTGCCCTTGAATATATGTATATATATATTTTTTTAATTTATTTTTTATTGGTGTTCAATTTGCCTACATATAGAATAATACCCAGTGCTCATCCCATTAAGTGCCCCCCTCAGTGCCCGTCACCCAGTCACCCCCACCCCCTGCCCACCTCCCCTTCCACCACCCCTAGTTCGTTTCCCAGAGTTAGGAGTCTCTCATGTTCTGTCTCCCTTTCTGATATCCTTGAATATTTTTTGTTTGAGGTATACCTTTGTCCACCTTTTAACCATCTCTAGTACCAGCACCCTAATCCAACCCAACTATAGCCTGAACGATAGCTTTTTTGTGATCCCCAGATTGCCTTAATTTTTTTTTTCCTTAATTACTATGTCTATAACAGGGTACCAATGTCAACAGTAAGTTCTAAAAATGAACGAATTATACGTTACTTTCTCAGTATTTATGTTTATTCACTTTAACAAATAGTGCCTACAACAAACCCGGTGCTGCTTAGGCCTGGAAACTGCTGTGCTGAGCGAAGCAGCTAGGTAGCTGGCCTTCTAAGCATTTATTTTAGACAATAAGCAGACAAACACGTTAATTACCCATAGCACTTTTTTTTGCCATGAAGGAAATAAACAGGGTAATGAGGAAGAGAGATTAGATGAAATGATCTTAGCCACTTAAGATATTCCTTATAAACTGCAGTTGCTGTAGCAGCTTTGACTGTTATCTCAATTATCAGTGCTTCACTGGGAGATGTGCTAATGAAATCTGTCAGGGGTGAATTTAGGGAGGATTTTTTGACTTAGTTGAAAATATGCAAGTAGAAAATGAAGGGAAGTTTGTACTGAGGATATAGTCTCAAATTTTATAAATGTGATGTTTTTACCATCATGTACGTGGGATATTATTTCTAGGCAAGGTCAGATTGATATTAACAGATTATTCTGAGGCATATACCCATGGCACATTTGCTTTTGATCTGCAAGGAGCTTCTCAAAAAGCTGTAAAATGGAAAAATAGCAAATATGTATCGTTCACTTGCAAGAATATGAGTTTTCTGTCTGTGGAAGTTCTTTTGAAAAGGACAACTGGCTTTTGGTTATATTGCTCAGAAGATGTAATGTTGGTTTAGTTTGTATATTTAATTAGGCCAACATCGCTTGAAAATTATGTTTTCATTACCAGAAGACAGATTGATGGGAGATAATACCCTGGTATGATGAAGTGGTAGATCAGACACATCTGGTTCTTGGTAAACTACTGACCATATTTCTAGTTGCACCTAAAAAAGCCAGCCTCAAGAAAGAGCTGAAAGAAAAATCAGATGCTTTTGGTTAGTCTATTGATGTCAGCAAACGGTGTACTGGGATGTGGGTTTTCTGTCTTTTTAAATCTTAAATTTTGTATTTGTTGATTTATCAAAGTAATAAATGGAAATGCATATTTGATCACAAAATACCATTTGTAAATAGGTCTGGTCTCCTGAACTTTCTTCCATGCCCTTTCTTTGTGTCCTTTCCACCTTAGTGACTTGTGAACAACAGTTGGAAATTCAGGAGGAACTTTATCCTGTGTTTGGGAAAGATAGGGTACTTGTTACATTCTCATCTTGGACACTTATTCTTACATGGCAGGTGAAGAATGTACCATGATCTGTACTCCTTTTTCTAGGTGTTTTCCAGTAGGGACTTGTGAAGTAGCTACTGAGGCTGTGTCAGCCCTGGGCTCAGCAGCCCTGGGGATACACTGTTACTGATGGGATTGGGCTGGTAAAAAACAAAGTATGAGAGCAGAAGACTGAAGTAGAATTCATTAAGATTGAGATTTAAGATTATAGATTCCAGGAGAAGAGGAAAACCAGGTCTTTCATATATTGAGTTTGCAGTTTGCTCATAAATATTAAGTCATTACAGAAAAAGTTATTTTCAAGCAAATATGTGAATTTCCACTTTTTAAAGTCATGAGATATTTCAAACATACAAAATAAAGTAGCAGACAATGTTTCTACCCCTGAGATTAGCTGTAAATACATGTGTCTTCCCGTACTCTAGGGGTCTGGGAGTAGGCAGAAGCAGCTCATTTCAGTCTGTCCTTAAAGTATTTCTTGAATAGTAACTGTTTCAAGTTGTGGTAAAATATAAATAACATGAGTTTACCATTTTATCTATTTTTTTTTTTTTTAAGATTTTTTAAATTTATATGACCCAGCACAAGTAGGGGGAGCAGTAGGCAGAGGCAGAGGGAGAAGTAGGCTCCCCATGGAGCAAGGAACCCAACATGGGACTCTATTCCAGGACCCTGCAATCATGACCTGAGCCGAAGGCAGACGCTTAGCTGATTGAGCCACCCAGGCACTCCCATTTTATCTATTTTTAAGCATTTAATTCAGTGGCATTATGTACATTCATGTTGTTTTGCAACCATCACCGCTATCCATTTCCAGAACATTTTTATCTTCCCAAGCTGAAATTCAGTATCTGTTAAGTAGTAAGTCCCTATGGACAATACCTGTTTTAAGGAAGATGTTTGTTGGCTGATACGAACCTGTTGCTAAAGTGCATGGAAGAACTTGAAAACTCCGTTGATGGGATTGTTTGGTGGGCCATCTGCAGGATTCCTGAGTCTAAGGAGTGAAATTACTGGAAGTGTTAGCATTACCAGGCCCTCGGAGTCAGAGGTCCATCAGGGTTCTTAAGCTGTGGGTATAGGTACTGGGGAGCCTGAGTTGCAGCTTACTAGCCCCCTTACACTTTCAGAATCCTCCTTCTGGAAAAAGGAATCAAGTTAGATTCTTTTTCATGGATTCTCTGTCCCCTTTGTGATTTCAGGGGCCCCAAATCAATCATTGTTTTTATTAGGTTGAAACGTAGTTTTGAATAGGTGATATAGTTTTGTCCATCTACATGACATAATGTAATTCAAAATTGTGGGCAGCCCCGGTGGCTCAGTGGTTTAGCGCTGCCTTCAGCCTGGGTTGTAATCCTGGGGGCCCGGGATAGAGTCCCGCATCGGGCTCCCTATGTGGGGCCTGCTATTCCCTCTGCCTGTGTCTCTGCCTCTCTCTCTCTCTCTCTCTCTCTCTGTCTCTCATGAATAAATAAATAAAATCTTAAAAAAAGAATTGCATATAGATGTAAGAAGAAATTCCTAAAAAGATAGTAATTAAATATGTCAGAAGTGATTCATTCTTTCTTTTTTTTTTTTTTTTAAGATTTTATTTATTTATTCATGAGAGATACAGAGGCAGACACAGGCAGAGGGAGAAGCAGGCTCCATGTGGGGAGCCTGATGGGGTACTCGATCCCGGGTCTCCAGGATCAGGCCCTGGACTGAAGGCGGCACTAAACCGCTGAGCCACCCAGGCTACCCGAAGTGATTGTTTCTTGAAGGTATATCTAAAGTGATTTTTACCTTCTTCTTGGTTCTTCTCTCATTATTGAAGTCTTTTACAGTGAACATGTGTTAACTTACGTTTTTAGAAAACGCTTCCCAATTCGGGGCCATGAATTCATTACCTGTAAACAAGCAAGGCTAAACCAGATGAGAAGTTTTCACATGGAGCTCTTGGAGCCTTTCTAAGTGGGCTGAGCAGCTAGGCCTCTTGCCTCTGGGCCCCTCTCTAATGCTATTACCGTCTAAAGAAAAGTTTCCACATATGAAAATGGCTAACCACTGCATAGATGGTGACTACATTATTTTCAGCTTTGAAATTCTGAGAGTCTTTTGTTTTTGCTCTCTAAAGAGCTTAGAAAAATACATAGGCTGGGGTGACTTTCAGAATATTTAATAAAGGTCAGCACCATCAGTCAGAAAATGTGGGTCTAGAGGCCTGCAGGCTGGAGGTTATCTAGAGCCGCATCGTGTAAGATGGAGAGATTCAGGGACAGAGCTGGGGGGTGGGGGGTGTTGGCCAGGTTGCTTATGATAGTGGTTGTTTATCATCATCGGTTCAGCCACACCTCAGCTCTGCGTGTGCAGCATGCCAGCAACAACTGCACGTACTTAAGTGGATTAGTGCTATTCATCTAATGAAAGCAAAACAGGAAATAAAATTCTTTACTGAGTCCATTCCAAAATATTCCTTTTCCCCCTGTGTTCCCTGCCATTTCTACTCAGAATAAAAAACAAGGAACTGATTCCCCTGCAGGTGAGCATCCCCAATCACGCTTTTCTCTCAGCCCGTTGTGTTTGTGTTCCAGGTTGTCATGTTGGCAATGTACAACTTGTCCCTGGAAGGAAGTGGACGGCAAGGTTACTTCCGATGGAAAGAAGATATCTGCGCTTTTATTGAGAAACATTGGACCTTTTTACTAGGGAATAGGTAATGTGATTTTTTAAAATATTAGACTTGCGTGAACAGGTAAAGAACAAGGTACATGAGATTTGAGACAGCCTGATGAAGCCCTTTAGGAATGAGTACTTGTGGCAATTACAAAGAATGTTTTAATTCCAGAAAATGTTGTTATTTTTTAAATTAAATAACTTGTTTACTATGGAAAACCGAAGTGGAAGTATATACTATAAAAGTATAGGTTTCCAGGGGGACCTGGGTGGCTCAGTCGGTTAAGCACCTGCCTTCGCTCAGGTCATGATCTTGAGGTCCTGGGAGTGAGCCCCGAATTGGGCTTCCTGCTCAGCTGGGAGTCTGCCTCTCCCTCTCCCTCTCTTCTGCTTGTGCTCTCTCATTCTCAAATAAATAAGATCTTTAAAAAAAAAAAAGATAGCTTTCTAGACTTTTCTCATCCTACTTTATTATTTTTTTTATTATTTATTCATGAGAGACACACAGGGCGGGGGGGTGGGGCAGAGACACAGGCAGAGGGAGAAGCAGGCTCCATGCAGGGAGTCTGACATGGGACTTGATCCCAGGTCTCCAGGATCACACCCTGGGCCAAAGGCTGCGCTAAACCGCTGAGCCACCCAGGCTGCCCTTCTCATCCTACTTTAGAGGAAACTCTTGGTTTCTACTGAGCATGAAGAGATTTGAAGAGTTTCTTAGAAAGTTAAAAAACAGAAAGTTGGATTGCCCGAGGCTGTTTAATAGTTGGATGAGTAACCATGTAATGTAAGGATATAAGATCATTATGTCCTTTTGAAATCAGTGTCTTACAGAAGGTCAGAGGAAGAAACGCAATGGCAGTGACAGGTTGTATCTATTTAAATTGCTCTTTATTAATAGACTCTTATCAGTATTTGTGTTTATTAACCAGAAGGTAGAACCTGTAGATACGTTTCAGTATCACAGCACTTAGCTAAGTCTAGGCGCATTAATACATATACACCTTGTTCATTCATTCCACTACATGATAGTGCATTGACTTACTGCTGAGCACATCTCCTTGGTGGTGGCTTTGGCTCATCAGACCTATGTATTCCAGTGCACAGATATTGAGACCACATGTTTTAACTAAAGGTCCATGCAGCTCAGCAAGATTTTTATTGCTATTAGGGATCAGTGAGTTTGCAAGTGCATTGGCGAATTGTATGAGATGCTGATTATTAGTTTGCCGTCTGAAGTCCCATGTGAGGTTCATAAACCTTGCCTAATTGGGTCAGTGTAGATGTGCTACAGACTCTGATCACAATCAGAAGAGGGAGTTTGTACCTGCCCTACTCTGAAGGCATTGTAGCCTGTTTCCTTGGGCCCTGAGAGGTCACAGCTCTGCCAGCATCGTTTGGAGCTCAGGGAGGGCAGACGAGAAGAGAGGCAGCTCTCTGAAGGCTCGCTGTGAGGAGAAAATAGAAGAGATTCAGTACATTTTTACAAAAGGGGTTATTTTTGTTCTTGAGTTATTTAGTGCTACTAAGAAAAGAATTGACAGTATAACTGGTTCTTTTCTTAAAGAAAGGAAATCTGTTGTCTTAGTTTAATGATTTAGCACTATTTATGGAACTTAATATACCCCATTTATAAGGCACAAGAAAGGGAAAAAAAACGATAAAATTAGATCTTGGAATGTTTTCATGATCTCTCAGTGCCATTCTGCTTAGTAGATTGTCTTCTGGAAGAAATTGGATTTAAATTGCCTGTTTTTAAGGATTTTGTCATATTTTAATATAAGTTCAGTTGTTTCATTTGTTCATTTGTAGAGCATGTCTAAGAAGAATCAGCCAAGGCTTTTTTCTTTTTTTTTTTAATACTTTACTGAAAGGCATTAATTACTTTCCAGTTCCTATGTAGTTTAACCATTAAACTAGTAGATTTTGGCTGTGTTAGTGTATCACTTGAATTACCATTTACTTATTTAAATCAAGTCACTTTTTTTTCTAATAAATACATTCATTTTAAAAAGGAACTTTATACTACCATAAGTGGAAAACTCATATCATTTGCCATACATAGAATGACACTATAAAAATAGATGTGCTAAAAATAAAACAGTGCTATTAAATTATAGCTGGATCCCAAGGCCTGTAAAGGCAATCAAGGCCCTCTGTCTTGACCTAAAAGGGCAGCAGTGTGTGTTAGGGAGAATTTAAAGCAACAAACTTACTCCTTGATCTAACGGAGGAAAAAAAGATCATTAAAAATTACTCTATGAGGGGCACCTAGATGGCTCAGTTGGTTATGCTTCTAACTCTTGGTTTCAGCTCAGATCATGATCTCAGGGTTGTAAGAACCGGCCCTGCCTGCTCCATCCTGGGAGTGGATTCTCTCTTTGCTCCTCCCCTGCCTGCTTGCGCCCGTGTGCTTGTGCCTGCACGCTCACACGTGCACACTTTCTCAAAAAAATTCCCTGTAATTCCTTGCCAGTTTCCTGCCTCAGTACTGTCCTTCACTTTGGGAACTGCTGTGAACATCAGTGACTGGAAAAGTCACCTGCAACCCCTCACCAGAGGCAGTCACCATGTGCTCATGGTTCTCTGTGAGCATACACAGAATCACTGTGCTCCAGGGAAGCAGCCCACAGAGGACATGCACAGTTAGACTTTTTTCATAGCTACTGAAGATTTTAATTCTGCTATCCACAGAACATTCTTTAAATTCTTAAGGATAAGCATTTCTCATTTGCCATAGGATCTAACAGTATAGGATATATTGAGTAAAGAAGTACAAGATTTGAATACATTTTCTTTCAGATGTTTAGGCTCTTTCAGGCTTTTCTTTTATGCCTTTAAGAAGTTTAAATATGTAAAGATTTATTTTACTATGTTCCTATTGTGGAAACAAATTTAAACATATACAAGAGCTTTAATTAATTGGTGCAGTTTAATTGCCTTTGTATGTGTGATCATTTAAGCTGCTTTTATAATCCTGGCCTTGAATTTTTCCAGCAGGGATAACTTTTTTTTTTTTTTAATTCCAGTGTAGTTAACATACATTGTTCTATTAATTTCTGGTATATAGCGTATAGGAGGTATATCTTTGATTAGTGACGAATACTTTGAATATTTTTCTCTATTACCATATTTCATTGATTCTTAAGATGCACACATTTTAAATTTTTGCATCTTTGGCAGCTGGATACAATTTTACAAGAGGTAGTGTGTCATAATTGATGGCTAGTTTTTTGTTGGACCTAAAATGATGTATCTTAAAGTCAGTGGGTCTTATAGTTGATGAAATATGATAAAACACATTCATAGTATTTAGAAAATTTTAAATGATACGACAAGGATTTCAGGAGGATGGCAGAGTCAGAAGCACCAGAAGTCTTTCCCCACCTAATTAAGCACATGGTAGAATCTGTCTCATGTAACTATCTTGGATCTCCAGAGCTATATTGGAGGTTTGCAACTGCCGGGGTGATGCTTGGAAGGTAAATTGCAGTTGATTTTGGTGGATTTCATCTCTTAGCACAGTGACATTTCCCCATTCCACACCTCTCAGCCAGCAGCGGTGCACTTGTTCCCCAGATAACTCATACATAGCTTGTGGGATCAGGGTAGACAGAGGGACCCTGTCCTTCAAATATTAGGAATCTGCTCTGATCACTGCTGCTTCTGATCACAAAATGTAGATAAAGAGGTGGGTTGCACCTCCCCTGAATTGTTGCAAACCTTTTTCCCTCTGGCTGAAATGACCTTGAGGGGACATGAAGGGCTGACACTCTCCTCCCAGCCTTCATTTTTCTCTTTGTCCCGTTTTTGGAGTCAGACATTGAAAACTGAGACGATCAAAAGTAACCACACACACAGAGGGAATTAGAAAGTCACCATGCACGCCCACGGCTTAGAGATGACCTGAGAAGAACTTAAATTTTTACCTCAGGCTGATCTTTGGTACAGAGACACCCTACAACAATCAAAAACAAAAACCTTTAAACCACAGAGAAGGAAAAGAATCTGATCTCCCAGAGTTACTACACTATTAAATTCAAATATCCAGTTTTCAACAAAAAATTATAAGGAATACAAAAACAGGAAAGTATGGCCCAATCAAAGGAAAAAATAGTAAACAGAAACCATCCCTGAAAGCCACCTGCTGGTGGATCTGTCAGACAAAGACTTTTAAACAACTGTTAAAGATACCCAGAGAGATCCCTGGGTGGCGCAGTGGTTTGGCGCCTGCCTTTGGCCCAGGGCGCGATCCTGGAGACCCGGGATCGAATCCCATATCAGGCTCCCGGTGCATGGAGCCTGCTTCTCCCTCCGCCTGTGTCTCTGCCTCTCTCTCTCTCTCTGTGACTATCATAAATAAATAAAAAATTTAAAAAAAAAATTTAAAAAAATAAAAAATAAAAAAAAAATAAAGATACCCAGAGAAGTTGTGTGGAAAAAGTCAAGAAAATGATGTATAAACAAAATGGAAATAACAACAGAGAGATTGAAAACCTAAAAAGAAACCAGAAAGAAATTCTGAAGCTGAAAAGTACAGTAGCTGAAATGAAAATCTCCCGGGAGGGATTCAGAAGCAGGTTTGAATGGGCAGAAGAAAGAGTAAGAGACTCTGAGGGAAGGACACCGGGAGTTACTAGTGGTCTGAGCCACAGAAAGAAAGTTGGAAGAAAAGCTAGCAGAGCCTGAGGGACCAGGACAGGGACAGGAGGAGGGGGCACAAGCAGCTGGACTACCATACCCACTGTTTGAGGAAGCAAGTGGAACATGCCTCCCCTCCTGGCCCTGCCCCCCCCCCCAAACCCTTTGGGGAAGAGGGGACTTGGAAAGGTTAGAAAAAGGTACAAGGACTCCTGGGTGATTCAGTCGTTGAACATTGCCTTTGGCTCAGGGTGTGATCCTGAGATCGAGTTCCACATCGGGCTCCCCACAGGGAGCCCACTTCTCCCTCTGCCTATGTCTCTGCCTCTCTCTGTGTGTCTCAGATGAATAAATAAATTCAATCCTAAAAAAAATAATAATAATAAAAAAAATAATAAAGGTACGAATGTGAGACAGGTGCTCTGGGACCAAAACACTGGGGCAGAAGCTAAGGTGTCAAAGAGTGGTCCTGCCTATTAATGTTTATATTTGTGGTTTTTCTTTGTTTTCTAGCACTTCTTTGTCTCTAAGAATGCTTTTTTCTTTTTGCCTCCCTAGCAATATTTTCCAACAGTTAAGTCTGGTCATCTTAGGAAAGACTGGTTCAGGATTTCTGGTAATTATGTTTTCAAGATGGAAATAGAAAAGTTGCCTTTAAAAGAATTTTCAACAGGAATCTGGATAGTTGACATTTTATGTATCATTTAAAATTTTTGTTATATATTTCTTCTTTTTTTTTTTTTGTTATATATTCTTTTTTGCCCTCCCCCCCAAAGCTGGTTATTCCCCCAAAGTTCAACTCTATTTGTGGAATATAACATAGTTTTATTCCACTCTCCTACGTACGGGCATATAGGAGCAGACAGAGGTACATCCAACTTCTGAGGTAAATGAACTGTTTACCAGGGCTAAGGATTCTCTTGCTTGCTTTCTTGAGAGCTTAAAAGCAACTCAAGTTCATTTCAGTTAGCCTGTGGAACTCCGTAATCATGATGATTGTGATAAGTGTTTTATGAGCTTTGTTTGAATTATTTCATTTTAATCCCCATGGCAACCTTATGAAGTAAGTTCTGTTATCCTGATTTGAAAGAAGAAACTGAGGCATCCAGGAGGTGGTAGAGCAAGGACTTGAAGCTGGACAAGCTCCAGACCCTCTCTCTCTTTTTTTAAAAGATTTTATTTATGTATTTTGAAAGTGTATGAGTGCATGCATGAGTGAAGGGACCGAGTGGGGGACAGACGGAGAGGGAGAGAATCTCAGTCAGACTTCCTGCTCAGTGCAGAGTCCCACGCAGGGCTGATCTCATGACTCCAAGATCATGACCCAAACTGAAACCAAGAATCAGAGGCTGAATGGACTGAGCCACGCAGGCACCCCCAGAACCTCTCTCTTGACTCTTAGGCCTTGTTTCTTCAAAAAATTTGAGGTTCTGTAGCATATCATAGGCTTTGATTCTTAGAGTATAGGGAGAATGTTATATTCTCCATATATGTTATACATAACGATAGAATGGAAAGGCCAATAATTTTTAAATTCTTGGACTTTTCCAGGAAAAAGACTTCGACCTGGTGGAGCACAGTAGCAGGTTGCCTCAGTGTGGGAAGTCCGATGTTCTTCCGTTCAGGTGCTCAGGAATTTGGAGAACCAGGGTGGTGGAAGCTTGTTCACAACAAGCCTCCAACAATGAAGCCTGAAGGAGAGAAGCTGTCTGCCTCGACTCTGAAAGTAAAAGGTACTCTTGTGAGAGTGGTACAGGATGTGCTGGCTAGGCTGAAGTCAAGCAAGTGTGAGCTTCTGAGACATCCTGCTTGTACTAGGCAAGCCCATCTGCCTCTCTGGAGCTACTCTATTTGGCCATTTCATTATGGCGTGTTTTGTGTATGCTATAAATAAATATTCTAAAAAAAATTTTATCATTTCCTAATCAAGTGGCTAGTTGTATATGTGCTCCTGAGGTGAGCATTCAAGTTACAAGTTCTGTAAATTTCGTTTGGTATCAAAAAGGTTCTCTATTTCCAACCTTATTTTGTTTTACAATTTTTAATATGGAAATGTTTGGTTTTTAATTTTTTTTTAAGATTTTATTTTTTTATTCATGAGAGATGCAGAGAGAGGGGCAGAGACATAGGCAGAGGGAGAAGCAGGCTCCCTGCAGGGAACTTGATGCAGAACTTGATCCCAGGACCCTGGGATCACGACCTGAGCCTGAGGCAGATGCTTAACCACTGAGCCACACAGGTACTCTATGGAAATGTTAAACATATACCAATATGAATAGAATAATGTAATGAATCCCTATGTACCTTTTACCTCACTTTGGCAGTTAACTGCTACCAGTCTCATTTCATTTAGACTCTTGGGTACCTTCCCTCAACCCTCCACCCATCCCACCCATTGGATTATTTAGAAGCAGATCCTAGGCATCAACATTTAATTCTTAAACATCTCAATCTGTTATCTTTAGAAGATAAGGAGTCTTGTAGCCTAACCATGATGCCACTCTCACACTTAAAAAAAAAAAATTAACTCCTTACAATCACACATTGATCTGATTTTTTTTTTTTTTTTAAATCTAAAGAGCAGGATGCCTAGGTGGCTCAGTCTGTTGATCATCTGCTTTGGGCTCAAGTCATGATCCCAGGATCCAGGGATGGAGCCTGGAGCTGTGGGTCTGGCTCCCTCTTGCTCTGCCCCTCCCCCTGCTTGTGTGTGCACATGCTCCATTTCTCCTTCTCTCTCAAATAAATGAAAAATAAAATCTTAAAAAAAAAAAAAAGGTTTTAGTGAGCTTTAAATTTTTTAAAATATAATTGAGAAAAAAATCAAATAGAATTGAAAAGTAGAAAGCCTGACAATGTCCCCCTCCCCCAGAGTAACCACTGCTGTCGCTTGTGAATGCTGTTAAAAATTATCTCTGCATATTTAAGCTTTTTATTTATTTATTTATTTTGAAAAAATAAACTCATACTGTAATATCTGTTCTCTATTGCCTCTTCCCCTCACTTGGATACCCTGGACATCTTTCCAAAGCAGTACATGTAAATCTACCTCCTTTTTTTTTTTTTCTCATTGTGTCCCTTTGGGTGGTCTTAATATGGTAATATATAATAGGCCATTCCCCTGTTGATGGATGTTTTGGTTACTTCTTCCTCTTTGCTGTTGTTATTTTAAATAATACTACAATTGTACACATTTGTCTGTAAATTATTTGTGATAAATTCCTGGAAATGGTTGCTGTATCAAAGGGTGTATTTATTCAGAATTTTAATTGGTATTGCCAAATTATCCTGCAAAAAGTTGTGATAAGGGATCCCTGGGTGGCACAGCGGTTTGGCGCCTGCCTTTGGCCCAGGGCGCGATCCTGGAGACCCGGGATCGAGTCCCACGTCAGGCTCCCGGTGCATGGAGCCTGCTTCTCCCTCTCCCTCTGCCTATGTCTCTGCCTCTCTCTCTCTCTCTCTTTCTCTCTCTATGTGACTATCATAAATAAAAAAAAAGTTGTGATAAGACTTCTGCCTTACTAGAAATGCATGAAAGTACCCATTTACCCATATTCTTGCCAAACATTACCAATCTTTTTTTTTTTTTTTTTTTTAAGATTTTATTTATTTATTCACAAGAGACACAGAGAGAGAGGCAGAGACATAGGCAGAGGGAGGGGAAGCAGACTCCATGCAGGGAGCCCGATGTGGGACTTAATCCCGGAACTCTAGGATCACGCCCTGAGCCAAAGGCAGATGCTCAACTGCTGAGCCACCCAGGCATCCCACCAATCTTTTAATATTAACCAGTTTTGATAGGCACAAGATAATATTTATCATTTAAATTTGCATTATCACTTTTTTCTTATGAAAGCTCTAAGACTTAGTTTAAGTTCATTCATTGACATTTCTCTATTTTGAACATAGTAGTAAGTTCATAATAATAAATTAGCAAAAGAAACTGAAGTTGAAATATTTATTCTTTAAAATTTAGATATTTATTTTTTCCTGGCAGCCTCAAAGCCAACTTTAGATCCCATCATTACTGTTGAGGGCCTGCGAAAACGGGCAAGTCGAAATCCGGTGGAATCTGCCATGGAATTAAAAGAGAAAAGGTCTCGTACTCAGGAAGCAAAGGACATTAGGAGAGCCCAGAAGGAGGCAGCTGGCTTTCTTGACAGGAGTACTTCTTCAACTCCTGTAAAGTTTATAAGCCGTGGCCGCAGGCCAGATGTGATTCTAGAAAAAGGAGAAGTGATTGACTTCTCATCCTTGAGCTCCTCAGACCGCACCCCACTGACCAGCCCATCTCCGTCTCCATCTCTGGATTTCTCTGCCCCTGGGACCCCTGCCTCTCACTCGGCCACACCCAGCTTGCTTTCAGAAGCGGATCTGATTCCAGACGTGATGCCACCACAAGCCTTGTTTCATGGTAAGACTTGTTCTTGCGTCCTTTGCTTTACATGTGGGCCATGATATCATGCATGCGTTTTCATCTTGTGGGCAGTATGCCCTGCATTCCTTCCTTCCTTAATCTTGATCATACTGTCTTGCCCTCTGTACAGATGATGATGAGATGGAAGGCGATGGGGTCATAGACCCAGGGATGGAGTACGTTCCACCCCCTGCCGGGGCAGCAGCTTCTGGGGCAGTAGTCGGGGGCAGGAAGAAGGTCAGAGCACCAGAACAGATAAAGCAGGAGGTTGAGAGTGAGGAGGAAAAGCCAGACAGGATGGACATTGACAGTGAAGACACAGATTCCAACACATCTTTGCAAACCAGGGCTCGAGAGAAGAGGAAGCCTCAGCTGGAAAAGGAGAGGAAAGCTAAAGGGCCCAAGTTCACCCCGGTGAGCATCTATGAGGAGAAATTGCTCCTGAAGCGGCTGGAAGCTTGTCCCAGTGCTGTGGCCATGACACCAGAAGCTCGCAGACTAAAGCGGAAATTGATTGTCAGACAAGCAAAAAGAGATAGAGGATTACCACTTTTTGACTTGGATCAGGTTGTTAATGCTGCTCTTCTGTTAGTTGATGGGATTTATGGAGCCAAAGAAGGAGGAGTTTCTAGGCTTCCAGCTGGACAAGCCACATACAGAACGACCTGTCAGGACTTCAGAATCCTTGACCGATACCAGGTAAGACTCTTGGGGGCGCAGTGGAGGTGGGACAGGCAGCACCATGAAGTATGCACAGCTGTGCTGGGACTTAAAATCCTGAGTGATTCTGAGAGGGAGGGAAAACAGCAAGGGAGAAAGATACAAAAATTACTGGGCTTTATTTTTTGAAACTAAATTATTCATTATGAGAACCCCTTAATACATCTGGGTACAATTGTTTCCTTTTGGGTGTTCAAGACAGATCCTTGACATTTTCTTTGCCTCCTCTAGTCCCTGGCGGGGACTGAGTTTACACATGGTTTGTGTCATAGCTCTGAGTGACCTTTTTTTTGAGGACATATGATACACTATTCCATATACTGAGCAAGATTGGAGGACACATAAACATCTACGTAGGTAGGAGACAACACATAGAGGTAGATAAGTGCATGTCAGCGCTGCTTGAGAATATCCAGAGGAATCCAAGTCTGTGAGTGCTCCTGGGAATGATTAATTCCACTCAGAACTTCAAGAATATACCTTTCCACAGCACGAACAAGAGGCCTTATTTTCCTGAATCTTTGCTAGCACTTGTTCATAAGCAGCCTTTAACTACTTCGGTTAATCTCATGGCTGTGAAGTGAAATCTTATTTTTTATTTACATGTCTTTATTTACAAATGAGTTTAAACATTTTTCATGTTTCCAGGTTGTTTCTGTGTCAGTGAATTGCCTATTTGGATTATTTGCGCATTTTTCTGTCTCCTTTGGAAACTAGTGGGTTGTTATTGCCAGTGTTCTGATCTTATTCTGTGATGTACCATGTGTGGAGCTTTTTCTTCTATTGTGTTGGGCATGTGGTGTGTGGGCCTTTTCAATTTGAAACTCTTCTGGAGTTTTCATTTCCTGTCTTCTATTTTCTCTCTCCTGTCTTTTTAGAGCACACCTATTATTTGGATATTTGACCCTCTAGGCCAGGGGTCAGCAGGCTTTCTGTAAGGGGGCAGACAGTAAATGGTTCTGGCTTTGCAGGCCATTATACTCTGAGTTGTAACTACTCAGCTCTGCTGTTGTGTGAAAGCCAGATAAAATGGATGGGCGTGGCTGCATCTCAGTGACACATTATTTACTACAACAGGCTGGATCTGGCCTATGAGGTATAGTTTGCTGACAACCCCTACTCTAGATGGATCCCTTAATTTTCTTTTTATCTCCTGTTTTTCATCTTTCCTTTCCTGGGAAGTACTTACCTACCTGCCTGCCTGCATGCTACGGGTGGGTATAGAGGGCCAGGAGCCTACCATTCAGCTGGCAGACTTCCCTGAGCCTCCCGGTTTTCACTCCCACCCTTGGCTGTGTCCAGAAGAGATTCTGGACACTGGGGCATCGGGCAGTCTAGTCTTCTGCCCATGGAGGAAAAGGTCATTTTTGGATGTGGGCAGTGAGCGTGTAATCGGAGGCTTTAACCTCTTAAGTAAAGAGACTCTCACCCACAATCCCTTCACCCACTCTCAGTGTTAGCAGGACCCACTGCCTTGCTGCCTTTCCTGAGGCCCTTCATGTAAATCATGCTGGTCCTGGTCTGTCTTCATTGCTGCCTTAGGCTCTGGTTCTCTGGTTTCAGCTGTTTGCCACTTACTCATAGTCTTTTGTTGCAGTCATCTGTTCATTTTTTCTTTGTTCCTGTGGGTTTGTCTTTTTAATGCCTATAGTTAATTTTATAAATTGTGAAATGTGTCCAATGACAATAGAAGAATACATAGAACATATCTGTATGATTTATAGATTAATAAAATAAGTACTTCTATGTCTATCTCTTGGGTTAAACAGAACATTACAAGCACGTTGGAGGTTCTGTGTACTGCCTACTCCTTCCTCAGAGGAGCCACTCTGAGTTTTTTATGTCACTAAGTAGGAGGCACTGATCTAGCTGTGTAAGGACTTTGCCACTATTAGAGGAAGGCTTTCAGGAGGGGGTAAGCTGAGCAGTGCCTCCAGGTCATTGTTGTAGAGGGAATTGTGCCCTCCCAAAGGACATATTGACATTTCAGCCTCTGGTACCTGTGAGTGTGACCTTGTTTGGAAATCAGGCCTGGGACACCTGGGTGGCTCAGTGGCAGAGTGTCTGCCTTCAGCTCAGAGCATGATCCTGGAGACCCGGGATCCAGTCCCACATCAGGCTCCCTGCATGGAGTCTGCTTCTTCTTCTGCCTGTGTCTCTGCCTCTCTCTGTCTCTCATGAATAAATAGTACCTTTAAAAAAACAAACAAACAAAAAAAGGAAAATGGGCCTTTGCAGATACAATTAGCTTTTTTTTTTTCGTTTAAAAGATTTTCTTTATTCGTGAGAGACACAGAGAGAGAGGCACAATTAGCTAAATTGAGGTCACATCGGAACAGGGTGGACCCTTCATCTAATCTGACTGGTGTCCTTATAAGAAGAGGAGAGACACAGAGACAGACCCAGGGAGGCCACCATGTGATGGTTGAGGCAGAGCAATGAAGCTACAAGCTAAGGGACATCGAGGATTGGTGGCATCACCAGGAGGTAAGAGAAAGCTTGGAACAGATCTCCCTTAGAAATTCAGAGAGAGCACCGCCCTGCTGACACCTTGATTTCTGACTTCTGGCCTCTGGAACTATGGAAGAAGTTTGTTGTTTAAGCTACTGGTTTGTGGGCCATTGACCTAGCAGCCTGGGGAAACTCATAGTCATGCTCTGGCTCCAGCTTCCATGACCCCTTTCCAGAGAAGTCAGTATCCCAGGTCATTAGGCAGTCCCAGGAAACATGAGGCTTCTCACAGTCTGACCATCAGGCAGGGCTGCTCTGTGTACCACACAATGTGGCAAAAATCTGGGCAGGGGCAGCAGGGCCCTCTCTTTCTTGCCTCTGGACTGATGTGCTTCCTTCCAGCTTGTAGGAAGCCAACGTGGTTATTTGTGGGGCCCTCTCCTGATCCAGGGAGTGGGCATGGGGGGAATAGAGGAATATTAGAGTACATGGTGAAACCCAGCTGAGCACTGATGATATTCTGAGCTACAAGTCCCTGGGTTTAATAGAGGATCCAGTATACCTTACGATCCAGCAGTCATACTACTGGGTATTTACCCAGAAAGTACAGATACACAGACTCAAAGGGCTGCGTGTATCCTGATGTTTATTGCAATATTACTTACAATACCCAAACTATGGAAGCAGCCCAAGTGTTCATTGATAGATTAGTGGGTAAAGAAGATGGGTTTTACAGGTATACACATAGGTGTATATAGATACACACACACACAGAGTAG
Source organism: Vulpes vulpes (assembly GCF_048418805.1). Taxonomy (NCBI): domain Eukaryota; kingdom Metazoa; phylum Chordata; class Mammalia; order Carnivora; family Canidae; genus Vulpes; species Vulpes vulpes. The sequence goes on from NC_132793.1 coordinate 42,690,396, forward strand.
AATATTACTCAGCCATAAGAATGCCATCTTGCCATTTGCAACAATATAGAGTTATAATGCTAAGCAAAATAGGTCAGAGAAAGACAAATACCATATGATTTCACTCATGTGGAATTTAAGAAAAATGAAGGAGCAAAAATGGTAAATCAAGAAACAGACTTTTTTTTTTAATGATTTTATTTATTCATGAGAGACACAGAGAGAGGCAGAGACATAGGTAGAGGAAGAAGTAGGCTCCCTATGGGGAGCCTGATGCCAGACTTGATCCCAGGAGCTTAGGATCATGACCTGAGCTGAAGACAGATGCTCAATGACTGAGCCACCCAGGTGCCCAAGAAACAGATTCTTAATTACAGAGAACAAACTACTGCTTGCCAGAGGGGAGGGGGAAATAGAGGATGGGGAGTGAGGAAGGCATTTACAGTGAAAAAAAATAAAATGACAAAACTAAATAAAAGGTGGTGCGCTGCAGCAGGGACTTAAGATGATGGCCTCATTGTGCATGCCCCTCAAGTGACACTTGTCACTCAGTAGTGCTGGTTACACCTTCTCTAGAGAAGGGACCTCCAGACGTCTCTGGGGAGGCAGCCACCTGGCAGTAGGGGGTTGAGGATTTGAGGATGGAACTGCTGTGCACACAGCTTTTACCTGCTCCATATTCTACCGCCCCATTTATCCCTAGCTCCAGAGGAGTCTGGCGCTGCTACAGAGTTTTAGGAGGATGCTGCAGTACAGATTGGTCTGGTTCTCACCTTACCCAAAGCCAACTTGGAATTTTGGCTTTAAAGTAGTATTTGTCCATCTGCTTCCCAGATGTTTCTTCCCATGATCTTTCTATTTTTGTATGCTACTCTTTTTTTTTTTTTTTTTTTTTTAAGTCTGATTCTGTAGTTTTAGTGGGTTTTTGGGAGGGAATAAAATTGTGTGATTAATCCCCCATCCTGACCTGTGATTTTCATATCATTTTAATGTGGTGACACATGAGAACAGCTATAAATGCATTTGCTCAACCCATACCCTTTCTTGTTTTCAGATAAATACAATCATAGCTATAAATGTACCTATAATACTGATTTAGCTGTGACTTATGACTTTAGGTATACAGAATTTTTAAACTATCTTTTAGTAATTGATTTAATTTCTAATTAAATTATGTTGTGGTCAGAGAAAATAGTATATATGATGTTGATTCTTTGCTATAAAGAAAGTTACGTGCTCTATTTTTATTCTTCTTATAGGCCCTAACTCAGGACATATTTTTCTCTATTGATTTTTTTTTTCTATTGATTTTTTAATAGTATCATGTAGTCTTCCCTCCAAATAGGATATTTTTGCATGCTTTTATCTGTTTTTTTTCTTTTGTATTTATTTAAATAACAGTAAACCTCACTTACTTGTTTATTACTCTTATGTGAGTACAACGATCATGAGTAGGAACTTGCCTTCTAATATGTCAAAATACATTATAAAATATATTAAAATAATGTGTTATTGGCATAGAAAGTACAATATACATCAATGAAATAAAAATAACCCAAATATGTGTATATGTACACACAGTATAAATGAATATAAGCCTAGATTAATTTCTTGCTATACTTCCTTTAACAAATTTTAAAAATATGGTTGTTTTGAGGTTAATTTTGAATATCTATATGCCTAAAAATACCTTTATTTCACTCTTGTATTTAAATGATAGTGTAGCTGGATATAAAATTATCATTTTGGTTTTTCCTTCAACATTTTGAAATTATTACTCTATTATATATATAGTGTTGCTGAGAGCGGGCCCCTCTGTTGGTCTTATTCTTGTTTCTTTGTAGGTGGTCTCCTATTTTATTCTCCCATACCCTGGAAGCTTTCAGAATTTTGTCTTCGTTTCTAATCTTTAATTCTTTTTGTGCATTTAAAGTAGTATTTTCGGTCTCCTTTATTTTGTTTGACACCACTTCGCCTTCAGTCACAAGTGTCTTATATGCTGATTTGTTGACGAAAACCACTAACCTCTATGCTTCAGAGCCAAGTACAGCATGAAGACGGAGTTTGGGATAAAAAAGGAACAATAGTTTTGTTGCTTTACTAGGCAAAGGAGGTTGCAGCAGGCCAAGGCCTTTAAAACTGCGAGCCCGTCCAGAGAAAAGATCTAGCTGATTTTGACAGGATTTGTGTATGTCCTGCCAGCCTTGTTGGACATGTCTTCAGGATCGTACTGGGTCCCTAAAACAAAAGGCTGAGAAGGGAGGCGGAGAGGTGTGTGGAAGAGAGGGAGAAGGTTACTTTAAAATCGAGCTTCACTGAAGCGTTAGTGCAACCATTTTGATTTTTGTTCAACTTTATGCTTTTAAGCAGTTTCATCTTGACATTTTTTTTACATTGCTTTTATTTAAGTTCGATTTGCCAACATACAGTGTAACACCCAGTGCTCCTCTCATCAACTGCCCATCACCCAGTTACCCCAACCCCCTTCCCACCTCCCCTTCCACAACCCTTTGTTCATTTCCCAGAGTTAGGAGTCTCTCAGGGTTTGTCTCCCTCTCTAATTTTTCCCACTCAGTTTCCTTCCTTTCACTATTTCTTATATTCCACGTACTCATCTTGACATTTATCCTACTTTTGTTTTTTGAACTTTCCGGATTTGTGATTTTGGTGTGGTGTCTGATTAATTTGGTGAAATTCTTCATCGTTACTACTTCAGTTATTTCTTCTGTTCCTTTCTCTTCTTTTTCTGGTATTCCTCTTAAGTGTATTTTACACCTTTTGTGGTTGTAACACAGTTTTCGATATTCTGTTCTGTTTTTTTTTTTTTTTTTAATTTTTATTTATTTATGATAGTCACAGAGAGAGAGAGAGAGGCAGAGACACAGGCAGAGGGAGAAGCAGGCTCCATGCACCAGGAGCCCAACGTGGGACTCGATCCCGGGTCTCCAGGATCGCGCCCTGGGCCAAAGGCAGGCGCTAAACCACTGTGCCACCCAGGGATCCCCCTGTTCTGTTTTTTTTAGTCTTTTTTTTCTCTTTGCTTTTCAATTTTGTAAGTTCCTTTTGACATATTCTCAAGCTCAGAGGTTCTTTCTTCAGCCCTCTCTAGTCTACCGATGAGCCCACCAAAGACGGTTCTTCATTTCTGTTACAATGTTTTTGCTCCCTAGCATTTCTTCTTGATTCTTTCTTAGAATTTCCATAAATTGCCCATCTATTCTTGGGTATTGTCTGCTTTATCCGTTAGAGCCCTTAACATTTTAATCATAATTGTTTTATATTCCCAGTCTGATAATTCCAACATCTCTGCCATGTCTGAGTCTGGTTCTGTCTCTTCAGGTGGTGTTTTTTGCCTTTTAGTGTACCTTGTAATTTTTTATTGAACTCCCAAATATGATATCTTGGGTAAAAGGAACTGAAAAGTAAGCCTTGAGTGGTACAGTGGTGAGGTATAGGGTGAGAAGGGTTCTGTGATCCTATGATTAGTTCTCAGTCTTTTAGTGAACACGTGCCCCTGGGCTGTGACTATCACAGTGATTCTCAGATTTGCCTCCTCAGTTAGGTGACATGGAAGGTCTGGCGGGAGCTGGAGGTGGCTAATTCCCTTTCCACAAGTGGGTTAGGCTCTGGTAAAATAGTTTCTCTTGTGGGCAGACCTTGTTAAGAATAAGGGACTCTAACATATTTTCAAAACAGCTACCTTTTCTCTGCCAGAAGCCCGAGGGGATTTTTCTTTGATCCTTACAATGAGAACCTGGTAGAGCTCCTGGAGGTAAAAGTCACAAAGATGTGCCCCCTTCCCCAAGTTTTTTCTTTCTGCATTATCCACACTGTGCCTCCAGCAATTTGTCCATTGCTGGGTAGGTTTTTCTACCCCAGCACTGGTTCCTGGAGGTTTCTACTCTGCTAAGTTATGATTCCCTGTATTCACCTGTTTGTCTTTCTCTGAGATCCCAATTCTCTGATGGGTCTACGAAGAGTGATTTTCAGTTTGTTCAACTTTTTACTTGTTAGGATACAGTGACGACTTCCATTCTCCTTATATGCTGGATGGGAAACCAGAAGGCCTTTTACATGTTCTTTAATCTGGGAAATTCTTCATCATTGCTTCTTTAAATATATTCCTCTTTTACTTTTTCCCTCTTTTTCTGGACTTCATATATGGATGTTGACACCATTAATTCTTTCATTTATCTCTTCCTTTGCCTCTTTGAAGAGTTCCTCAATCTATCCCTAACTCATTCACTCAGTGCTTTATTTCAGTGATCATGTATTTAATATCCAGTAATGAATAAGAGATTCTTCATAACTATACTCATTCCTGTTCCCAGGTTCCTTTATTATCTTGGAGTCTACTTATGCTTTTTTTTTTTTTTAACAGCCTTTTTGAGATACAACTCCCATACCATACAATTCCCCCCATTCAAAGTGTACAATTTGGTGGTTTCTGCTATATTCACAGAATTGTATAACTATCATCATAATCAATTTTAGAACATTTTCATCACCCTGAATGGTGTAGCTATTACTGGCCAACCCCCCATACCCAGCCCCCATTAATCTATTTTCTACCTCTATGGATTTACCTATTGTGGACATTTTGCATAAGTAAAATCACATAATAAATTATCTTTTCTGACTGTATTCTTTCACTTAGCATGTTTTCAAGATTCATCCATGTTGTGGTATATATTAGCACTCCATTCCTTTTTATGGCTGCATAATACCCCATTGTATGGATGCACTACATTTTGTCTATCCACACATCAATTGATGGGCACTTGAGTTGTTTCCAGTTTTTGACCCTTGTGAATAGTGCTGCTTGAACATTGGTGTAAACGTCTTCTTGTGGACATAAGTTTTTATTTCTCTTGGGTATATACCTAGGAGTGGGATTCCTCAGTTAAATGGTAACATATTTAACATTTTGAAGAACTGCCAGACTTTTCCAAATTAGCTGCACCATCTTATATTTGCTCCAGCACTTTATGAAGACCTTGACTTCTCCACATGTCATTACCAGGACTTGATACATCTTTTTGATATAGCCATCTTAGCAGGTGTCAAGTGTATCTCATTGTTGTCTTAGTTTGCACTTCCCTGATCACTGTTTATTTGCTTTTTAAAAATGCTTAGTTGACTTGTAAATTAATTCTGCCCTTTTCCAGTATAGTTTGTTTACTTTCTTTTGCACTGCTTGTTGACATATCTTGATTTTTTTTCCCTTGTGAATGAATATTCCCTTAGTATAACCAGGTACCTTTGCTGGTATATACACCTGAGGAAAGGGCAAAAGTCTGGTTCTTAGCTTGTTACCCTCTTGGCAGTTTTAAGGCTCTAGCACTATCCTGTTGTGACCCTCCAGCTGACACTTGCTGGCAAAGTTGATTGGCAGAGATTCATTCAGAGCAGAGCTTGCAAGAGGAAATGGCCTAACTAGGAAGTGCCCCCATCCCTACCTGTGATGGAGAGCCTTTCTCTGCACCAGGCTGCCCTTTGCTGCCTCACCTACCCGGCCATCTTCGGTTGCTCCTGGGGTTTCTCACAGCCTTTTTGTTCCATCTTCCCTCACTCTTGTGGCATCTTTCAGGATGGGTTTGGGAAAGGGACCCAGCAGCCCACCTACTGCTCCATTTTGTTTAGAAGTTTGAAGAAACCCATGTAACATTTTCAAAACTGTTTAGCTTTGGGATGCTTCCCTCCTCCTCGCCCCACACCATTTCATCATTCAGCAAACATAAGTTGAGTACTTGATGTGTGCCACACACTCCTCTAGTTGGGGACACTGCAGTGAATAAGGGCAGAAGGTGCCTGCTAGATGGAGCAGGGAGATACTCCCATGAACAGGAGATGACAGGACTAACTAAATGGGATCATTTCCTGCAAGGTGGATGCGGCAACGGGTGGGAGAGCATAAGGCAGTAGTACCACTTGGGACAGGGTGCTTGAGGACAGCCTTTCAGTGGAGGTCTCACTCGACCCCATCCTGGTCCACAAGGAGACCCAGATTGAGGAAGGTTCAAGGCAGAAGGCCCAGGTGCACACTGGAAAGCACCAGATAGTTTGGTGTCTGGAGCTGGAGCATGGTGACTGCAGAGGAAGTGGGTGGGAGATGAAGCCACAGAGGTTAACAGGCAGATCCTGCAGTCGTGGGTAAGGACTATGAATTGTAAGGAAGCCATGTAGGAATTTTGACGAAGGGAAGAGAATTTATTTATTTTTAAAAGAAACATCTAGCTCTGTGTGGAGAATGGTCAATAAGGGGTGAAAGTGGGAGCAGGGAGACTGATGGGAAGCAGTGGTAGTGATCTAAGCTGAAGTCGAGGAGGGGCTAGATGGAAAGAAGTTAGGGTACTAGATAACGTCTATGGAGTTCCACACAACTCCCCTTGAGACATGAACCAAATTGTCTATTATGGGAAAGTGGTTTGTTGGCTGGTGTTTCAGTTATCTTTTGCTGCATTATAAGCCACTCTACAACTGAGAGGCTTAATATTTAAACTTTCTTCTGATTCTGTGGGTTGACTAAGGCTCAACTGGGGGATGGTTCTATCCCATATGCTGAAGGCTGAGGTCATTCACATGGCTGCCTTGAGCAGGTAGCTGAGTCAGGATTGGAATGACCAGGATGGCTTCCCTTCCTCCAGAGCCCATCTCTGTAGCCTATAGACATTCATTGCTCCAGCCTGGACACCATGGCAGCTGGACTCAAAGAGACAGAAGGTGGAAGCTGCTGGTCCTCTTAGGGCCTCGGCTCAAGGTCCCAGAGTGTCACTTCTGACGCCTTATGATTGGTCAGGCCCACCCAGATTCAAGGGGTGGAAACAGATTCTGCCACTTGACATGACGAGCCATACGAACCCACAGGCACAGGAAGAAGTGTCGAGGCTGTGTTTGGAAATTATATGCCTGGCTCTGAATTTCCTCTGAAACTTACTGGAAAGTCTTAGAAGAATTTCAGAATCATCCTTTGAAAGTTTTGGTGTCCAGTTGGGGAAAGTAATGAGAGCAAATTATAAAAGAAGGAATTTTTGCTCTCCTGACAACAAAGTTATTTTCTAGGGTAAAGAGCAAACTGACTCTCCCACAACAACTCAAGTTTCTAAACTTCATCCAGGCGTTGGCAAACCACTTTATAAATGTGCCTTTTAATCTTCCATCTGGGCTCTTTGCTATAAAACCTTAATTGCACATGTTCTGTTACTACATGGTGAGGGCCCTGGAGCAGCACTCCCAGAAGCAGGCATCTCTAGTCAGGCTTCCAGGGTGAAGCCCACCTGTTCTATCAGGACACCCACCTAAAGAACACAGAGCCACCTCCTCATTCAACCCCTGGTAGGGCCTCTCTGCTCTCATGATTTGTCATAGGAATGATAGTCCTACGCCTGTTAAATTTACTCATCGGAATAGAGGCATTTTTTAATAAATCTGTATACAGGGGCAGCTGTAATTGGTCCCTGCTGCTCTGTGGATAACAGAATACTCCTGCAGGAGAACCCACGTTTTTAGTGTGTTAATATCTGATGACTGTGGATTGGAGATGTTATTAGGCAGAATGAAACTTATGGAAACCGTAAATCCAGTGCTCGGTCTTGAATTTCACTCACTTAAATGACTTAAAATCTTTAACTTAAAAATTTTTTAAATTATTTCAGTTTTAAACTGTTAGAACCAAGATTGGTTTTTCATATCTAATTTTATGTGGTACCTGTGAGGTTTGTATTGAAATCTGAGCGTTCCGAATAAGTAACACAAAAAGGCCTACTTCCTGACACATTAGAATATATACATACTAATTATCTGAAATCAAACCAATCCTTTCAGTGACTTTATCTTGACGTAACCAGCGTTTCTTTTTCCTAGACTGCCTTGCCATCCAGGAAAGGATTTCGGCACCAGACCACTAGGTTTCTATATCGTTTGGTGGGATCGGAAGATATGGCTGTGGACCAGAGTATTGTCAGCCCTTACACCTCTCGGATCTTGAAACCTTATATCAGGTATGTGGAAAAGAGCTGTGATGTTGAGTGTGTTGTGAGGAATGGTATTTGTGGCTTCTGCGCCCTGGTTTCCCATTGGAGCAAGTCTAGACCAACCCCTGTGAGCAGGCATTGACACAGACTGAGTCTGTGCTCTGTGTTCAGTCTTTTCTTTTGTTTGCTTCAACTATACGTTTTTTGCAGAAATGATGGTCCTTTGAAAGAAATATAAAAAGCAGGGTGCCTGGGTGGCTTAGTCGGTTAAGCATCTGCCTTTGGTTCAGGTCAAGATCCCAGAGTCCTGGGATCAAGCCCCATATCAGGCACCACACTCAGCAGGGAGTCTGTTTGGGATTCTCTCCCTCTGCCCCTCCCCCTGGCTGTGCTCTCTCCCTCACTCACTCTCTCTCAAATAAAATCTTTTTTTTTTTTTTTTTTTAAATATCTTATTTATTTATTTATGAGTGAGACATGGAGAGAGGCAGAGACATAGGTGGAGGGAGAAGCAGGCTCTCTGCTGGGAGCCTGATGTGGGACTCGATCCCAGGACCCCAGGATCATGCCCTGAGCTGAAGGCAGATGCTCAACCACTGAGCCACCAAGGTGTCCCTCAAATAAAATCTTTAAAAATAAAAATAAAAATAGAAGAAATTAAAAATCAAGGATAAGTTAATTCCATTAGACTTCATTATGAGTATTATACTCATTATTGAGTTTCTTTAAATTTTAAAGTTATATATATTTAGTAGTCTGTGAAATGAAAAAAAATGGGAGAGACATCTCAGTTGGGCTCATATTTGAGGGTGATGATGAGTCTCATTGTCTAGGCAGTGCTGTGGAAGCTAAGCTAACTAGAGAGGCCCCTAGTGCTGTCTTGAGAAAGTTGTGTTGTCTTGTTGACCATGCTTTCTCCAGATCACCTGATCCTCTTTGCCCAGCACCGCCATCCCTGGCAGAGCCTGTGAGAGGCCGCATGCAAGCCTGCCCCAGCAGCCCCGTTGGACCTGCACCCTCCCTCCTCAGGCTCTTTCCTGGGCCAGAGCACACAGGCTGGAATCAGGCTGCTGTGTGTTCCCTCATTCTGTCCATTAAGGCTCACCAGCACAAGTAGGGTTCCAGAGTACAGGTACAGAGTGCTTTGGTCTGATGCATGTTAATAGAGATAATTTTATTTTTAAGGTTTTATTTATTTGAGATAGAAAAGAGTGAGAACATAAGCAGGGAGCAGGGGGAAGGAGAAGCAGAGTCCCTACTGAGCAGGAAGCTGGATGCAGAGCTCTATCTCAGGACTCTGGAATTATGACTTGGGCCGAAGGCAGATGTACACATCTTGACTGAACAAGCCAGGCACCCCTAACAGAGCGAATTTTAAATTTCATTCCAGAAAACTGTCAGGCTATCAAGTTACCAAGCTGTCTGCCATAGGAAGTAGCACAAGTTAGCTTAAAATTTTCAGGCAGAATAGTTTATGTGAATGACTTGGCTAGGAATAATAATGGATATTTTTCTTAACTTGAATTTGTTGTTTTCTGTGATCCTGGAGGCGTGACTATGAAACAAAGCCACCCAAACTGCAGCTCCTATCACAGATTCGTTCCCACCTGCACAGGAGTGACCCTCACTGGATGCCAGAAGCCGAGGCACCTCTTGATTACTGTTATGTCCGGCCAAATCACATCCCAACGATAAACTCTATGTGTCAGGAGTTTTTTTGGCCTGGTATGTTCCCCTTCGAAACTAAGCAAATCAGTGTTTTGTGTAGTTCACTTTATTTTTTTTTAATTAATGTATGTCGTGTGATTCTAAAACCTTTACTCATGATTTCATTTAGTTTGTCTCTACTAAGATAGAAATAATAAAATATAAACACGTTTTTTTTTCTGAGATCAAAAAGAAGCCAGCAATTAAAGTAATAAATAGTGTTTTTGTATGTTTCTCCTCCCTGTCTCTGTTTCCAGAATAAAAGTTTCAACCTGTTTTGCTTCTACATAAGTTTAGATACCAAATAATGTCTACCAGTGATACACTGACTGGTAGCTTGGGCATGTCTGGACACTTGATTTTTTGCTTAATAATTCTGTGATTTTGTTTATTTAGCTATTCCTTGGGGAGAGTGTTAGTACAGCCAAAAGGCGTTTTTAAATAGCCAAATACCCCAATTGCAGACTTTGAAAATAAGAGTAAACCCAGTGTGATTTGTCATTTTATCAGCCTCAATATGTTGTCTCTCTGAAGACTGAAGCCACCAAGTAAAGGAATGAATGCATTTTCGTCACTAAATATAAACATGTTCTTTGTGGATCTGCCTTACTGCGCTGCTTTGAAACACAAGAGAAATATTACATGTCTTCTAGATGTTAGATAAGATATCATCGGGATTAGTGCTGTGTCATCTTTCTTGTCTGATAGTCAGGTAATAGTGCACGTGGTGGTAGAGTTGTGCTCATTCTTTTAGGAGTGGTATGGGGGCCAAAAGGAACATTCCAGAAGCATCTGCTACTTCTGACCTTACTCTGGGTGCCTCCAACATTATGCATACAATTATTTTGTGTTTATCCCCTTTATTGTAAAATGTAGCATTTGTACAAAAGAGCTTGTCAGCTGTATATGTATAAGGTGAAGAACAGGACAGTATGGGCTCTCGGGGTCTTTGCTCCCACCCTGGGAAGTCTAGATGTGCAGACACTGAGGCCCACGTTTAGAAAAGTGCCGGCTGACACATGTTGTAGAGGAGGCTAGGTTCACAGCCAGGTATGTCCAGTTCTAGACCTGTGTGCTCTGTGCTACTCACCGTACCCTGCCTCTCTTCTTTTAAAATGTGGACTTAGAAAAAATGGTGTTAGTTTTGATATTTTCTAAAATTCATTTTTATTTTTATGATCTGAAGGTATGTCTATGCATATATCTTCGTTTTCAGTTTTGTTTTTGGTTTTTTGTTTTGGTTTAGTTTTTAGCATGCAGGTGTAGTTGTAAGTACAGACTGAACAGCTTGATGTTCCTTAATTCCAGAAGGCACACAGTTTGACTCTCCAAATATCTCTTTTCCTTAGGCATTGACCTGTCTGAGTGCCTACAGTATCCAGACTTCAGTGTTGTTGTCCTTTATAAAAAAGTCATCATTGCCTTTGGCTTCATGGTACCTGATGTGAAGTACAATGAAGCTTACATTTCATTTCTGTTTGTCCATCCTGAATGGAGAAGAGCAGGGATTGCAACTTTCATGATTTATCATCTGATTCAGGTACGGCATCTGTGCTACTAGCTTACCTCTGGGCTCCCCTGGAAGACTTGGAGGAAGGATGAAGGGATGACGCCAGCTGAGCCTTCCCAGCACAGCCCGACTGAATGGGCGGGCTCGGAAACCCAGTGAGAAAACACCAGTCACCTTCCCTCCTGAGGCTGTTAACACACACACCAAAAAAATCTTTGCCCCTTTAAAATAAGATCACTGTTCAGGCCCAGGTTTCAAAGAAACCAGTTTGTAAACATGTATAGTAAAAATGAGAAAGTATCAAAAGTGAGACCCCAAAGCACTTGTATGACCCATATTGGTAACTGTTTCTGCTTTTAGAAACACTACTGCCATGGCTATGAGAAGTAGAAGTGGAACTGTGATCTCTAGAGGTCTTTTCTTACTGAGGTATAACTGACCTACAAAACATGCTCATTTCAGCTGTACAGTGTAATGATTTGATATTTGACTATTTTGCAAAGTGATCACCAAGGTGAGTCTAGTTACCATCCATCACCACACATGGTTACAGACACAGTTACAAACTTAGTTACAAACATTTTTTTTCTTGGGATGAGAACTCTTAAGATCTACTCTCAGCAACTTTCAAATATACAGTACAGTATTGTGAGCTGCAGTCTGCATGCTGTACGTGACATCCCCAGGATTGACTGCTTTTATAAACTAGAAATCTGTACCTTTTGACCCCCGTTCAGCCAGTTCACCCACCCCCCAGCCCTGCCTCTGGCAACCGCACCAGTCTGTTCTCTGTATCTGTCTGTTCAGCCTTTCATTGTTTGTTTTTTAGATTCCACATATAAGTGAGATCATACAGTATCTTGTCTGACTTCTTTCACTGAGCATGATACCACCTATGCTGTTGCAAAAGTTTTGGTATTTTTAAACATCTTAGCAAAACTGTATCAACCAGGACTACATATTCTATTACTGCTGATTATTATTAACTTTACTGTCATTGTATAAGCTGTGTAAGCCTTTGAGACTTGATTTTAATATTGAATTATAATTCATCCTTTGATATATCTGTATGACTGTTGAAGAAAATTTGTATACTAATATCAAAAAACATGTAAGGAATTTATTTCTTTAATTAACTAATTTAGAAACCATTTGGCATGGAGGATTGTGTATTATGTGGGCAAGATTCTTTTTAAATAGAGGAAGGAGAAGATAAAATACCATTTTTCCAATTATTAACGAAACTTGCTCAACACTTCCCAGTGCCGTCAAGAACCTAGAACCGTTTTCTAGAAATTGCTTTCTTCTCTCTCCACACAGCAGTTAGCATGTACTCCCTTGTGTTGTGTTGAGAGTCTCAGTTATCTGTACCTCACCCCATTCCCCACCCCACTCACAGGCTCGACCACCCCCTGTTCAGCCTACCGTCCTCACCAGCAGCACTGCCACCTTTCCCTTCATCAGCAGGGGCGATACTCCCAGGTTGTGTCTCATAGAAGGTCTGGTGCAGGGTCAGTGCTTACTGATGGCTCAGCAGGTGGGTGCAGAAGTGTTCATCCTGTGTGTGGGACCCAGCCCTCAGGCAGACCATAAGCCCCAGGCCCCGACGGTACTGCTCAGTCAGGCAGTAGTCCTTGACGGTGCCATGGTTAGACCATGCATCGGAACATGAGCGTCACTCCATGAAATTCATTTAATGCACTCATAGCAGTCCCACTGGGCGCACAACGTGAGAGAAGCAGAGAAAAGAGTGCAGTTGTCTACCTGAGAGGCCCTTACTTAAATCTATGCCTGGGGGAACTGTGGGTTACCAAATCTCAAGGACCCTGTCAACCTCAGTACTTCAGTGCCTTCCTCATTAGAAAGCTAGGTCTTAGTTTATATTTATATGACTTTGAGTTCTTTCTTCTGTGTAGCTAATTAAAGAATCTTAAGAACTTGCCTCATATTAATAGAATGAAGATTACTCCAGTAATGTTAGTTTGGGATGGATGGGAGGGGGCCTGTGGGATTCCAAAGGTCCATACCAAGTCTTCAGGTTTCATAACTAATTAAAAGTCCTAATACCTTATATCCAGCCTCATACTTAGCATCTTTTCTGGTGGGTCTAGGAAGGGCATTTTTACAAGTTTGAGTACAAGCTAACATCGGTTTTAGAAAGCAGAACTTCTCGTCTTGTTCTCTCCTTCAGGATTGTCAGTGCTAGGTATTGGTATTTGGAAGTGTAATTGAATTATAAATAAAATAATCTGTTGACAATAAACTATCCCTCTGGGTCCTTTGTCCCAGAGAGCAAAAACACCCAGCACACTATCCTTTCCTTAGTCTCGAATGCTTCAGTGAGTGTGTGGCTGGGCCACAGACTGGGGCTCCCAGCTGCCGTCCTGGCTGTCCCCGGTTGTCATAACTACCTATCTACACTTCACAGACTCCCTCACATACTCATCTCCCTCAGGCTCTTTCCTTCTCACCGGGTACTTTTCCACTCTTTTGGCAGACCTGCATGGGCAAGGATGTGACCCTTCACGTCTCAGCAAGCAACCCCGCTATGCTGCTCTACCAGAAGTTTGGATTCAAGACTGAAGAATACGTCTTAGATTTCTATGATAAATATTACCCGTTGGAGAGTACAGAGTGTAAACACGCATTCTTCCTGAGGCTCCGGCGCTGAGGTGAATGCAGCGCTCCACAGAGATGCAGGTGCTGTTCCAGGTGGCTCCTCATTCCGGCCCACGGGCAGGTGCTCCTGTCTCCCAGGGCCCTAATCTCTGCCATCAGACGGCCATTCAGATCTCTCACCCAAGGCTAGATGGGTGGTGGGGCAGTGGAATCAAGAAGCGAGCAGCCCTTCAGCAAACCTGTCCCTTCTGCACATTGGCCCCTGTCTCAGGGCTCCACAGTTCACTGGAACTGAACAATGCTGTCTATCCGACAGCTTGCAAGAACAAAGGAGTATCTAAGCTGATACCATGCTCGAGAGAATCTCTTCATTGAAAGGATGAGGAAGTGTGGTAGCCATGAACGATTGATGCTCTAGCTGGTCAGGGCCAATGGAAGAGTTAGCGCACGAGGGGAGGCCAGCACTCTCCCAGCCATGAGTGAGCTGTTGTTGAACCGAGGAGGACTTCTCTAGGGCACTGAGATTCTGCTGTCTTTCACTGACTTTGGCCACAGTCCAAATAAACAGAGTATGTGTGTCCACATGTGTGTCACCTGTTCTGTTACATCTCCTGTCAGGAGCTTTGGCCGGAGGGTGGAGACCCCTCCTTCCCATGTCTGGGAAGTTGGTTTGGGCTTGAAGTGTCTGAGCTGCCTGCCAGTGAGACTGTGCTCCTGGCTGGAGGTGTGGGTGGTGGAAGTAGAGCCAGTTGGGACAGAGCCTGTGTGGTCTGCAGGACCAGGCTCTTTGGTTTGTGGAGAGTGTTAGAGATGGACTGTCAGGTGGGGTTTTTTGGATCGAGCAGGAGCTTTTCCAAAAGTATCAGATGTTCTCAAAAATCTTTCCTTGTGACTATCTATGGCCAGAGCTTCAATCTAATTAAGAGCAATGATTCTTAACTTGTGGGGATGCGGATCCCTGTGAGAATCCAAAGGAAGCTGAATACTCTCTAGAAGACTGTGCGTGCACAGTTAGAATCTGCATCAGAGATCTGTGGACCACAGTCAGATCCTTTGTTCTAGGGGCTGCACTCAGAGCCAGCTCAAATCCCTCTGTTCAGGAGGTAGGCACTACTCTTCTGCCTGAGGGCTGCCTGGGAGTTCTGCCCTTGGAAAGCAGCCCAGGCTCTGCCACCCGTGAAGGTGACAGCCAGGAGCAGCGTTACTTCCTTCCTTTTCTTCCTTCCCTCCTTCCCTTCTTCCTGAGAGCTTTTGTACCTTTTAGAGATTTGGGGATTATGACCCCAAGAAGTAAAACTGAGGAAGTGATATTTTCCAAACTTGGAAACTAGCTTGTGATTCTTGTACATGTACATCAAGCATTTGCTGCAAAACCTGGCTGAAGCAACTGTCTCCATAACTTCAAGGAGCTGAGGAGTTCTGTGATTGCCTTAATTGACTTTTTGTCTTAGGTTTTTGCTTTTATTTATTTAAGGATTTGATTTTTAAATGATTTCTACATAGACCCAATGTGGGAGTCGAACTTCAACCCCGAGATCAAGAGTCACTTGCTCTACCAACAGAGCCAGCCATGTGCCTCACATTTTTAAATTACGGTGCAACACTCGCCCACTACTCATACTCAGTGACTATCAAGATTTTTGCCAATTGCTTCCTCTGTCCTTTGCTAAGTATTTAAGGTAAATCTCAGATATCATATAATTTCACACCTACTTTGGAGCTATTTCTAAAAAATTAGGGATATTTTCTCAGATAAACTTTTTTTTTTTTAAAGATTTATTTATTTATTTATGATAGAGAGAGAGAGAGAGAGAGGCAGAGACACAGGAGGAGGGAGAAGCAGGCTCCACGCCAGGAGCCCGACGTGGGACTCAATCCCGGGACTCCAGGATCGCGCCCTGGGCCAAAGGCAGGCGCCAAACCACTGAGCCACCCAGGGATCCCCTTCTCGGATAACCTTAATGCTTATTACCCCTCACAAGAATGTGAGCCCATTTTCAGAATTAGCTAGTAGTCAGTATGTAGTCATACTTATGGATTGTCTCAAAAATGCCTTTATAGTTGGTTGGTTTAGATCAGCGTCCAAGTGGGGGTCACACAGGTGACGAGTGAGAGATGGCCCTGTCTCCACACTGTATTCATGTAGATGTGTCCTGCCCCGCTGTAGTCCTGCTCTGGCATCAGGGCTGAGCTACTTCCAGAGATGGGCCTAGTGGCCCCAGTCCAGCAAGCAGCTGCTGGTTTTTGATCTGCCATTGGCCTTCCCCCAGGCTAACGCTATGGGAAACCTCTAACCACCCTCCAAATGAACTACTTAACAATGCATGGGGTAGGGGTTAAGGTATGGAAGAGTGTTCTCAAATTACTGTGTTTTGGTGGACTTTCAGTTATAATGTATTTTGAAATTTCAAAATTCCCAAGTAAGATGAAGGGCCTATTTTTTGTTCTCCAAAAGCGGGTGTGAGTTTTAAAAACTAAAAAGCCTAGGAACCCCACTTCAGCTGTGTGTTCCTGAGGAGTCTGGATTGTCCTTGACCTGTAGCCAGGCCTCCCTGCCCCTGGGGAGGTGGCCTGTGGTAGCCGAGTGGGCCTTCAGGGCCCCCATGCAGGTAGGAGTGAGACCAGAATTAACCATATCCTTATCTACCCAGAGTCTTTCTAGGGAGGTTGAGCTCTTTGCAGCAGGATATTTGAGAACAAAAGCCATAATTTTGAATTTTGTAAAATTTAGTTAACATGCTTTATACAAAATGCTCATCACCTAAAAGCCATATTTCTTGGGACCTTCCCTGGAACTGTCTCCTGCTAGTGGGCTCGGTGTCTCCACTAAGCCCTAGCAGGAAGCATCCCAGGTCCACTCCACAAGCGTCAATTTACATAGAACACTTTTTGGCTAAGGATGTGCTTCTGGTATCTACTAGCAGGAGACTGGGATAAAAAAGTATATCTCAGTACTGAAGTTGGCCATGGAGTGGTTGTAAGACTCTAAACTGGTACACACTTAACTTACATTCTTGAGCTTCATAGCATATACTGGACTCTGAGAAACATGCTAAGTTAACTCATACAATGTCGGACTTCAGCTTGCTCCATTGTAAGACCCACCTGGCAGGTTTGCAGCACTAGGCAACAACAGGCCAAGAAAATCACTAATGGAGGACCCTGAACTCAAAGTCAGGTGGTCTTGTGTCAGCCTGCAGCCTTCCCTGCTTGGGCCCCGCCCAGGGATGAGGGGTGATAGCTGAGTTCCAGGAGGGGTCAGCATGTGCTCTGTTCACAGCCATCCCCAGTGCCTGGTACCCCCTGAGGCTTGGGTGAGTGAGGAGAAAATGAGGTGTGCTTCTGTGTGCATCTGGGCTTACTTCAATAATGGGGTGTTTTTAAAAAATATTTTATTTATTTGACAGAGAGCAAGCACAAGCAGGGGGAGCAGCAGAGGCAGAGGGAGAAGCATGCTCCCCACCAAGTAGGGAGCCTGACACAAGGCTCTATCCCAGGACCCTGGGATCCTGACCCTGAGCTGAAAGCAGACATTTAACTGACTGAGCCACCCAAGCATCCCTCTTTTTTTTTCTTTTTCCACTTTCCAAGTCTCACATATACAGAATCTGTTTATCACAAAATAAAATTTTCTGACTTCTTAGAGTCTGTGAGCCACAGGCCCCTTCTCTCTGCCTGGATGGGTAAAGGCAGCTCCTACCTCTTAGAACCTCACAATACTCTACACAGTTTCCACCAGGGTAGGGGAGTCCTATTAGAGTAAGGAGAGACCATAACCAGATTTGGATTTGATGAGCTAAAGGAGAAGACTGAGGTTGCTCAGGTGAGAGCTGGCAGGGGCTCATGGTTGTACTGCCATGGGTGGTATGGCTTTGGACAAGCCCACGTATGAGGAGGGCAGCTCAGCCTTCTCGTCTGGCTTCACTAGATGATTTCTTACTGTGGGTGACATTACAGCATGTGCCAGTGTTCTAGTGGTTCCAGTGGAATGCCCTCAGCCCTAGGGTAGCTGGAGCCCCTAGGTGTTTGTCTCCGGTGGCATGCAGCCAAGGGTGTGCTGATAAACGTTTGACCACTGATGGGGTGAGGTTCAGGGAGAGAGGGGCAGTAAGTCAAGGACTGATTTGCAGCATTTGCTGACTTCCATGGCATAACCACTACCAGTGTGGTATGGCCGATCCAAAGCTAGCAGTGTGATGTCACTGAACCCAGAGTTGGAAAGATGCACGTCACACAGCATCGTACAGCATTGCTGTCATATAGATAGAATGGATGAAAATCACCTTGACAGCAGAGGGAACAGCAAATCAGCCTGTGGTGAGTTTTGAGAATTTATTAGCTTTATTTTTAACATGATTTATGTAATTTTAAGTTCATGTAATTCCACATTTAATAATGGCTCACACAATCCCTGGAAATCTAACCATCAGCTCCTGCACGCAGCTGCCCTGGGCCCTGGAAGAGCAGGGCTGGCAGTTCACCCTGTGGTCCCTTGAGCAGCAGACTCAAGAGACATGCAGACACGGCAGCATGAGCCCAGGTGAGGAAGGAGCTGTCTGAAGGCTCCCAGGGCCCTCGGTGCCAGCCTTACATGTTGATACATCTGTGCGCGCAGCTGCTCTGACCTCTGAGCTGCTGCAAGGAGACCCCTCTGGAGCTTCTCCGGCACTTAAAAAGACTTGAAAAAAATTCTCTTGGATTCAAATTCCATTCACATTTTCATGATTATCAACATTATGTGTGACTAGGAAAAAAAACATAAC
Organism: Vulpes vulpes; assembly: GCF_048418805.1. Taxonomy (NCBI): domain Eukaryota; kingdom Metazoa; phylum Chordata; class Mammalia; order Carnivora; family Canidae; genus Vulpes; species Vulpes vulpes. The sequence continues at coordinate 42,708,947 of NC_132793.1, forward strand.
AGGCTGCTCGACTATCGTTTCAATTATTAGGAATTTTTGAATTAAAAAAAGAGAAGGTGGGGATCCCTGGGTGGCGCAGCGTTTAGCGCCTGCCTTTGGCCCAGGGCGCGATCCTGGAGACCTGGGATCAAATCCCACGTCGGGCTCCTGGTACATGGAGCCTGCTTCTCCCTCTGCATAGGCAGAGTTTCTGCCTCTCTCTCTCTCTCTCTCTCTCTCTGTGTGACTATCATATATAAATAATTTAAAAAATTAAAAAAAAATAAGTATATCTGTTTTAACATTGAAGTAACAAGTTTTTTTCCCCCCAAAGCTTCAGGTCGAGTTGGCAGTCTAGGCAGATGGGCAGTTTGGAGGTGTGTGCACAACCTGCCAGGGTGTGTGCCTGTGCACCACAGGTCTACAATCTTGTTCTTTTCTCCATGGCAAATACTCCAGGGGTCAAGACAGACGTGTCTTCACTTTGATGACACCTTAGTATTCATATCATTCTGAGAGAGAGTTTCAAGGTGAAGATGAGCAGCAGTTGAAAAGCAAGTATGCCAGGGGCACCTGGGTGGCACAGTCGGTTAAGTGTCTGCCTTGGCTCAGGTCATGATCTCAGAGTCCTAGAATTAAGCCCCACAGCAGGCTCCCTGCTCAGCGGGAAGCCTGCTTCTTCTCCCTCTGCCACTCCCCTTGCTTGTGCTCACGCTCCCTCTCAAATAAATAAAAAAATCTTAAAAAAAAAGAATAAAGCAACCATGCTGCTAATATGTTTACATTTGACCAAAATGTGTAGTGCTCTAGTTAAATTAAATATGGATAAAGGCTAAATTAAATGCAAAAGGGTGTCCAAAAAAAGGCATTGGGCTCCAGGTGGAATGAAAAGCAAGAGCTGTAGGCAACTACAGCCTTTGGGGCCTGGGCCTTAGGGGCTCATGTCTGAGTAGTTTGTCACTGAGCAGCCGTATGGCATTGCCAGGGCAACTAGGTACAAGTAGCAAGGTCCATATGGCATTGATCAGACACACAATAGGTGCTAAAGTAGGAAAACAATGACACCTCCCATTTCTGAGCTCTTAATTCTTCCAGTGACTCCATAATGGTGGGGCTGTGATTCCCCTGTTCCATGGCAAACTGAGTCTTGAGGGTTGAGTAACTCTGTACCAATGGCATGCCACTAGGAAGCAGAGGACAGCAACCCAGGTCCAAGTTGGAACTGTGTCTGCACCTGCTCTCAGAGGGGAGAGAAATGGAAGAAGAGCTCTTGCTCGGACCAAAGGCTCCTTGGACCTGGAATGCAGCCTGTGGTTCAGAGCCACACCATTCACTTCGACCCTCACTCTGCTGCTTGTGCCTGCTTAGGCTTCCATGTGTGTGAATACTCCTTTTCCGGTCTCCTAGACCAGGGAGAATAACCAGGTGGTGGTTTGCAAAGGCAGGTGAGTGTGTGAGAATGAATGTTTTTCTCGAGAGGGGCCTGAAGCTTCATCAGGTGTTCACAGAGGGGTGTGGGCCAAAAAAAAAGTCACAAGCCCTGTTCAGACTGGAGGAAGGAACTTTCTAGAGCCTGCTTAGGTGGTTGGGACAAAAGTTCAAAAGAAATGACTCATCAAAATTCCTTTAATGTTTTATTTTTACATTTGACATAATTCTAGGCTTGACATAAAGCTGCAACATAGTACAAGTGTTAATATTTTACACACTCCCCATACACATGCATACACATGTGCACATACACTTTTTTTCTGAACCATTTAAAGGTAAGTTGCAGGGATACATGGCTGGCTCAGTCACTGTGACTCTGAGCCCCACATTGGATGTAGAGATTACTTAAAAATAAAATCTCTAAAAAATAAAATAAGTTGCAGATATCACACCCCTTTTAATATTACAGTATGTGTTTCTACAAGCAAGGAATATTCTTACCTAATTGCAGTGTAATAACCAAAATCAGGGAAGCTAACATTGACAGCATGCTGTACAGACCTAACTCAGATTTCTCTAGTTGTCCTAACACTGCCCTTTTATAGCAGAACAAAATCCAGGCCAAGAGCGCATTCAGTTGTTGTGCTGCTTTGGTCTCCTTCAGTCAGGAACTGCCCCCAAGTCTTTGTTAATGTGGACACTTCTGCAGAGTACTGGTTAGTTGATTTGCAGAATGTCCCTGAGTCTGAGGGCAGCTGCTGTTTCCTCCTATTAAGAATCCTATGGCACTTTGGCAGGAACATCCTGAATGCAATGCTGAGTTCCTCTTAATGCACTACTGAGGAAACCCTTGCTGTTTGCTAATCCCATTTCTGGCAAAGTTAATTCTGATCT